>NC_087214.1:32808027-33013021 GCF_015104395.2 Macrobrachium nipponense | reverse complement strand
GTATGTCAGCTACAATTGTAATTTTGCAAAGCAAATAAATATTAGAAAAAACATGAAAAAAGAAGATTAGAAAAATATGAAAAAAGATTAGAAAAACATGAAAAAGAATAAATGTTAGAAAAGATATGAAAAAAGAAATATTAGAAAAAATATGAAAAAGAATAAATATTAGAAAAAACACATGCCTAAAAAAATCTTACTAATATTTTACAACAAATATACTCAGACTTTGTTTAATGATTTTAGTTCTTATCTGTCATGATATTGTGTGAGCTACAATTATAATTTCATAAAATATAATAAAATTGATTATTAGAAAAAACGTACAAATTCTTAAAATTTACAACTGTCTTGTAAAAGAGGCCCCACAAGGGGTTGTAAATAGCCATTTTCAACTTCTCGTGGAAGGTAGGGAGAATTTTTTATAACCTTACAACATGTGAATCTGCATGTCGTCCTCTAACCACTGAAGTGTGTTTTTCATACATTGGTCGACGTTAAAGTTTGTCCAGTCTGGGGTGCTGTATATAATATTTTTAGCCTAGCTCTTGAGGGTTAATAAAAGACATTGCTCAACACCTCTTCCAAATTGATCAGATATACAAACACCCTGAAAAATTACTAATTAAGGTAAAATACCAAATGGCCACCTGTCGGCCACCTCTACCATAGGGCGACCACCTTCCCAAAAATTGGAAATGACGGCCTTGATTTGTGACTAAGGAGAGAAAACTGACTTCAAGAAAAAAGTAGCGGTCTCGAGGTGTTGCTTCGACGGACACTGCTGGCTCTTGACTAATGTCTAACCTGGGTTATAGGACGTACGTGTTCAAGTACTTATTCGGGATGGCGGTCGCACTTCGGTAGGGGTCAAGTGGCCATTCAGTATTTTACCCTGGAAACTGCCTGAAAAATTAGGTAATTATAATGCCAGTAAGCTCCTCGTGAAACTTGACTCTCATCAAGTGTGGCCTAAGCTTATCCCACTGGGACAAAAAGTCAGTAAGATCAGGTCCATTATATCTGGCAATGAAACGACTCCACTATCAGTTTTTTGTTATCGCTTATTTTTGTTTGTATTTCATGTTTCAAATGTCATAAAAAAGGGGAAATACCACAATAACACTGCCCAAAACCCCCAGTTCCCTCTGGGGGTCCCCCTTACCGTAGGATAGAGTTTAATGGCCTAATTCTCCCCAGTGTTTTGTCCCGACCCAAAACCCCCGGTTCCCAATGGGGGTCCCCTTTACCGTAGGATACAGTTTAAAGGTAAATTACAGTTGTCCGAATAAATATATTACTCTAAATTCTTGTTCAGGAGGTAAAACTGCATAGGAAAACGGCAACTGCCATAGTAGGTCACCGCGGAATAGTTAGGTATATAGGGTAAAAAACCGCATGGTACAGGGGTGGACCATGTACGATCAATGTGTACAACCCCAAGAAAAGTACATTATAACGCGTCCTGACACCGGAGTAGAGGTCTTCAGCTCCGTTTCTCACCAACAACAAGTTGCGTCTGATGCCCATCTCCGATGTCAGGACGCGTTATAATGTACTTTTTTTGGGGTTGTACACATTGATCGTACACATTGATCGTACATGGTCCACCCCTGTACCATGCGGTTTTTTACCCTAGTATAGGTAGTTCTACCTCTGGCAATTCCACCAATGGTTCCCAACGGCAAAGATCGGATGCCCTCACTTCGGTCGTATGTGGGCTACAACCATTGGTAGTTAACGCTACCCTAATGGAGTGCCCTGAAATCCGAAAACGGTGCAGCTGTATGGCCCTACGAAAGCCCATGCAGGTAACCTGAGGGTATACTACCAAGTGGACAGTGGGCTTAGTCGTGGGCGTGAAATTCTGTGGGTATAGCCTAGGTAGATCTAGGTAAGTATACCCGTTTTGGTCCATGACGTAAACGAACCTAGCAACGTTTGATCTCACAAAAGCCAAATAGCCTATAGACACCTCTATTACTAGGTTAAAGAGGGTAGCTAATAATAATTAGTTTAAATATAATCTAAATAACATATAATAAATAATTTAAGACACAATTAAACCATTATTCTAAGAGTTTAGCAAATGATATTACTTATAATACTAGCTAGCTACTACTATACCGGTGCGATTCACCCAGGACCTCGGCTCGTATCTCTCTGCAATCAGGAAGACCCCCATTATTTAAAGCCATAATTGATAAAGTTACGGTCACTGTCAAGGCCTAAAATGCCACTGGGCAACATATTCAATTCATAAACTGTGAGATTCAATGGATAAAGAACGAGTGACATCGACATACCAAAAGTTATGGGCCGACACACAAATGTTTCACTTGAAAAGGTATAAAGAAGGGTCTCTCGGACCAGTCGCCGAGAATAACTTCACCTTTTAGGTATCAAGGAAGTGATGGATATGTAACGGCTCCTCTCTCTCTCTCTCTCTCTCTCTCTCTCTCTCTCTCTCTCTCTCTCTCTCTCTCTCTCGGTCTCTCATTCATCTCTCTCTCCTCATCTCTCTCTCTCTCTCGTCTCTCTCTCTCTCTCTCTCTCTCTATCCTCTCTCTCTCTCTCTCTCTCTCTCTCTCTTCTCTCTCTCTCTCTCCCTTGCAGGGGAAAATGCAAAATACCACAGGGAAAAGGAAACATAAATATGAATTCTGACCTGTTGCATTTGAACAAGAACCTGTTCAAGATGGTATATGTAGCATTAGAAATTTACATTCTATGAGCTAGAATGACAACACATGAAAACACAGAAGGCTTTAAAAGCACCGTTATCCCCTCATTCACAAAGTAAGGACCATTTACTTAGTTTAAATGCTATAAAAGATTAAAATAAGGAAACTTGAGTGTATGGAACCCCAGTTTTTTTTCTCGTGGAAATAGTGTCATTGTAAATTATAAATGAAAGTTAAATGCTGTAAAAGATTAAAATAGGGTATTAAGGGCCCAAAGTCCCATCTATAAAGGAGGAAACTTGTAGTATCTACCAGGATTTTTCCCTGTGGAAATAAAGCGCTAGTGTAAATTACAAATGAAAATAATGACAGAAGAGAAAATATAGAATATAGGATGGTCATTGGAAGGAGTGTGAAAGGAAATCATAGAAAAGGTTGGATATGGCGGCCCTCAGTCTGTAGTAAGTGAGAGACTATGTGGAATATGGTAGAAAATGGTGCACTGTGAGCCATTTTTACAGGTGACTAACGTAGCTGATTGATTTTGGAGTTATCTGCTCAAGGTTATAATTAATAATTCTAGTTAAACATTTAAAAAAGCCAAATCATAGGCAAATTAGAGCGAACGAGGGAGTCGTTATAAAGAGAAGCTGCTACTATTACTACTACTACTCAACACTTGTCGCGTGTTGTCTACTGCATTTCGTCATATTTATCAGTTTGAATATCGGCTAATTGTGATAAGACAGTGACATTTGTGGTTTGTCTTTGGTAATTGCTTACTCTGAAATACAATTAAGGTTATTTTTGTGATAAATAATCTTATAATAAAGTAGCAGGCATACCCTTTGAGGGACGTTTACGTTTTTAGCTACTACTATACTATTTTATTTTATTTATACTTTATTTTTTATTTTAGGGTCATGGTAGGTTGCAGGTCGAAGGGATCAGTGCCTTAGCCCCCCCCCCCCCGGCTGCAACCCCTTTCGTTTCTTTCACTGGACCTCCTTTCCTATTCTCTTCCATCTTGTTCGTAGGGGGGATAGTGCCACCAGTGCACCTCATGCGGTGCACTGTAGGTACCTAGGGCTATTAGGGTAAAAAACCGCATGGTACAGGGGTGGACCATGTACGATCAATGTGTACAACCCCAAAAAAAGTACATTATAACGCGTCCTGACATCGGAGATGGGCATCAGACGCGACTCGTTGTTGGTGAGAAACAGAGCTAAAGACCTATACTCCGGTGTCAGGACGCGTTATAATGTACTTTTCTTGGGGTTGTACACATTGATCGTACATGGTCCACCCCTGTACCATGGGGTTTTTTACCCTACTTAAGTATCTTTGCAGCGTGCCTTCCCAAGGCCCTTAGCTGCAACCCCTTTCATTCCTTTTACTGTACCTCCGTTCATGTCCTCTTTCTTCCTTCTTACTTTCCACTCTCTCCTAACGACTGTTTTATGGTGCATTCTGTTTTGAGATTTTCCTCATCTTACACCTTTCAAACCTTTCTACTTGCATTTTTCCTCTCAGCGCTGAATGACCACATAGCTCCCAGTGCTTGGCCTTTGGCCTAAATTATATATTCCATTTCATTCTCTCTTCCATCTTTTCTCAATCCTTTCCTAGCAGTTGATTCACAGCGTAACTGCAAAAGGTTGTCCTCCAGTTATGCCTTTCAAACCCTTTACTACCTATCAATTTCCCTGTCAGTGCTGAATGACCTCATAGTTCCCAGTGCTTGTCCTTTGACCTAAGTTCTCTTATTCAATTCTGTACCAAAGGTGTCAGGCACTCTAGTAACACTAACACCCAAAAAGGAAGCTTACCTGTAGTCCATGTTTTCATTGTTTAATTTTCGGTGATTTGGGGTGTCAGGGGGTGCAAAACCCTCCTTTTCCCCTGTCCAGGTCAGGTCACGACACTGAATGAGGTTAGGAAGGTCAGGTCAGGATATGGTAGTCTAGGAAAGGTACTCTTCCCCTTTGGGTCAATATGGTCATTTGGCATACCTGGCATTAATAATGGTTATAAAGCAGAATAAATTGCTCACAGGTCATAGTATGGCTGTATAAGACAGGTACTAGTATGTTAGTATTTAAAGGTTCTAAATCTATGTGAGCTAAAGGAAAATGTTTTAAATGCCAGTTTAGGCTAGGCTACCGACTCATAGCTTTTAACCTTGTAGTATCTTTGCTTGACAGGTGTGGTAGTATTGAAGACTACTACTGTACCTTGCTCCTCTGGTCTACCAGTTTATGTGCAAAGTAGGTGCCTTGTTTAATACCAGTAAATTTCATAAACATAAACATAAAAGAGAGACAAACATAAAACAAAAACATACAGAAATGGCAGTCAATTGTGATCAGTGATTGGCGGGAACCAGGGCATGGTAGTATTCTAAGGTTTTACTGCTTATTGTTGCTTCAATGAATAGGAGCAGGAGGAAACTTGTGCATATAGTACTACTCATTATTATTATTATTATTTTATTATTATTATTATTAAATTTCAGAAAAGTGAATATAACCATTTAGTCTATATATCTGTGGAGGGATACTTTGGCAAGAGGCAAGAGATACCATACATAAATATACTTTATGAAATATGCTTCATAATTGTGAACTTTTTTCAAAAAGATAAAAACAATCCCCTCTCAATATTGGGTTAGTTTAAATCAGAGCATATTTTATGTCTCCTTTTTAAGATTATAGGCATCCTGTTATGTCTAAGCTTGTAGGCTTTTCTGTATAAATTTATGCTAATGACATAATTGCCCTCCCTAGGAAAAGTGGTGAAGTTACAAAATGGGTAAAAAATCAAAGAAACAAAAATTTGCTGCTGAAAATGAACTTCTGTCAACACCTTTGAAGTGCAACAATGAATTTGAAGGACTCGTCAGTTTTGAAGAGTTGTCATCTTGCACTTTCATGAGGATGAATAAAGCAGGAAAAATTAAGAGAGAAGTTTGGAAAGACGGCAAAATTATTAAAAAGGTAAGTTTTCTCATGATGCATTAGTTTATTTTTGTGCATTTAGAAAAGGTTGTTTGTGTCTTTCAAGGACTTGTTTTCACACCGTCTTGTTACAGAAGTTCCCAGTAGATGGCATCACCTGCACTGTACACATTACTAAATGATGTTTGCAACATCCTTGCAGCTCCTAAACTGCACTCCCTTGTTAGCTTTTACTTGGCTGTCATTCCTGCTTCCTTTCTTCCATCTTGCTGGCCAACCACCCCAACTCCCTCTTCTAACTTTCTTATGTACTGAATAGATGAAAGTTCCCCATTGCTTTGAGTAGTAGAGATTTACATGAACTTTATTGGTGAAGATCCTTATAGACTTTTACTAATTACAAATTGGTTGGTCTGGTAGGTAGGACAAAAGACTTGTCTTATTCGGAATCCCCTTCCTCTTATTTTTGTGTCATTCTTAGCAAGTGGCATTTGAGATTGGCAGTTGCCTCTTAGATCTAGGCAAGTATAGTCTATCACATTTATAGTGTTACTAACTTTGAAGTCTACGTTCTTGAGGATTTAATAGCTTTTTGAATGCTCTTTTAATTTGGCATCCACTTGGTACTCTGCAAACTTACTTTTAATGAGTGACTGTTGTTTTGTCATTTTATCTTACTTATGAGCTATTTTATCTAATTAATATCATTTGTTAGAATTATCTTATTATCATTCAGTTTTCCAATTTCATTTTTATGTTCTTACAGAAGGATAAAAAGAAGAACAGCAGCAAACAGAACGCTAATAAACATAAAATAAATGAGAATGCTGTGGCTGGAACAAAGGACGTTAAAGAGACTGCTGTGGTCGAAAAAGTGGAATTATTGTCAGACCTTCCAAAAAAGAAACGAAAGAAAAGGAAAAAGAAACAGGACGCCAGTGAACCAGCAAAGAAGGCCCGCTATGACAGTGCCACTTTTCATGGAGCTAATCAGGGTGCTCAGGAAAATGTTGACGTGACAGAATGGGAGT
This sequence comes from Macrobrachium nipponense, assembly GCF_015104395.2. NCBI lineage: Eukaryota > Metazoa > Arthropoda > Malacostraca > Decapoda > Palaemonidae > Macrobrachium > Macrobrachium nipponense. The sequence goes on along the minus strand of NC_087214.1, from coordinate 33,006,346 downwards.
CTCTGTTTGTTCCTCCTGAAGTTGTTAAAGCACTTGCTGGATTGGGTTTCTCGACCCCCACCGAAATCCAGGTATGTTCGCCCTAGATGAAAATGAATGCTTTCGTAGTGTGATTTTCAAGATCTTGCGGTGCATCCAGTAGTTTGTTGCCAGTTGTTGAAGTTTTTTAGTCTTGCTTTTAAATTCATATAAACTTTCATAAAAACACTCAAAAGTTTTGCCAATTTGATAGCTGTTTATTTTAATCAGGTTTGCAGTATTACTATAACAACCAGCTTGATCTTGGTTACAGTTTTTGACACTATATTTACTCCCTAAAACCCTACTGTTGACCAAATATGTTTTTAGGACATTGTACTACTGTGATCTTCAGAAGACCAATTTTTCCCTTTACTACTCCTACCCCAAGTGACCTTAAGTGGAAATGTGTTAGGCATAGGAACTGCTGTTTTGGAACTTCATTTAGGACATGTTTCATTATGACATACTATATATTAAACTTTCAATTTCTAGACCTAACATTTTTTCATTTGTTATCTAGTGATTGGGGAGTGCAGAATGAAAAATGTATGTGAATAGCTTCAAGTCCACACTACTAATTACAAAGTCTAAAAGGTCTTACATAAATTAATTTATCTGATTGTTATATGCTTTAAGGAAATTATTTTTTATTGTTATTATAATACTATTATTTGAAAGGAGTAGAGTGTCTTTTAAGCATGAATGGCAGCATCAGTGGAAATGATTTTAAGCAAGGTCTTTTCAATTCTTAGTAGATTCTCTTTTCTTCAAGGCTGATATCTGCTGAGAACTGGCCGATGCTCTTTGAGATATCAGCCTTGAAGATAAGAGAATCGTAAGAAGAATTGAAAAGACCTTGTATCAAATAATTTCCACTGATGCTGCCATTCTTTTTGGCAGAAAATAATACTTTTGTTAAGTAGTTTAACTAGATGAATGACTACATTGTACAATGGATAAGGGGTAGCAGTGAAAGCTCCTTTGGCACAAAGTTAAGAGTTGATCAGCCAGGTGGGGAAAGACCAATGCGAACAGATTTGATGAAAAGGGAGAGGAGTAAAGCATGAAAATTTCATTGCAAATATATTCTTGTGTCTGGGATAGACCTTTTCATTTGGCATCTTCTCATGAATTCCAGAGACTCGTCTTACCAGCAGCTATTAAGGGCCGAATGGACATCATTGGTGCTGCAGAGACTGGAAGTGGTAAAACTTTAGCCTTTGGAATTCCCATCATTCATGGAATCCTTTGTGATATGTTGAACGAGTCTAAAAACGCTGAAAATGGTGAGGACGTAGAAGATGCTGTCGATGGGGCGGATGATGGCAACGAGGACGTTGATGGAGGTACCATCAGTGGAGAGGATGATGTCGATGAAGTGGATGATCTGAGCGGAGAGATCGTAGATAGTGATGATGATGATGGTGAAAATAAAGTTTCTCAGGAAGATTTACAGGATGCCATGGAAATCGGTTGTGCCTTTCCAGGGGATGAAAGTGACTCAGACAGCGGTGGAAGTGAGAGAGAGTCCAACGATGAAGCCAATGGCCTTGATAATGAAATTGGTTGTGTCAAAGTCATTGATAATGTTGAATTTGATTTTCTGAAAAAAGATAAGAATAACACTGGAACGAATCCAGGAAAACCATTAAGAGCTCTAATTGTAACTCCAACTCGAGAGTTAGCAGTCCAGGTCAGTTGGTAACACTTTACTCTTCTCGTTTTATTACATGGCAGCCAGTGTTACATGTTAGAATTAACATTTTGTTTAATTGTGTGAATGGTTGTATCAGCGACATTACAGAACGAATTGTGGATTTCATTGCAGGTAAAAAGCCACTTGACATCAGTGCTAGTTCACACAGACATCAAAATAGCTGTTGTGATTGGTGGAGTAGCAAGTGAGAAACAGCAGAGGATACTGAACCGTGGTCCAGAGATTGTTGTTGGAACACCAGGGAGGTTGTGGGAATTGATTGAACAAGGCAACAATCACCTTAGTCAGATAGAAAATATTAAGTAAGTTATTGAGCCTTCCATGTTAATATAAAATAGTTTGTCGATACTAAATGACATTTCTTGCACTCTCTTGGGTTTGTCTAGGTGGTACATTTTTTAAATGTTGGGCAATCATTGGAATAAGTCGAAGAAAAGAATCTAGGTGAAGAGGCCAGACTGAAATGGAAGCAAGCAGTTAGTAACTGGCAGAAGGAAAGTTGCCAAGAACCTCTTGTGCTGACTGCATGTTTGTTTGCTTTTTACGAGTGAAAATGTTTATCATAAAAATGATTTGCAGATACCTGGCCATTGATGAAACTGATCGCATGGTTGAACAGGGTCACTTCGAGGAGCTGAGGAAACTCCTGGAGGTCATCAACACTGATGAAAATGCCAAAGCCAGACGTCAGAATTTTGTGTTTTCAGCAACCCTTACTCTAGTGCACAAAGCACCAAGGCGTGTGGATATGAAAGGAAAGGTTGGTTTTCTTGTTTTTTTCAAAGTATGTAAAACTTGCTCATAGCTAAAATACATAAATGTTCAACCGTATACATGTACCATTTTAAGCATCTGTATTCCACTCACAGTGGAGGACATGGGTTATTTTAACTTGGCTGATAATAGGCCGTGCATTCATAACTTCATTGTACTGGTGCTCCAGAGTGGTCAGTGTAACTGCTTGCTGGGAACATTTTGATTGGATAGGACAGGATATGATAAAAGATTAGTTTAACCAGACCTGGGAAGATTTTGATCCACTGCCAGTTTTATGTAGCTGCTTGACAAAAGATATAGGCTTTCAGCAAGCCCATTTCCATGAGTGTAGGAGTTGATGGTCATACCCCAAAAATTGAACAGCTCTACAAGTTTTCAGTTTCACTCGTCAACATATTCAAATATTTATGGGATTTCATTTTCACCCTTTGTCTTTTGTGTAACATTGTTCATATTTTAACTTCATATTCCTGTCATTTTCAAGACAGTAATTCATTCAGTCATCTGTCATTGTGTTCTTTTAGCAAATTGATGTACTAATTCAATTAGCAAATTGATGTACTAATTCAAATATGTACCTTGGTGTCTTGTCTTCTGGTGAGCCAAAATGAGTCAAGTTTTATCTAAATATAGAATACTTCAGTGTTTAATTCTTTGTTATTTTTTATTTAATTTTGCCATACTTCCTGTCTGGTCTTTGTTTTGTAAATAACAATAAAATTTCTGTGCTATTGAAACTCGTTTGTCCTCATTTAGAAGGTAATTCATGGGATTGTTGGTATTGGCAGGACAGTACAAGTAATAACTACTAGTACAGGCAGTCCCGGTTATCAGCCGGGTGCTGATAAGCGAAAACCGCCATTAACTGAAACTCAATGATAACCGGTTAATGGGGCTTCTGTTAGGTATGTTATGGTGCCGATAACCGAAACTCGGCCTGGTATGGCGCCATAAATCGCTGATTTTAAGTGCCATAAAACCAGATCCCCATTAACCGAATCCTATGATAACTCAGGACTGCCTGAATGCTCATGTTTAATGTTTTATGCTTCCATTTATTTTTGTAGGGAGTATTGTAGCTCATCTTTATTATTTCTTATTTTCAGACACCTATGACTTCAGAAATAAAAGTAAAGCAACTTGCAAAAATGATAGGCTTGAAGGCCAAGCCCAAGATAGTCGACGTCACCCGGAAATTTGGAACTGCAGAAAGTCTGACGGAGTCGAGGATTAACTGTGATAAAGTAAGTGTATATCCTTGTAACTTGAGGACTCACAAAAAGTCCATCATAAGTTAATTATCCATTTTGTTAGAACGAGCAAATAAAATTCTTGAGCTGGAACAATTCTTGAGTTTTGAATTACAGGTCAGGTATTTCTAGAAATTATTAAAGCTTGTTTCCTGATGGAAGGGTAGCTCAACCAGCAAGTACATTATAGCTCCATTATCTCATATTAATGTGACAATAATGATATTTTTGAATTTTTGCATTACATCTATTTATATTTACTAGGATAATTACTGGTATGGTACCATCCAAGTTTCACTTATTCTATGCCACGTAGGGTGATAGTGCCATCAGTGCATCTCATGTGGAGCACTGTAGGCATTACTAAAGACTTGCAGTACCCCTTGAACTCCAAACGGCACCTTTAATGTATGTCCATTATGCTTTCTTTCTTCAGTCTTGCTTTTCAACCAGTTATCATTAATATAAAGGATTGGTTTATCCAGACCTCTGAGCCTAATAAAGGCAGTCTCCGGTTTACAACGGGAGTTCCGTTCTTGAGACATCTTGTAAGCCGAAAATTGTCATAAACCGGAAGATCGTCGAAAATCATAAAAAAAAAATCCTAAGAAAACCTTACTTTTAATGCTTTGGGTGTATTTAAAACTATGTAAACAGTATTTTTATTGCATTTTTCATCAAAAACAAACTTCAAATATTGATTATTTTGCCTTTTTGGAGACATTTCTTCCGTCAGATCGGCGTTGTAAGTGCCATCACCCTAGAACATGCGTCGTAATCCCGGAAATCATTTCTATTGAATATAATTGAAAGGCGTTGTAAGCTGGAACCGTCGTAAACCGGGGACTGCCTGTAAAGACTCTTCTCGGGCTGGTGCTTTTCAACCACTCCAACCCCCCTTTATTCATTATCTAAAGCACTGAATAGCCGAAAGTGCCCCTTCAGTGCTTAGCCTTATGCCAAATGTCCATAAATCAGTTGCTTAATCTACAAAGTTTACGAGTGATAGTCTCCATGAAACTGTAAAGTTTTTAAATACAGTAGTCAACATTGGTGTTTTCATGCCTGGCAGCTGTGTAGCTTCTGTAATTTTGTTTTTCTCCTTATTTTGCCTTAGTACAAGTTCTTTGGGACAGCTCAATGAGATAATAGAGAAATGTGACATGGTAGTCTGTTTAAATTACAATACAGTGTTCCCCTCGTATTTGTGGGTGATGCGTACCAGACACCAGCCCTCCGTGCGAATAGCTGGAATCGGCGAATAGTTAAAACCCCAATCAAAGCACTTAAAACTGCCTATTTTGTTAGTTAACCAACTAAAAATATTAATTTTATGATGAAACTGATAAAAAAACAGGATTTTTTGATATTTCTCATTGAAAAATATTGCGAATTTCTCGCAAATAATGAGTAGATGTGGTTCAAAGAGAATTCCGTGAATGCCAAGAATCCAAATACTGGGTGTCAACTGTACTATTGTCATTTACTTGAAAATAAGATATATCTCTAGCAATAACCTCTAATACTGATACTACTGCATTGAATGTAATTTTTGCTCTTTTTCAGGATGAGAAAGACTACTACCTGTATTACATATTGAAACAGTACCCAGGTAGGACTCTCGTATTTTGCAATAGCATCGACTGCGTGCGAAGGTTGCAGAATTTGTTTACTTTCCTTCAGTGTCATCCCATGGTGAGTATAATTTTTGTTTTCATTTGGTAGTCCTCATGAATATGAAATGTTGATCATGTGTTTTATGATAAACACACTGAGACAGGCAGGTGTGCTTCAAAATCTGTCTTGTAAAAAATTGCTTGTTTTTGGATAATTCTTTTGTAGGTGAAGATAATGCTTTCTATAAGAAAAAAACTTCTAGCAAGAAAAGAGGAATGTTAGGAATTCCATATCCCATTTCAAAGTCCAGCTTTGTCCAGTCCATCCTACAATGTAGCCTAGTCCTACTGAACAAGCACAAATTTTGATAAGACTATAGATGATGACGGTGTTCATTTGTATTTGTCATCATAGGAATTCATGACTTAAACAATATTAAAATCCAAATGAAAACCTTTTATCTTTTATTATTTTTCAGTCTCTCCATGCATCAATGCACCAGAAACAGCGATTGAAGAGTCTCGAGAAATTTTCCTCCAGTTCCGTGGCGTTGCTCTTGGCCACAGATGTTGCAGCCAGGGGTCTTGATATACCAAACATTCAGCATGTCATTCATTATCAGACCCCACGCACAGCAGAGGTAAGTTGCAAGAAAAACATTACTGAAAATTTGTAACGTGACAAGTGAAGATAGGGAATAGAATGGAATATCAAATTTAGGTCAAAATCCAGGTGCTGGGACCTATGAGATCATTCAATTCTGAAAGGGAAATTGGGATTAGAAAAGTTTTCAAGTTGTAGCAATTGGGAAACCTCAAAGCAATTGAAACTCTATACAACAGGAGGATATTATGTATGTCAGTGGAAAGTTCACTTTCAAGTTTAGCTTCCTAAAACCTTGCAGATGTGAGAGATAACATACTGTATTTTGTTTAAAGTGTGCTAACCTGAATGCTTGATTATTTGCTTGTGCATTTATTATGTAGTATATGCTGTATAGGAATTGCTACCTGGTCCTAAAGTCAGGTCTACATATATCTATAGTTGCATGGTTTTGTTTCAAGTAAATTAAGTTTGTAAAAAAAATGTATATATACTGTTTGCAATGACTGAAAGTTGGGATTAATTGAAGCATTGGTACGAAATTAGTTTGCAAGAGATGGTCATATTTTTTATGGTAATCCATGGTACACTTGTTTTAATATTTAATGTTTCTATATTGTATTATTTAGAAGCTGCCTTTACAGATGTCTAGATAAAGTTTTTGTTGACTATTGATTAAGCCAGGAATTTTCCATATGAGGGCAGCTTGAGTTCAGCTGTAACAGATAGAGCACAAAGTAAGTTTACTTTCACTACCCAGTATAGTGATTGAGTAGAAAAGATTTGTCTACATGAGTAGCATTTTAGCCATATTCAATCCATTTTCCTTGTCCACAGACTTACATTCATCGCAGTGGACGAACAGCAAGAGCTGAACAGGAAGGGCTAAGTGTTCTTTTCATCGATTCGTCAGAAATTAAAAAGTATCGTCAGCTATGTTTAACTCTGAATCGTTCAACTGATCTCCCTCCATTCCCAGTTGATGTTAACGTCATGGACCAGGTTAAGACACGTGTAGATTTTGCTCGCCAACTGGAACTGATGGAACATTCTAATCGTAAAGAAAGAGCTCAAGATAACTGGCTGAAGAAAGCAGCAAGGGAAGCAGAGATCATGTTAGACGAGTAAGTAAATGCTGCGTCATTTTTTATTGCTGTGCAGCAAAAACACAGCAGAACATTTATTTTATCCAAATCAGTAATGATTTTTCACTTCAAATACAACACTGCTGTCCTTTTTGTCCAGACCATTTAAAACTATTTTCTTTTCAAGACTAATTTTTCTTAGTACAGTAGTATATTGTTGATTAGCTCACAATAATTCATGTTTGAGCTTTACCCTTTGATGATGTTAAACTCACGAGCTGTTTCCATTCTCATCTTGCTATTACAGTGTTAACATAGTAATGTAATTATTTATTAACAGTAATATTGGTGTACAGTAAAAACAATAGTAATAATACAGTACAGTAACCAATCAAGTTTCGCCATTCCAGTGACGATGATGACGAAGACGAGGTTGCAGACAGAGCAATGAAGGCTGCTCGGGAAAAACGTGAAACTAAGGTCATGAAAGCCAAGTTGAGGAGTATGCTTTCCAGACCGCTGGTAGGGTCAACCTTCTCTGGCAAGTATCCCACTCAGACTGGTGCTCTAGTCACACCTTTCCATAAGGAACAAAGAGGAGGAGGTAAGCCGGATGGAAACGATGCACTTTCTGTGATGAAAAAAGAGGCTGTCGAGTTCACCAAACTAGTGAAGACAGTCAAACCAAGACCCCCTAAGAAGAAGAAAGTCAATACTAGCAGGAAGTTTAAAGGTTATGAAAAGAGGAGAAAAAAGTTAATCAAGGAAAAGGAGTGGAGAGAGAAGGAAGCAAAAGGAAAAGACTGAGTTAGCCCTTGTTAAGGTACGAAAAAAATAAAATGAAAAAGTACCATCTCTTTTATTTTTTTTAATATCAGTAGTACGTTTAATGAACTTATAGCCTGAATGTATTAAAGGGCATATCACACAAGATGTGCTCAAGACTGCAAAATATACATGGAGTAAGCAATTTTTTATGCTACAAAAGGAAAAGAGAGGGCAGTTAAGAAGACTGTTGTGATAGCTGAAGGTCTTGGAAAAGATTGAGCATTTGTATTACCTCGGAACCCACTGGACGGCAAATAAGTCGAGTTTTAGGAGCAATAAGAGCGTAGCTCCAGCATGGAGGAAATGGAGAGGTAACTGCCACTGAAAATAGACAATAGAATGGCAAGATTTGTTTGGGGGGTGGGGGGGGGGAGGGGCAGGTTGTCTGTATTGGGAGTGAAGAACTGGTCAGGAGGGTGTAAAAACTGATTATATCTTAAAATGCTGAGATGGTTTCCCCCCTAAAAAATAGAAGCTATATTTTTTTTTTTTAAATACAAAAGTGTTATATACATCCCATGATCCAAAGATGCCCTATTCTATGGAGAGCTGTCATAGTCATACTAACCTGCTCAAGCTGAAAAGAATACTTTTGGCAGTTAACCTCCTCCCCGCTATTTGCATCTATCCTCATTCTGATATGCCCAAGGTCTTATAAACCAAGATGGGGATACAAGTAGAGCAATACAAAAACCCGTATGAGTACTAATGGCTTATGAAAAACTATTTTTTTTTAAATAAAACCTTGGTGTTCATTACAACCATTAACCTTAAGATGGTTGAATAAAAACTTTTGGGGGAGGACAATGATATGTGCCATGGTGTAAGAGTGGTCAAGACACCACTTTGGGTACACAGCCTGGGTTCATATGGCCCTGCTCTAGATAGTGCTAGAGATTTGGCCCCAAACTGCATAGCTTAATGCCCACCATTTGTTCCTATGGGGATTCAAACCATCACTTTCATAAATGGAGTACTATTCCAGAACGCTGCGTTCTTTGGCTGTGTACTGACTTAAAAACAAAAGACTATCAGGTCAGCCTAGGGCCTCCTGCCCTGACATTTGCTGGTGTACCTCAGCCATTGTGTTCATGGTCTTCGTTTGTAAATTTGTGTTGAAAATTCAATGGTGTGAATTGCAGTGTCTACACAACGTTGTGATAGCTGTCTTGTGATACTTGAGTGGTTTTTGGTGGGGCACCCCACAGTCCTGGACCTGAGGTTTGAAATGTCTCCATCCTATCCTTGCAAGAGTTCATTGGAGGGGAGAGGGAAGAGATGATGTTGTGCCCATCAGAGCTGTTAGGCACTCCAGCGCACAAGAGACTGCTCCTAAGCATAAGCAGAAAGAGGAAGGAAGTGTTGAAAAACATCATCTCATCTTGGCTAGGGAGGTTCATCAAAGTACCCAATCAGCATGTATAGCTGATGGCAATTAAGAATGCTTAAAAGGCTATTAATTTGTAGAGCCAGTTTCAACAAAGCAAAATACCTATACATGGATGTGAAAGACAGAATTAACTACTCCAATGATATCTGTATGTATGAGCAGTGAATAAATCACAAAACCTAAGGCAATAATTTAGAGAAATTATTAAGTTCGTCTCATTAGTACAGCTTCAGATGATCTTGTGGGTACACAAAAATTACAACTGTTTGAGGAAACACACATCAGCATACATTTAGTACATGAAGATAAATTCAAGACATTTAGCCTTACAAAAAAAATTTTTACAATTCCTCAATCTTCAACTTATCTGTAAAAACTTCACCAACTCAAGCATGTTTACAAGAGTTAGGACAAAACAACCTCGTCTGAAGCACTAAAAATACAACACTGGTTACAAAACAACAGAATTTTAGCTAAAAATGTATTCTTTTATAAATTCAGACTACAGTATTGTACTGTGCTTAAAAACTGACAAAAATTAAATAAGGCCAAAGTTAGCGCTAACAGCTGTCTAAACACACCTCAAAGCCATTGAAAATTTATAGTTCCTTAGAAAAATAAACTAAGAGTTTAAATAGTCTTATCAACAACAAGGGGCCAACAAATACAATCTATATCTGAATAGAAAATTTTAAAATGATCTTCCAAATTAACACACACAGAAGTCAAATCACACCATGTAGTTATGGTCATCAATTTGCAATGCTCTTAGAATGCCATACAAGCACTTAAATGTTTGGCACAGCATAAGCTTTTACAATTTATACAGGAGTAGTGGAAAAGATGTCAACGAGAAAGCCTTTACATTATATACATAACATTAATTGCTGAAATGCACAAAAGACTGTCCGATTCTATCTGGTATTTCTAATGCATTACAAATATCATTCCATCTTAGCATGTAACGGAGTACAGCATCTGTTGTTTTGGATATCAATTGGCAAAAACAAAAGAAGAGATCAACACTTCAGTTTAGAAGAGAAATAATGCTGTCTTTGCCCTGGCATATGGATTACTTCAAGTCACAATTTAACCACAGAAATTTTAGTCCAAAATGATTAACAAGGTTCATGCTAATGTTTACTGTCAGTAATAACTCAAGAAGTGATTAAATTTTTAAATAAAAAAAAACAATAGAATATTGACAGAATTCTATCACACAGTTTATGAACTGGGTACAGAAAGCTGCGAACACTTCAATGTGACCATTATTGTACAGGTACGAATCATATCATTACTTCATCTTAATGAAGTTTATATGTACTAATTCCATATCACTCATGGCACAAATACACTATTATTATACACATTTATAAGTACAGTTTACACTGTATTTGCCCAGGTAAGCTCATAGGGACTCCTGTATGTATGAACTATTGAATTAGTTGACAAGTGATTGACAATGGTCTAAGTCCACCATGAACATCATTTTTTATTGTTAAGAATACTCACAACACACTTTTACAGTTAGCATAAAAATGAGCTCACTCTTCAATCTTTTCTATCCTATGCAATGTCTGCTTGAATTCTCATTTGAACTAGACCCTTACCTCTGCCCATTCTCAGAATATTATTAAAGAAAGAGACTTTCATGCCTGCAGATTCCAATAAATGATTTATATTAATAATAGCTACGTAGCAACATCCAAAACTGCAAACTGCTAAAAACTATATTATTGACCAAGTTGAAGTTATTTTAAAACTGACAATTGATAACTTCCCCGATATTATGTACAGATTACCCTCCAAAACCCAAATCTCTCGACTCAACAGCAATAACATTTGTGTGGCATAAATATTAGTAGAGAACAGGCTCTCATTTTGTCTACATTCAAATTTTCGTTGGTATTCTTTCCCTAAAAAATACGACCCCTGAAAATGCTTCTACATTGCACAGACAAAAGGGGAAATTAAAAATAAAACTGAAAGCTAGCAGAGAACACTATTTAATTCCTACTATCATGAGTCAGCTAGCATCTTGGACAATGATCCGTAAAAATGCAACAATTAGTCTACACAATAAATATCGTATGCTTCTTCACTGATCTATCATGAACTAAGATCTTGAAAGCATACTTGGACAAGGAACTGATAATCTAGTAAGTTTTAATGCTTCAAAGGAACACTACTACATATTTCAAAGTATAAAACTCGGACCTCATCCAATTCTTCCAAACATAATTTCCTTCTCAAGGTTTTGGATCTTAAGGTTATAGTATTTCAAAACTGTCTTGGAGAAAATGCAGTTCAAGGCCCAAATCCACTTAAAAAAAACTGGGCATTTTTTTTATGTAACAAGTTCTCGTCTCCATCCTCTTCAATAAAAGACTACTTGGCCCTATTCATTCAGTTCTCAAATCTGGAGTGCTTCACTTTTTGTCTCCACCTTAAAAAGGACTCAATTGCAAGCAGTTCATCTGATCATCAATCCCATACTTGCCTCATCCTTAAATTATCGTTTCACCACTGCAATGTGGCCCTGTCTCTTTTTGTGGTTACTAGTCCTGAAATTGTTCCACTGAACTTCACCCTTGTTCTTTAAGGCTAAACATAACAGTCACTACCTGTCACAAACTCGCTCTTACTAAAAACCCAATCCAGTTATAATTAACAGGTGTACTGGGCTAAATAATATTCAATTGGAAATCCAAACATTCTTAAGATGCAGGTACTGCTTATCTTGAAATTAATTCAAGTGACAACCTCCAATCTCATAGAATGTCTAAAAAAGATAAGTACTAAATAAAGACGGCCACATCTTCCTATACTCATTTATGGACAGCAATGCTCCTTGGATTGTATAGTTTGGTGACAAAGTTCACCGCAATACTTTCCCTGTGTGGCCATGATTTTAATCTCTTCCAGATTTCATTTTCAAAGCTTCTCATAACCTTTCATCCTTCCAGTCTCTCCAACTATATTTCCCAGTACTACAATAGAACATTTCTCACTCCCCATAAATTGTAGTACCACTCAAATACTTAATTTTTCTTTAATCCTTTTCAGACTTGAATACAGTTTTTGCAACTCAAGAAGTACATTGTATAACTTTACAAAGGTACTTAAAAAATTCTCACTTTAAGGCGGTGACTTACAATTATAAGGTACCACAACTCCACTGACTATAAAATCTAAAGGTTTTCAAGTTAAGTCTTTACATAAAAATGTACTATCGTTTATCAACAGCATTAAGACACCTCGATAATCTATGAAAATACTCAGCCTAAGTTAGAAGAGCTTTCCCTAAAATTGTCCAAAGCCAAGTAAGACAGCAACACGGCATATCATTCCGAGATATACTTATGACAATGCAAGACACGTACCACTAAATTAGTCAATGGCATACAAATATATATTAATAAATTAGTAGATATCAAGTTATATAATGTATAATACAATATCTCATTACAACCCACGATACTGAACGATGAACAGAGTGGAAATCAAAATATGAAGGAATTACCCCTAATAAATACAATAGAACTAAACGCACTTAACATACGTACTGTATTCAATCAACGCAAAGCTAAACCCTAAGACAACACTTTCCTCTCCCTTCCTTCAACTCCTCAGAGCTTCCAAACGACTTCTCATTTCCTCCATGTCTTCCTCCGGCTCTGCTTCTTCTGGCTCCAAGGCTGCTGCTCCCTCAGGTTCAGCTGGTAGTGCATCAGTCACCATGGCAGGAGCCTGGCCCATCTGGCCAGCTGTGACTTCCCAGAGAATCTGCCATAGAATAAGGTATCAAAAACTTAATCAACAGAGTTATGAAACAAATACTGTCATCACAATGTTTCTACATCAGTTTTTTCTTTATGAAGTTGGACATAAAATGGGTTCTCTCCCTCCTCATCTTCCCAGAACACTTTCTGTCTGTACTCCCATCAGTTTCAGGTTTTCATTCATCCCTACCCATAGGGAAGCAGTACTGTCAGTGCACCTCACACTGTAGGCATTGCTTGAGGCCCCGTCCACACGGTCAAGCTTTGCTCGACGAACTTTGCTTGATGTGACGTCAGAAGCGCAGATACAGCGGGAAAAGTTCTGATTTTCCTCGCTTCTGACGTCACATCGAACACAGTTCGTCGAGCTCTGTGTGGACGGGACTTGAGGTTTTGTGCAGCACCCCTTCAACCCCTAGCTGCAACCTCTTCCATTCCTTTTGCTGTTCACCTGTTCATATTCTCTTTCTTACACCTTACTTTCTACCTTTTCCTATGAATTGTTTTAAAGTGCAACTGTAAGGTTTTCTTCTATTACATTTTTAAAACTTTATTTACTCCCAATTTCCCTTGCACCACCACTTGGTCTTTGTCTTAATTTTATATTCCATTCCATTCATCCCTTTTCCCATTATTTCTTTGTCCCTACTACAATTATTCATCATATTTCATATACATTGCTTTTCTATTCTAACTAACGACTCCTTATCCTTTCTTTTCACAAGCCCAACCTATTTCAATCTACCACTGTCTTTCCCAACTGGACACCACTTAGTACTTCAGGCAATGACTTGTTTGTAACAGTATAATCTTCCCACCAAACTCTGGACATGAATGTTAGTACAGTGGACCCCCCGTATTCGCGTTCTCTGGATCGCGGACTCACATTCACGGATTTATCTCTGACCATTTCTCCGCATTATTTGCGGAAAATTCGCCTATTCACAGTATTTTTCTATGAGAAATATCCACAAATTCCTAGTTTTTTTTTTATCAATGTCATCATAAAATGCACTTTTTGTGATAAAAGTATTAAAAAAAAACAGTATAAAAACCTGTAGTGGGGTTTTCTTGAGTTTTAACTAACAAAATAGTCTGTTTTAAGAATTTTTATAGTGGTTCCAACTATTTGCAGGTTCTAACTATTCACAGGGGGGTCTGGTATGCATCCCCCCCCCAAATATGGGCGGACCACTGTATTCTATAATCATACCTTTTCTTAACGCTGAATGACCTCTTACTTCCCAGCACTCAGCCTTTGGTCTGAATACTATAATCCAATCCATACCTTTTCCGAATCTGCTTCATTATCTTTGTTAGTGCTCATCCCTATTCATATGGAACACACACACAGAGGACACTGACTTGAAAGTCAAGCTTCCAAAGTCTGTGGTGTTCATTTGGATGTAAGAGAAGGTGAACAGAAACACGGGAAGAAGACATCTCACTTATTAAAAAGAACAAGGCATGATCCGACCACCAACTTACTTGGGACGTGTAAGATTTTCCCCTTACGCATAAGTTGCAAACATTATAAACTTTTGATGTAAATTTAAACGTGCTAATATCTACATTTAAATAGTGCCTTGTTTCACCCATGAAAATTAAAATAAATACTCTATATTTTTTTTGAAATAATTTTCTGTGCTTTTTAACATGCACATTACTTATTTTTGACATTTTCATTGAAATCATAAATATCATATCTTAAAATTCCTGTATCTTTACCTCAATGCTAAACACCTACTTCAGACCTTTATAGGCTCTATAGACCTTTTCTAACACCCCTACAAGAAGAAGAGCAACAACAAAGTAGTTTGTAGGCAAACTCCCGAAGTAAGCCAAAAATAAATCAACAACAAGAATGAATGAAAATGTTGACATTAAAATCCACTTTTCAGCTGACCTTATCCACTTCATGCTGTGCCTCTTCTTCCAGCTCCTCTGGCTCCAGACTTTCCATCGTATCTTCCAACATTTCCTCAATAATCCCAGCTTCATCATTTCCCGGCTCATGTCCATCATCGTTTTGTTTATCTCTGGGAGCTTCACCAATTCCTGCATTGCCTTCATCACTTCCGTCGACTGTTGTAGGGAACCGGCAACTCTTAAAGTTGCTAGAAATGAAAAACAAAATTGAGGTTCATTTCAACTAGTATTTGTATGCAAGTCTTCCACCAAAATTCAAGTCAAATTGAGCCCGGAACATTGGTTTCGCCCATTTTTGTACTCATATGGGAATGACATTAAATCCCGGTGAAAAATAAATAGATTCCTATGTTACATAAAAACAAATGATGAGTCGCTCCACTGCCCAGATAGGGGACAAAGTAACAGCTCTTTAGCCTCCGAATAGATTGATGGACTAGCAGTGGGATATATGCCTTGTAAAATTATGGATTCTTTCAAGAATAATATCGCTCATCTAGCTGTTCACACTACAATTCAATGTGTATAGAAAAAGAGTAAAAATATGCTTTCCAATTGTTTTAAACACTTCTTTAAATCAATAGTAGCAATTAATTTCCAAAGTTGTGTACGTATACATAAAATGTATTGCATAGTTAGAAATCTACCATGAAAAGACAAATGAACAAATCAAAATAGTTTGGATATGTGACAAGGGTAAAAGACCAACTAATTGGAGAAGTAAATGACTATTAGATAAGGAAGTAGCACTATGCTTACTAGCAGGCAGGTAGACACAAATTACAGAGAAACGGTCAAGATGAGGATTTGGACCGGATGGGAATTTAGATAGAAAATGCACTAAGATAAAGACAGAACAGAATGAAATATAAAATTTAGGCTAAAGGCCAAGCACTGGAACCTAACCTATGAGTCCATTCCGTCTTCTAAGGGAATTTGATAATATGTAAAAGGTTTTAAAGGTGTAACAAGAGGAAAACCTCACAGTTGCACTGTGAAACAACTGTTAGGATAGGGTGGGAAGAAAGATGGAAGAAAGAGAGTATGATTGAAGGTACTTCACTAAAAGGAATGAAAGTGGTTGCATCTAGGGGTCACAAGGACACTGCAAAGAACCTCGAGTAATGCCTACAATGCACCGTGTGAGGTTCACTGACAGCACTACCTGCCTATGGAGTAAAATAAAGAAAATGGAAAGAACTCTTTGGAATATTAAATTGACTCCTTGGGAAAACCCACAGTAAAAAGAAGGTGAAGCTTTTCTAACACTGTCTTACCTAACTGTGCCTTCATTTGGCATTGAACGGAGTTCAGGTGAGCTTTACTGGTGTATATACGAGCAATAGCCTTCCGCGACTGGATCAGTTCTTTGGCGAGCATACGACAGACCTCTTTGTCGTTCTTTTTGGCAGCTTCTTTTAGGGAGCGTTTCACTTTCTCTTCTTCGCGCTGAATGCCTAGTTTTTGGAGGAAGAAAAATTAAACAAGTAAATCCCTCGTCATTAAGAAAGAGGGTTAGTTGGAAAAAATATAATAAGGCAATTGAAACTAATTTTTATTTACACTTTTTTTTTGGGGGGGTAAACAAAACAAAAAGAATTTTATATTTCAATACTTTATGGCATATGCTTGAACCTGCTTCAAAGCAAACTATACTGCAGTCCATTCAGAACTCCAATTATACAATAGATTTCATTGCATACTTGAGGATACTTCATTGACAAAGTACCTGCTCCTACCTACTGCTGTTGTTTTATTGAGCTTTTTTGCTCTTGGGAAATCTTGGTGGCTTAGATATATCACTAAATTGCCACTTCTTATTGACTGACAGATCCCAACTTACAAAATAACAGCCAATCATAGCTTGAGTTTCTATTATGGCTTAGAAAGACAAAACCTCAATGGTGAGGTAGCAGTAAGAGGCACATGTAACTTATTTAGCTTAATTTTTCTGGTCGAAGCTGAAATATGAAACATTCCTATTAAATCAAGAATGTTTTGGTGATATACAGTAGTACTATTACAGTATGAAAATAATCAAGGTATACCACTGTATAAATGTAAATGAGGTCAAAACTTTTTCACTGATTTTTGGGTAGGAGTCTGTGACATTTTGTACAACAGTACTGTGTTTACCTGCATTTGTTAGAAGGTTTCCGGCAATTCGTGAGTGAAAACAAAATTTGAACTTAGGGGCTGGCAAAGGGGAGCATTATTTAAGGTACTAGTATCTTGTTTTTATTTCATTACAATGCTAAATTTGACAGTGAGTTATAGTACATGTATCTGTTAGGAGGCTGATGAACCATCCTTGGCATCTAAAACCTAATATATATACAGTAAACAAAATGTCCTTCAATGTAGCTTTTGCATTTACCTCTGATTTGACGGTCCAATCCATAGCCTTCCTTCCTTATTTTGCTGCACCATTCATTGACCTGATTTACAGAAACAACATAAGGAATTAACATAAGGAAACTATCACAAAAATATTATAACTTTTCAATCAATCTCATGAGACCTATATAAAATGTCTACACTCATCCAGCGCTTGCCCAAATGGTCTTTCCTTGGGTAGGAAAATGAAAGCAAGGGAAAGTTATAAAATGTGGATAGCTAAATAGATGAAAAGTGATGGGAACAGCTAAGAAGTCAGATGCAGCTCAAGGTCTGCTGCAAACAAAATCAAATCCTTAGAGTTACCCTGTAAAGGAAAAACTGCTACAAAAATGTTAATGATGATATTGAATACGTAACTCTGGCCTCAGTTAGGTTTGTAACAATAATTCTGAACTGAGACAAACTACGGCTAGATAATGTGTATATCTGGGAAAAACATTATTCATTTGAAAGGAATTCATATTTTTCTTAAGACACAAACCTACGCTTTCATAAGTGGAGTTTCTCAGTGCAAGGCATATTGCGGCTGTCTTGACTTCAAATTAAAACCCTCCAGCCAAGGCCAATAACCTGCTGCGACCTCATTCAGCCTTCCTCTGAGTTACCGGTTGTCTTGTGAATGTCTTCTGTTTTCTTTGTGCACACCAAGTGTACAAGATATTACTGTATTTGTGATGTTCAAGAAATTCAACCCAATGAGCAATGCTGATCTAACACACATTCCTACTCAATGGTGGATTTTTGAGGGTAAAATAAGTTTGTCAAACTCAGCATTCTCACTGCAAGAATGTGATTATGGTTCACATTTTGAGAATCTCCCTGATCATTTAACTTCTAGTTTTTTCATTTTTCAAAAATTTAGATAGATGAAAAATTTTCCTTAAGATTCAAATTTCTACCTGCACTAATATTACGTACATGCAAATTAACAATTGAAAAAAAGTGGCAAACTTTTCACATTTGTTATCTTCTGTTGCCAAATTCATATAACTAAGATGAATAAAAAATGATATTGTTATTTTACAATAAAGTTTTGTACATACTTACCTGGCAGACATATCTTAGCTTACGTCTCTGACGTCACGACAGAATTCAAAAACTCGCGGCTAACGCGACAGGTAGGTCAGGTGATCTACCTTACCCGCCGCTGGGAGGCGGGTGTAAGAACCATCATACCTTTCTTGCAGATTTTCTCTCACCTGTCTCCTGAGGGGAGGTCGGGTGGGCCATTAACCGTATATATCTGGCCAGGTAAGTATGCATAAAACTTTATTGTATCATGACAATAACATTTTTATGCATTCAACTTACCTGTCAGATATATACTTAGCTGATTGGCACCTTTGGCGAAGGGTAAGAGACAGCTAATTTACTGAATAGACAGGAAACAACATATGTTGTAGGTAATAAAACTAAAAAACCTTGATTCCTACCTGTGTTAGCGAAAGACTTCATGGCTACTGCCTAGGAGCCTGTATCGCTTCAAGAGCCTCAGCGAGGTAGTGACCTCATGCTAAGAGTTCTTGATGGTCTGTTACAGGGGTCTTACCCACTTACGCGACAGAACCTTAGGATCTTTGTCAATGGGGTCCTATCCACTTACATGACAAAACACCTTGCCTATTGGCATGATCATAGAGCACGACACTAATCCCGATCACCTGATCCTAATTGGGGTTAGTACTAAGATTGAAAGGAGTCATCCCCGAACATCCTTTCAAGCAACCCACAACTCAACAACAATATTACAAATAATCATTAAAAACATAAAACAAAATTAAGGATCAGCGTCTGCTCCATTTCCCAGCATAGTATCCGCTGATACATAAGGTCCAAAAGAAAAACACTTTTTCGTATGTTACTCTAACATCCTTTAAATAGTGGGATGCAAATACTGAATTGCACCTCCAATAAGTTGCTGCTAAAATGTTTCTCATGGACATATTCTTAGTGAAAGAAAGGGAAGTTGCCACAGCCCGGACTTCGTGAGCTTTTACTCTCAGCAGCTTTAAAGAGTTCTCTTGGCAGTTCCTGTGAGCTTCGGTAATCACATTTCTGACAAAGAACGCCAGTGCGTTCTTTGACATAGGTCTTTTGGGGTTTCTTACCGAACACCAAAGACTTTGTCGACATCCCTGAAGCTGTGTCTTCTTTTTTAAATAGAATTTTAAGGTCCTGACTGGGCAAAGGGACCGATCCAACTCTCTACCTACAAGAGAAGAGAGTCCCCTTGACTTCAAAACTTCTAGGCCCAAGGTTTAGAAGGGTTCTCATTCTTGCTAGGAATAGATCCTGGAAAGAAATAACAGCCGAGTCTTTTTTAAAACCCACCCGAGAGTCCAAAGCATGTAATTCACTGATCCTCTTAGCAGTTGCGAGGGCCAACAGGAATATGCATTTACTAGTAAGATCTCTGAATGAGATTTTATCTGGAGGTTCGAACCTGTCCGAAATCAAGAAGTTTTAGGACTACGTCAAGGTTCCAACTCGGGGGAATAGAGATCTCATTTAGTAGTCTCGAAAGACCTGATGAGATCATGAAGATCCTTATTATTTTCCAGATTCAGTCCTCTGTTTCTAAAAACAGCTGAGAGCATGCTCTTATATCCCTTGATAGTGGATACAGCCAATTTCGACTCTTCTCTTAAGAAGAGGAGAAAATCCGCGATTTCGGTCACAGAGGTATTGGAAGAGGACAGCTTCTTCGACCTACACCATCTACGGAAAACTTCCCACTTCGATTGGTAGACCCGCAAGGTAGAGGCTCTGCGGGCTCTAGCAATTGCAGTTGCCACTTTCTTTGAAAAGCCTCTCGCTCTGACCAGTCTTTCGATAGTTGAAAGGCAGTCAGGGAGAGACTTTGGATGTTTTTGTGGAACCTCTCGAAGTGGGGTTGTCTGAGCAGATCTGTCCTGTTTGGTAGAGATCTGGGGAAGGAAGTCCGACCGTCCATTCCAGTACTCTGTGAAACCAGTTTCGGGAAGGCCAGAAGGGAGCAATTAGAATTAGTCTTGTTCCCTCCGATGCCACAAACTTTCTTAGTACTTCCCCCAGCAATTTGAATGGGGGAAAGGCGTAGGCGTCTATGCCTGACCAATCCATGAGGAAAGCATCGATCGCCGTGGCTCTGGGATCTTCTTCCAGAGAGCAGAAGTCTATCTTCCTGGAGAGGAACGTGGCAAACAGGTCGATCTGGGGTCTTCCCCAGAGGGACCACATTTGTCTGCAGACTTCTGAGTGGAGCATCCACTCTGTCGGGAGTACCTGGTTCTTTCTTCTCAACCTGTCTGCCCTTAGGTTTTTTACCCCTTGAACAAACCTTGTCCGCAGAATTATGCCCCGTTCCTCTGTCCAGGTTAATAGATCTCTCGCTATTTCGTACAGTGAGAAAGAGTGAGTGCCCCCTTGATTCCAGATGTAAGCCAGAGCTGTGGTATTGTCGGAATTGACTTGAACTACCACTCCTCTGACTTCCGCTTCGAAGTATTCCAGGGCTAGATGAATCGCCAGGAGTTCCTTCGCATTAATGTGCAGTGTAGCCTGTTCTTTGGTCCAGGTACCCGCCACTTCCTTTGGACCCAGTGTTGCTCCCCAACCTGTTTCCGAGGCATCGGAAAACAACACTCGGTGAGGGTTCCGAATCAAGAGGGAAACCCCTTCGTTGTTTGTTAATGGGGTTAACCACCACTTCAGGTTGGATTTTATCCCCTGTTGAATGGGAAAACAGTCTGACAAGTCTCCTGTCTTTTGACTCCACATTTGTCTGAGATAAAACTGCAGAGGTCTGAGATTTAATCTCCCTAGGGAAATGAACTGCTCTAACGAGGAAAGGGTGCCCAGCAGACTGAGCCATTCCCTCGCCGAGGTCCGTTCTTTCCCTAGGAATTTCGAGATTTTTTCTAAGCCTCGAGCAATTCTCTCTTGTGATGGAAACGCTCGAAAACCCCGAGAATCCATCTGTATCCCCAGATAGACTATGTTCTGTTTGGGGATCAATTGTGATTTCTCGAGGTTCACGAGTAGTCCCAGAGATTTTGTCAAATCCAAAGTCTTCTCCAAGTCCTTCAAGCACTGAAGTTCCAATTTTGCTCTTATTAGCCAATCGTCTAGATAAAGGGATATATTTATCCCTTCTAGATGTAGCCATCTCGCAACATTCGTCATTAGTCTCGTGAACACTTGAGGGGCCGTAGACAGGCCGAAACATAGGGCTCTGAATTGGAATACTTTTCCCTGCATCATGAATCGGAGATATTTCTTCGATGATGGATGCAGGGGAACAAGAAAGTAAGCATCCTGTAGATCTAAGGAGACCATCCAATCTCCTGGACGAAGAGCCGCCAGAACCGATTTCGATGTTTCCATAGAGAACTTTGTGTTCTCTACAAATCGGTTCAATGCGCTCACATCCAGGACCGGTCTCCACCCTCCCGAGGATTTCGGAACCAGAAAAAGACGGTTGTAGAATCCCTCGGGATGCGGATTCCGAACCAATTCGATAGCCTCCTTTTGCAACATCTGTTCTATCAGTTGCAATTATGCTTCTTTCTTCAGGAAGGTCCCTGTATTGGCTGACAGTTCCCTCGGGATCGTTGTCAAGGGAGGCCTGTCTTGAAAAGGGGATCATATATCCCTTCGTCTACCACTGAAAGGGACCATCTTTCTGCCTCTCTCAGAGTCCATTCTTCGGAAAATTTCCGAAGTATGGCTCCTACCGGTGCTTGAAGGACTGTGTCTCATTTTGTTTTCTTGATAGGTCTGAATGAAGACCTACCTCTCTTCTGTATTCCTCTCTTCTTAAAGGAGGGTCTGGAAGAGGAGCTCCCTCGAAAGGGCTGTTGAGGAGTACGATTCTCTCTCTTTACAGGAACCGAAGTCCTTGATTTCTTTGCAGATTGGGCCAAGAGATCTTGCGTGGCCTTTTCTGTCAAAGAATGAGATATGTCCTTCACTAGTTGTGCAGGAAACAATTGGTCCGAAAGAGGAGCATAAAGAAGAGATGACCTCTGAATAGGAGTAACTGCTTTCGTCGAAAGGAACTAAATAAGACTCTCTTCTTCAGAATTCCAGTTCCAAAAGCGAGGCCACCTCTCCTGATCCATCTTGAACCGCTTTGTCCATGCAGGACAGTACACTATAAAGGACTTCTGGGCTAAGAGATTCATTCTCTTGAGTCTTCTTGGCCAACACCCCAAGGGACCAGTCTAAGAAGTTAAAAACTTCTAAGACATTACACAATCCCTTGAGGAGATGGTCCATCTCAGAAGTCCCCCATGTGATCTTTGCCGATGACAAGGCTTGTCTCCTTGAAGAATCCACCAGATTCGAAAAATCTGCTTCGGCAGTGGCAGGGAGAGCTAGACCCAGCGATTCGCCCGTCTCGTACCAGATTCACTTTTTCCTGGATAGTCTGGAAGGAGGGCAGGCAAAGACTGTCTTCCCCACCTTCTCCTTGGATTTAAACCAATTTCCTATGATCGGAGAGCCTGTATTCATGGAAATGGTTGGCTTTCATCCTTAATGAAAGATGATGACTTTCGAGACCTTAGTACTTGTAAACGACCTCGGAGAAGGAGGAGCGTAGGGCTTAAAGAGTCCCCAAACTCTTGAAGTAAGAGGGCTGCCAGCGTCTTGTAATCTGACAAGCCTGGAGCCGAGTGATCTTCCGAGTCCGAAACTTCTTCCAAATCCAATTCCATTTCCGAAGAGGATTGTTTATTTTCAATAGGAGACGGGTCTCTTGCAACATCTGCCCCACTCTCGCAAGAACGACGACCGCCTGTGCGGCAACTTGCGTCCCTACGAGAGATAGGTTGATCCTGCAACACGACCTTATCCTTCTCCTGACAAGAGCGACGGCCGCCTGTGCGGCACCTTTCTCTCCTATGTCAGAGAAGGATGTCCTCTCCTATCGCTTTCCACGGATGCCAACCCACCAATCCTGACAAGGGCTACGGCCGCTCCGCCTGTGCGGCACATAGAGTCCCTGTCAGGTAAAGGCTTATCCTTCCGAAAGCTAGACAAATCCTCCTGGCTTAACTGTCTTTTGGAAGAAGTCCGTACCTTCTGGCGCCTGGATGGCGCTTCTGGCTCATTGCGCTCGGTTGGCGCTTGTGGCTCATTGCGCCAGGTTGGCGCTCGTGGCTCCTTGCGCCAGACTGGCGCTTCTGGCGCATTTCGGCAGGGTGGCGCTTCTGGCGCATTGCGCCAGGCTGGCGCTTCTGGCGCATCTGGCGCATCTGACGCTTCTGGCTCATATGGAGCTTCTAGCGCATCTGGCGCATTTGGCGCATTGCGCCAGGTTGGCGCTTTTGGCGCATTCTTCATACTCATCCGAGTAGAATCCGCAACTTTTACGTTCGATTCTTCTTTCCTTCCCTTCGTTCTCTTTATCGGAAGGAAAGAGTCCTTTTTTCTGGGAGTCTCCTTCGTAAAAACTCCTACTAAAGCGGAGAGCTGCTCCTGTACGTTTAGTAGAATTTTCGCAGCAGCATTCTCTTTTTCCTTTCCTGTTTCAGGTGAAGGAGGTCTACAAGAGGAAGGGGACTCCGATTTGCGTTTAGGAATTAATTTGCCTTTCTTCCTTTCACATGGAGATCCATCGGAGAAAAGCTCAGGGCTTGAATTCAAAGTTGGAGCCTTCCAACTCCTTTTTAAGGGGCGTGACAGTTCATCAGAGCTCCAGCCCCTTACATTAGGTGAAGAATCTGAAGACGAAAAACACTGTTTTAGGATGCTTTTTCGGTAGCGATCCTTGGCAGTTCGGGTCGTCACAGAATCTGCCGAGGGGACGCCTGATCGGTGGGGATTCTCCATAACCTCCGTAAGGCTTTTGACATTCCTTCTCCTCTGGGCCTGTGAGCTTGGAAGAGGTCTAGGCCTGGGAGCGAGATGAAGCCGATCAGACGCACCCTCCACTGCACTAGGGACACTTAAACTCACTATCACTTGTGCTTACCTTGTAACGTTAGCATTTGACGTTCCATCCTTTGCAGTGCAGCTTTAAGATCTGCAATTTCCGTTGCTGGATTTGCAGTCTTAGTACAAGAGGAAGAAGATACAGGTTTTGGGTTAGGTGTTACGTAATTTAATTGACTCGTTAGAACGAGACCTACTTACGCTTCTGGAGGAAGCCTTCCTAGCCCTATCCATATCCAATTTCCTTAAATAGGAATTTAAATTCTTCCATTCTTCCTCATTCAAACCTACACATTCTTCACAGGTGTTAGATATTGAGCATTCATTCATTCTACACCCCTTACAAACTGTGTGAGGATCTACCAAAGCTTTCGGTAGCCTCACCATGCATCCCTCATTTACACACTGTCTTCTAACTGTAAAGCTAGAATCCGACATTATGAGAAAAATCCAAAAACCAAGTCCAAATAACAGTCCACGAAAGAGTATGCCAAACCAAAGATCCAATACGTCACCAAAATAACCGGCTTAGAAGATCAATAGCGATGAAAAAACAAGAAAATCAAATCAGGAGTAACAAAAACAATGTTGCTGACACGGCCGATAGAGAAAATCTGTCTTAGAAAACGGGAATGATTCCTATTCCTGCCACCAGCCGCGGGGCGGTAGATCACCTGACCTACCTGTAGAGTGTGCCGCGAAATTCGAATTTCTATCGGGGACGACGGAGTCTATAGCTAAGTATATATCTGACAGGTAAGTTGAATGCATAAAAATGTTATTGTTATTATACAATTAAGTTTGTTCATACTTACCTGGCAGATATATATATAGCTGTATTTTCTGACGTCCGACAGAAATTTCAAAACTCGCGGCACACGCAGTGGGCGGCCAGGTGGTAGTACCCATTCCCGCCGCTGGGAGGCGGATATCAGGAACCATTCCCATTTTCTATTCATATTTTTATTAATGCCTCTGTCTCCTGAGGGGAGGAGGGTGGGCACTTTAATTATATATATCTGCAGGTAAGTATGAACAAACTTAATTGTATAATAACAATAACATTTTGTTCATGCCACTTACTGACAGATATATATAGCTGAATCACACCTTCTTGGATGGTGGGAAGAGACAGAATAGGATTTTTTGGGAAACTTAAATTAAGTAGATGATATACATCTTGGTTCCTTACCTGTTTGCAAAGTAGACTATGTGATTACTGTCACGTAAGGCTGCTTTTGCTTAATCACAGAGTTGCCAGCCAGGTGGAGACCTCTGTAGTGCTGGTGCGCTCTGGATGATCTGTCAACGGGTGCGAGACCTCAGCGTGACAAGATCATCGAGGCCATACAAATGAGGGCAACGAAGCAACTGACCACCACCTGACCAACTATACACAAAAAAACCCCTTAAGACTAACTAAAGGATGGGAGATCTTCACATAAGACTCACCACAACCTAAAACAACAACAACCTAACTTAAACCTAACTAAGGAATAGGGAAAGAGCTACTTCCGGACCCAATACTGTGTCCGCAGGAAACGTATGGCCCCAGTGCATTACAATCGTCATAGATCGTTCTCACATCCCTTAGGTAATGTGAGGCGAAGACGGAGTTGCTCCTCCAAAAGGTGCAATCAAGGATGTCCTTGATTGACATGTTCTTTTGGAAGGGCAAGAGAGGTAGCGACGGCTCGTACTTCCCCTGCGCTTTTACTCGGAAGAGGCTCAAATCAGTCTTCTGGAAAGATGAATGAGCCTCCCGAATGGTGTCCCTTAGAAAGAAAGCCACAGCATTCTTCGATAAAGGTAACTCTGGCCTCTTCACAGAGCACCAGAGGTTACCTGAGGGACCTCTTACCTCTTTAGTTCTATGCACATAGAACTTGAGAGCCCTTACCGGGCAAAGGACTCTCTCTGGTTCTTGGCCCACCAGACTTGACATACCCTTGATCTCGAAAGTCTTCGGCCAAGGGTTCGAAGGATTTTCATTCTTCGCCAAGAAAGATGGGTTCAACGAGCAGACAGCATTGTCCCCTTTGAATCCCATTAACTTGCTAAACGCTTGAATTTCACTAACTCTCTTAGCCGTCGCAAGAGAAGTTAGGAAAAGAGCCTTCCTTGTCAGGTTTCGAAGAGACGCTGTCTGAAGCGGTTCGAAAGTGCTCGACATAAGGAATTTCAGGACTACATCCAGATTCCATGATGGAGGTCTCATTTGAGGAACCTTCGAGGTCTCGAAAGACTTCAAAAGGTCATGAATATCCTTGTTGTCAGACAGGTCTAGGCCTCTGTGCCTAAAAACCGCTGACAACATGCTTTTATATCCCTTGATGGTAGGGACCGCTAATTTCTGCACATTTCTGAGAAATAGCAGAAAATCAGCTATCTGGTTCACAGAGGTCGAGGAAGAGGAAACTCCCTCCTTTTTACACCATGCCCTGAAGGAAGCCCACTTCGATTGGTAAACAGCTCTTGTGGAAGCACGTCTCGCATGTGCGATTGCTCTCTCGCAGCTGCTTTCGAAAAACCTCTCGCTCTGGCCAACTTTTCGATAGTCTGAACGCAGTCAGACTCAGAGCGGAGAGGTTTTGGTGAAACCTTTCGAAGTGAGGCTGTTTGAGTAGATCTTTCCTCCAGGGCAATGTCCTTGGAAAGTCCTACAAGGAGACATGACCTCTGTGAACCATTCTCTCGCTGGCCACATCGGAGCGATCAGGGTTAACCTTGTCCCTTCCGAGGCCGCAAACTTCCTCATGACTTCCCCCAGAATCTTGAATGGTGGGAAGGCGTATAGGTCTAGGCCCGTCCAATTCCAAAGCAAAGCGTCTACCGCGATTGCTTCTGGATCCAGGACCGGGGAGCAGTAAAGAGGAAGTCTCTTGTTCCTTGACGTTGCGAATAAGTCGACCAAGTGGACGTCCCCCACAGCGTCCACAGGTCTCGACAAACGTCCTCGTGCAAGGTCCATTCCGTCGGAAGGACTTGGTCCCGACGACTGAGAAGGTCTGCCCTGACGTTTTGCACTCCTGCAATGAATCTCGTCAGGATCGTTACCTTTTTCCTTTTTGCCCACAGCAGAATCTCTCTCGCTAGGGAGTACAACGTTCTGGAGTGTGTACCTCCCTGGTTTTTTAAATAAGCGAGTGCTGTGGTATTGTCCGAGTTTATCTGAACAATCTTGTTCTCCAAACTCTTCTCGAAGAACTGCAGGGACAGAAATACTGCTGCAGTTCTTTGACATTATATGCCAGGCTACCTGTTCCCCTCTCCAGGAGCCTGACACTTCCTTCCCCCCTAGTGTTGCTCCCCATCCTGTGATGGAAGCGTCTGAAAACAACACTAGGTCGGGGCTCAAAAGACTTAGGGACACGCCCTCTTGAAGCTTCTGAGGGTCCAACCACCATCTTAGGTGGTTCTTGATTGGAATCGATATTCTCAATATTGCATTGAGATCGTCTTTGGCCTTCCACTCGTCTGCCAAGAAAATTGGAGAGGCCTGATGTGCAGTCTTCCCAAGGAAACAAACCTTTCTAGCGAGGAAATGGTCCCCAGCAGACTCATCCATTCCCTCGCCGAGCAAGTCTCTTTCCTTAGAAAGGCTGAGATCTTTTCTAAGCCTAGCCGCTGACGTTCCTGGACGGAAACGCTCGAAAATGCCACTGAATCCATCTGAATCCCCAGATACACGATGGACTGTGTTGGGGTCAGATGCGACTTTTCGAGGTTGACCAGAAGTCCCAGGGACTTCGCTAAGGCTAAAGTGAACTGCAAGTCCTTCAGACACTTCTCTCTCGACGACGCTCTGATCAGCCAGTCGTCGAGGTATAGGGAAAACTCTTATTCCCGAAGAGTGTAGCCACCTCGCTACGTTCTTCATCACCACTGTGAACACCATCGGAGCCGTGGTCAGTCCGAAGCACATAGCTCTGAACTGCCATACTTTGTTGTCTAAGACAAACCTTAGATACTTTCTTGAAAGAGGGTGGATCGGGATGTGAAAGTACGCGTCCTGCAAGTCTAAGGATACCATCCAGTCGCACGGTCTCAACGCTCCCAGAACAGAATGAGGCGTCTCCATCGTGAATTTGATCTTTTCCACGAAAAGATTGAGCCTGCTTACATCCAGAACTGGACGCCAACCTGACGACTGCTTTGGTACCAGGAAGATTCTGTTGTAAAAACCTGGAGACCCCAGGTCCGCGACTTGTTCCACCGCTCTTTTGTCGATCATCTGCTGAAGGAGATCGAACTAGACTTTCTTCTTTTCCCCTTGGTAGGATGGAGAAAGGTCTCTGGGAGTCGTAGAAAGAGGAGGAAGATCTAAAAAGGGGATCTTGTACCCCTGCTCCACGATCTTGAGGGACCAAGAGTCCGTGTCTCTCTCTCTCTCCACGCTCCCGCAAAATACTTCAGTCTGGCTCCGACTGGTGTCTGAAGGACATGCTTTTCATTTGGAAGGCTTTGGCTTAAAGGAAGCTCTTCCTTGTGAAAACCCTCTCCCTCGAGGAGCTGCTCTCGAGGGGGGAGCCCCACGAAAGGGCTTTACTTTCTTCGGCGGACGAACTGCAGCCGAAGAGGTCGAAGGTACGGCTGACCGTCTTGTAGACTGGGCCAAAAGGTCCTGAGTTGCTTTCTCTTGTAAGCTGTTCGTCAGGTCCTTTACCAAAGTCTGGGGGAAGAGATGGCTCGAAAGAGGCGAAAACAACAAATCCGCTTTCTGAGCTGGCGTCACCGAACGAGCTGTGAAGTTGCACAGCAAAGCTCTCTTTTTTAATAAAGCTGTTCCAAAGTGAGATACGAGCTCCTCCGAACCATCCCTGACAGCTTTGTCCATACATGCTAACACGCTGGACAGCTCCCCCAGACTAAGAGATTCTGGGCTTCTCGCTTGCATATCCAGAACTCCCAAACACCAGTCAAGGAAGTTGAAGACTTCCAGCGTCCTGAGCAAACCTTTCAAATGATGGTCAGTCTCCGACGCGGGCCAAGTTACCTTAGCAGAGGGTAAAAGCGACCTCCTCTGTAAGTCCACAAGGCTGGAGAAATCTCCCTGAGCCGAAGAAGGGATACGAACTCCCACTTCATCTTTGGTTCTATACCAAATGCCCCCTTTTCCACTAAGTCTAGTTGGAGGCAAGGCGAAGGTCGTCTTGCCTTGGTCTCTCCTTCTTATCATCCAATCCTGGAGCTTTTTAAAAGCACGTTTCGTTGATAGAGAAGTTTTCATCTCTACAAACTCCGGGATTTTACCAGTTTTCGATGAAGAAAACTGTGAAGGAGGAGTCTTGGGAGCTGCGGGCTGAAATTTGTCCTCAAAAGAAGAACGCAAGAGTCGTACGAGGACTTTATAGTCCGAGATAGAAGGGGCTGTAGCAGGTTCCTCTTCACCCGATTCAGCCGAACTACCTAGTTCTCCTTCTTCTCTAAACGGAAGAGGAGACCGTCTGTCAGGAGAAGGCGTCCTAATGGCGGGTCTTGGCATGATCAAAGGACCCCTATCCTTGCTAGATGCAGCCTTATTTCGGCTGTCTTCTTTATGACGCTTACTGCTCGTTGAAGGTAGAGCGTCCTGAGGAGGACGAGCGTCCTCAGCGCCTTCCGCAGCAGTCTCACCTGCCCGAGAAGCGTCCTTACATTTCTTCGCTGGCATACGTGCCTGAGCGCGTAAAATAGCGTCTGGGGGTAAGACTTCTTGATCAGAATCCCCAAAAACGTCTTGAAAGGAGGCCTGAACGTCCTGGCGAGCTTCCTGCCAAGCGTCCTGTCTAGCGTCCTGGAGAGCGTCCTGCCGAGCGTCCTGTGTAGCGTCCTGGCGAGCGTCCTGACGAACGTCCTGCCTAGCATCCTGCCAAGCGTCCTGACGAACGTCCTGCCTAGCGTCCTGCCAAGCGTCCTGACGAGCGTCTTGACAAGCGTCCTGACGAGCGTCTTGCCGAACGTCCTGCCGAACGTCCTCGTACAGAGCGTCTTCCTCAAAAGCGTCCTGACGTAACGTCCTTCTAGCGGACGGACGAGATCGGCAAATCGCCGAAGGAGAAGCGATCGGCGAACGAGACGAAGTAGGAGAAGGCGAAGGAGACTGCTTAGTCCTCTTGACAGGCAGTCTAAGGTCCTTCCTCCGCTTAGGCTCGACTGCTGCTGGGCGAGTCCTCTGAGCCATAAGTGAGGATAGCTGGTCCTGAAGGGACAAAAGAATGTTCTTCGTCGGGGAAGAATGAGCAGAGGAAGCAGGACTGATCCTGTGAGAAGACGAGGGGCGAGGGGACGCCTCCTTCCTTCTCACAGGTACAGCTACCTGTTTCTCAGGTATACGCGCCTGTGCACGCAACCTAGCGTCCTCATCGGAGGAGATCCTACCTCTCTTCTGAGGCGGAAAGACATCATAAGCGTCTTCCGACGAAAGCGGCGAAAGAGGACGTGAAGCGTCCTCCGCAAGAAACGTCCTTTTTAACGGACGAGAGTCTCTCCGAGCGCTCCACCCCTTGCGCGGGGAGGACGCTTCGGAGGACGAGAGAAGCACTCTTTCAGGACGCGCGCTCGTGCACCGGTCCTTGCAGCCTGGGTCCTTGCTACAGGGTCTGCCGAAGGGACGCCAGATCGGTGGGAAGCCCCCGTAACCCTCTTGCGGCTTTCGACATACCTCCTCCCTGGGTCTTGGGAGTCTGATAGAGGTCTAGGCCTAGAGGCATTATGGGGCCGATCTGACGCCCCCTCCACAACACTGGGGGCACGATCACACCACTTGCACCGAGCCAGTTTCTAAGGCTTTCACCTTGGTCTCCAGAGTGCGAAGAGACTCCAAAATCATAGAGAGAGCATTCGCTTCTCCCGACACAGAATCAGAGCCCGAAGGCAACACAGGTTTAGGGGTTGTAAACACTACAGGTGTTAGTGCAGGAGAGATGTTAGTCTTACCTTTGGAAGAACCACTCCTTGAGGAAGACCTCCTGATCCTATCGCGCTCCAATTTAAGGCGATAGGACTCATATACTCTCCATTCATCATCAGTCAATTTCTCACATTCATTGCACCGATGATCAAGCAAACAATTAAGCCCCCTACAACTCATACATACTGTGTGGGGGTCTACCGATGCTTTCGGTAGCCTCACCTTACAATCAGCCCTCACACACACTCTGAAACTCACAACACTTGATCCAGACATATCTTATAGAGAAAAGTCAATCCAAAATCAAAAAACGGTCCACTATCGCGCATGCCAATTCAACAATCCAATTCAATACCAAAAAATCAATCAGATACTTAAAAGCGAGTCAATTTCCAAAAAATCCTGAGCAGAGGTCTGTAAACAGATGTTACCGACCGGCGACAGAAAAAAATATGAATAGAAAATGGGAATGGTTCCTGATAATCCGCCTCCCGCGGCGGGAATGGGTACTACCACCTGGCGCCCACTGCGTGTGCCGCGAGTTTTTGAAATTTCTGTCGGACGTCAGAAAATACAGCTATATATATATCTGTCAGGTAAGTGGCATGAACAAACAAAGAGTTTGGCAGAAGTAAATTCTCTAAGAGGTTTAATTCATGATGCATATTAGTCTTTTATAATTCATCCACATAATTTACAAACATGATATTTATACACAGGCCAAGTTGTTACTTGGGTGGGGACAACATTGCAGATCTGCAGCATTCATGTACAAATGGAGATCAATCAAGCTCCCACTAAACTTCACAAGATCTTCAGGTGCCTCCTTGTTCTCTGACCTCATGAAGTATGTATTCACTTCAAAAGGCATTAAAAAAGATGTTAACAACTGCATAAGCTCATTCACACAGGTTCCTAAAGTGTTTGAAAAAGGATATGGCAACTAAAGGCCCAGCTCCATCAAGCATTATTCAGAGGAACAAAACAGTGTTATGGACAGCATTAAAGGCAAAAGGCTACCAAGTGATGGGAGAGTAAAAGGATACCACTAATTAAATCAACGTTTTCCCCTCTTCCTGTGTACTTACATGCATGAAGATTACTATGATGCCTGTTCACAGACTTCATTCTTTAGGCATTTCCCCAGGACCTTTCTAGGACAGATGAAACTAGCCCAACTAGGGTTGAAAATGGCTGAAAAAACCATCATCTCATGAGTCTCATCACCGTTCTGATCGTTTGGTTTAATGACAATTAAGGGGACATATAGAACTAATTAAGTTACTGGAACGTGTGACTCTGACAAGTACTACTCCATGCACCATGCTGTCTGTCACTACTGGAAGGAGCAAGGGCTAGGAGAAGTGTCCAGTACCGAAGTAAGATCCTTATCAAACACCTCGATCCTCATTTAACCCAATCTCTAACATTCATGTCATCAACAAGAAGTCTACTTCTTTGACTGGGTAGATAAGAGGAAACAATTAAATTTACTGATCTTATATACCCTAAGCTAAATGGAAATTATAGAAACTTTACTCTTACCCTGTTTGTTAAGAGTTAACTGCATGAGGTATGGCTCTTATCAATCCAAGTAAATCATGGTAGACAAAACTAATAATGCTTTCAATAACTAACGCTACCCTACTGACACTTGAAAACCTTTATCTCAGAGAGAATACTGATATTTGACCACACTGTTATAAAGCAGTGTGAATTGTGTGAGTAATATACAGCTACTACATATACATACGTATACACATCCCAATTATGCACAGTAATTACTGAAACTCACAGGCATCCTCCAAAACCACTGCCAATCTTGCCCATCAATACCACTATATATATATACTCTACATTTGGAGGCATATATCCAGTTCTTAAAGTTTTCTACTACTAACTGTATCTATTGATATCAAAAAGACATATATTAAAAATACATTGCATTTTTTGCTGATATACAATCCAAAACAATGAGGAGCTATCTGTAACAGAAACATCTGAAAAGGAGGCATAAAAATATAGGGGGAAACACCGCCTTAGGTCCATCGTCATTGGGTGGATCGGCCTTATTCATTCTATATTTAATTGGTGAAACAAGAATACAATGACATCTTTAAGCATACCAATCAAAAGATTGAAGTTTCGTCAACATAATGTGACATATGAAAGCACCATATGAACTAAAATAAGCATGTGAGGTCTTCGTAAAACATGTTTTCAAGACAGTTTTTAAATCCAATATGGCGTCGACCGACTGAGTGCCTTTCGTAACCGGCACGGCTCTCACATCCTTCCCAGCACTCATTTAAACAATACAGGCAGTCCCCAGGTTACGACAGGGGTTCCATTCTTGAGATGTGTCGTAAGCCAAAAATCGTTGTAAGCCGGAACATTATCAAAAATCCTAAGAAAACCTTACAAAATTTTAATGCTTTGGGTGCATTGAAAACTATGTAAACTGCATTCTTATGGCATTTTTCATCAAAAAAACATTCAAATATTGATTATTTTGCATTTTTGGTGTCATATTTCATCTGCCAGATCAGCGTTGTAGGCGTCGTAACCCTGGAACATGCGTCGTAACCATGGAAATGTCTGATGAATATAATTGAAAAGTGTCGTAACCTCGGAACATCGTAAGCCGAGACCGTCGTAACCCGGGGACTGACTGTATTAGCGTATATATGTAACGTTTATTGATCTTACTCAAGATTGCCTATAGGGGAAACAACCGAGTGGACTAGCTGATCCAGTCTTGCCCACTTGTTGATCCACCCTCCGAAAAAGTACTTTAACACGTCCTGACACCGAAGATGGACACCAGTCATGAGTCATCGGTGGTGGGAGCAACACCTCGAGACCTCTACTCTCTTTTCGAAGCAAGCAAAAGTACTTTTTCGGAGGGTGGATTAATAAGCGGGCAAGACTGGATCAGCTAGTCCACTCGGTTGTTTCCCTATTAGTGAAAGTATGAAACTTCTTACTCCTGGGGTATGGTTTGAACTGAAATTCATTTTTACCTTGTAATCGGTGGTTTTATCCTTACATATTTTGGTCTTAATTCACCCCATATTGCACTTCAACTACGTTGCTGTTCCTGGTTCCTAAGCACTCACTCCACAAACACAGTTGCGGGCAGCACACGACTACACTGTTTATGAAGTGCAAAGCTTTATTCCCTTAATTGTTTACCTTACTCATTATTTAGATTAACTTTACTTTGTTACTTCAAAATGTTTAATTCATGTCTATTATCCCATTTTTGCAACCAAATTAGCCCCAAAACATTACAGATATTTCTGAAGTAGATACGAGCAGATGACAGCAAAATTTCATCATTGCCAATTTGGTGGAGCTTCACACATACACCAATGTATTTACAAACTGTTTGAATTCTAGTTGTCATAGTAATGCAATAATGATAAAATTGCTCTAATATGTATGTATACTAAAAATAGATACGCTAATTTCACTTCTTGTTTCCCCGGTTTTGTGTAAGTCTTGTACCCAGTTTGGAGGGTAAACACTTACCAATTGGCAATACTGATAAACAATAGAAGAGCACGAACAATGCCATTGATATTGTTCACAGCAAAAACTGTTGATATATGCATCAGGAATCTAGTTACTTTTTCAACAACGAATATTTTCAAATTAACCCTCTTACGCCGATTGGACGTATTAAACGTCGAGTCAAAATGTCTCCCGTATGCCGATTGGACGTATCATACGTCGGCTCAAAAACGTTTTTTTAAAAATTCGCGGAAAAATACTTATAGGCCTACCAGCCGAAAACTTTTGTATCACGCGCCCAGGGGGATGCTGGGAGTTCACGGATCAAGGCGTTGTTTTGTTTACAATCGCTACGCAGGCGCGCAAGCGCGAATTTCTTTCTTACCGCACTAAAAAGTATCAGTGACACATCTCGGAAATTATTTCGTCACTTTGACATAATTATTGCACCATTTTAAATTATCCTTTACATGAAGTATTATATATGAAAATGTGCGCAATTTCATGCACAATACAACTAAAAAATACTCATGATTGTAGCTTTTATCAGTTTTGAAATATTTTCATATAAATAACGATAAGTGCAAAAATTTCAACCTTCGGTCAACTTTGACTCTACAGAAATGGTCAGAAACGCAATTGTAAGCTAAAATTCTTATATTATATAATATTCAATCATTGCCTTCATTTTGCAACAAATTGGACGTCTCTAGCACAATATTTCGATTTATGGTGAATTTATGAAAAAACTTTTTCCTTACGTTCGTGCGATAACTCTTCCGATAAATTTTTTCGTGCGATTGTCCTAATGTTTGCACCCTTTTAAATTTGCCGTTACATAAAGTTTTATATATGGAAATGTGCGCAATTTCATGCACAATACAACAAAAAACAACCCATGGTTGTAGCTTTTATCAGTTTTGAAATATTTTCATATAAATAACGTTAAGTGCAAAAATTTCAACTTTCGGTCAACTTTGACTCTACCGAAATGGTCGAAAACGCAATTGTAAGCTAAAACTCTTATATTCTAGTAATATTCAATCATTTACCTTAATTTTGCAACGACTTGGAAGTCTCTAGCACAATATTTCGATTTATGGTGAATTTATGAAAAAAAAAACATTACGTTCGCGCGGTAACTCTTCCGAAAAAATCAGAATTTTTTTGTGCGATTGTCTAAATGTTTGCACCATTTAAAATTAGCTGTTACATAAAGTTTTATATATGAAAATGTGCGCAATTTCATGTAGAATACAACTAAAAATGATTGAAGGTTGTAGCTTTTCTCTTTTTTCGAAATATTTGCATATAAATCACGATAAATAGAAAAAAAACCACGTTCGGTCAAATTTGACTCTACCGAAATAGTTGAAAAACGCAATTGTAAGCTAAAACTCTTACGGCCTAGTAATATTCCGTCAGTTTCTTCATTTTGAAACAAATTTGAAGTCTCTAAAACAATATTGTGATTTATGGTGAATTTTTGAAAAAATATATTTACTTCACTCCGCGTGCCCGATTCGCCAGGGCCGCAAGTCTCCGAAATACGTACAATGGCATTGTCCTAATATTTGCTCTTTTTCATATTAGCCTTTTTATAGAGTTTCATATATCAAAATGTGCGCAAATTCATGAAGAATACAATAAAAAATAGTTGAAGGTTGTAGCTTTTTCCATCTTCGAAATATGTGCATATAAAGAAATATATATATTAAAATTTCGACATTCGGTCAAATTTAACTCGTCCGAAATGGTCGAAATCTGCAATTCTAATCTAAAACTCTTACAGTATCGTAATATTCAATCATTTGTCTTAATTTTGAAACAAATTGGAAGTCTCTACAACATTATTTAGAATTACGGTGAATTTTTGAAAATAACATTTTTTTACGTCCGCTCGTTACGAATTCGTACATCATTTTGTGATAATATTTTTCCGGTGTTGCTTTTATTGTTTTACTATGTATTATATATCAAAAGGATTGCAATTTAGTGTACAATACAACGAAAAAAAAAGTAACTCGTTAGCTTTGACCGTTTTTTGCACAGCGTGATTTGAATACAATTATCTATGATTTTTTTTTTTTTCGCTACCATATATCGCATTATTTACATATGATAATGATATTTTTTTTTCATTTCTGATGATTGCATACTAAACTTCAGGCAATGAAAAAAAATGAGCCAAAAATGAACTCTTAATCTTCAAAACTAAGCGCGCTGTGATTTTTTTGAAAAAATTATTTTTTCCGGTTCCGCGCTCACTCCAAACTGGCGCCGGCATACAGGAGAGGTTTTGATTTTTAGGGCTTTGGCGTAAGAGGGTTAATAATCATGAATATGTAAAAAATTTATGCAATTCATGACCTTATACTGCTGTTTAACTATTTATTTAAATAATTATCTAGTGCAGGCTTCTTCTTCTTTCTACCAAAAAAGTATCAATTTCCTTGGATCCCAGACGGGTGTCATCATTGTCGACGATTGTTGTGAAGAAAGTGCCCCAGCATCTATGGGTAAAAGTGGTGTGCAGATTTAGCACATGGAATGGAAAGTTTATTGACACAAGTGACTCCGCAAACATCGAGGTGGAGTCAATCTTCTACATTTTTGGTGTTATAAGTGAAAATTTTGATAGCGTCATGGAGGTATGTTTGCACTGCACATGTCTAGACTTTCATTGACCTCTGTTTGATCTTAAAATATGACCTTAATTTCTAACTTTGGAGAAAATACTTACTTCAAAAGGATAGTAGAGGTCTCAAGCTGTTGCTCTCACCACCGATGACACGTGACTGGTGCCCATCTCAGGTGTCAGGACGTGTTAAAGTACTTTTTTGGAGGGCGGATCCACACCCACTGAAAACTGGATCAGCTAGTCCAGTCGGTTGATTCCCTTATAGTTAGGTAGGGTGCCCAGACGTCCTCGGTTTCCGGGGACAGACCCCGTTTTCAGTGACCTGTCCCTGGAAATGTATATTCACCTGTAACCCTAAGTACATCACCTCAACAACTGGTAGGTCAGTGGAAACGGAACTAAGGGAAAAAACCGACTGGACTAGCTGATCCAGTTTTCAGTGGGTGTGGATCCACCCTCCGAAAAAGTACTTTAAAACACGTTCTGACACCGGAGATGGGCACCAGTCACATGTCATCGGTGGTGAGAGCAACAGCTGACACCTCTACTATCCTTTCGAAGTATTTTCTCCAAAGTTAGAAATTATGGTCATATTTTAAGATCAAACAGAGTTCAATGAAAGTCTAGCCATGCGCAGTGCAAACATACCTCCATGACGCTTTCAAAATTTTTACTTATAACACCAAAAATTTAGATGATTGACGCCATCTCGATGTTTGCGGAGTCACTTGTGTCAATAAACTTTCCATTCCATGTGCTAAATCCGCACACCACTTTCACCCATAGAAGCTGGGGCACTTTCTTCACAACAATCGTCGACAATGACGAAACCCGTCTGGGATCCAAGGAAATTGATGCTTTTTCGGTAGAAAGAAGAAGTGTGCGCTAGATAATTATTTAAATAAATCGTTATACAGCAGTATAAGGTCATG
The DNA here is from genome assembly GCF_015104395.2 of Macrobrachium nipponense. Lineage (NCBI taxonomy): Eukaryota > Metazoa > Arthropoda > Malacostraca > Decapoda > Palaemonidae > Macrobrachium > Macrobrachium nipponense. The sequence continues at coordinate 32,968,048 of NC_087214.1, read as the reverse complement.
AATTGCATAATTTTTTTACATATTCATGATTATTAATTTAAAAATATTCATTGTTGAAAAAGTAACTAGATTCCTGACTCAAATATCAACAGTTTTGCTGTGAACAGTACCTATGGAATTGTTTGTGCTCTTCTACTGTTTATCAGTGTTGCCAATTGGTATGTGTTTACCTCCAAACTGGGTCCAAAGACTTACACAAAACCGGGGAAATAAGTGAAATTAGCCATATTAGAGCAATTTTATCATTATTGCATTACTATGACAACTAGAATTCATGGAAACAGTTTGTAAATGCATCAGCATATGTGTGAAGCTCCACTAAATTGGTAACAATGAAATTTTGCTGTTGCTTGCTTGGATCTTCTTTAGAAATATACCTGTATTTTTGGGGGTTAATTTTGTTGCAAAAAAAGGATGATAGACATGAATTAAAATAAACATTTTGAAGTAACAAAGTAAACTTAAACTAAATAATGAATAAGGTAAACAATTAAGGGAATAAAGCTTTGCACCTCATAAACAGTGTAGTCGTATGGTGCCTGCAACTGTGTTTATGGAGTGAGTGCTTGGGAACCAGGAACAGCAACGTAGTTGAAGTGCAATTTGGAGTGAATTAAGACCAAAATGTGTATAAACACAATCAAATAAGCACTGTGGAGTTTCAGTTGTGATGGCATTAAGGATAAAACCACCGATTACAGGGTATAAATGAATTTCAGTTCAAAACATGGCCCCAGGAATAAGAAGTTTCATACTTTCATTAATAAAGACAACAAAATGTTATTTTATTGTGCTGATTACAACTGCAATCTTGAGTAAGATCAATAAACGTTACATAGGTAGGCTATATTTGCTAACTTGTTCAAATGAGCGCTGGGAAGGACGTGAGAGCCATGCCGGTTAAGAAAGGCACCTCAGTCAGTCGACGCCATATTGGATTTCAAAACTGCCTTGAAAACATATTTGACAATGACCTCACATGGTTATTTTAGTTTGTATGGGGCTTTCATAGGAATATCACAGTATGTTGATGAAACTTCAATCTTTTGAATGGTATGCTTAAAGATTTCATTGTATTCTTGTTTCACCGATTAAATATAGAGTGATTAAGGCTGATCCACCCGATGACGATGGATACAAGGCGGTGTTTCCCCCTATTGTGCTATTTCCTCTTATTGATGACATTTGGAACGCGAAATACACGCGTAAATAAGCAACAAATAAACACCGAATGTAGCCGTTTACGTTATCCTTAAAGTTTAAGTTATCCCCGACTAACCTAATGTAGGGCAGGGTTTGCACAAGGTAGCTGAACAGACATAGCTAGGCCCCCTTGCCATGCCTATAGTGGAGGGTCTCTCCCCATATGAAAAAATTATAAAAATTACAATAATTTAATTGGAAATAAACGAGTAGACGTCACCTCTATCCCCAACAGCCCCGACCAAGGGAGGACCAGCCCTCCTGGGGCCAAGAGGGAGCGAAAGCCCTCGGTGGCCAGATACTGCCGTGAAATGGACTGAAAACCCTTCGAAGTCGCCATACCTGATCCTTGGGGCTTTTGGAGGGCGACTTGGAGAACAATCCCATGATGACAACTGTGACGAAGACGACTGACGAACGTTGGGTGTGAATTACTTTTCCGTCGCCCAATTCTTATGAGTCAACTTGCCCGTCCGTTTCCGCGGAGCTCCAGATAAATGTATATTTATGTGCAATTTCATTTCTGTATACTACTAATCTCGTCAAAATATCTTAAAATGATATTATATCCCATTTTAAATAACACACGGCACATATAATTTTCAAAAGGCGTCCAAGTGAAATGTGATTTGACACTTGATAGTGATTCGGTGAACCGAATCGGACAAGGCAATAATGGATGTCAACAAACAGGATATTTGCAGCTTACAAAATTTATTCACATAAAAAATTGTTTAGAAATACGTGGCTTCATTATATACCAAATCCATTTTTAAAAATTTACGTGTTAATCTTTTTTACTTTATTTATTGAGTATATTAGAACTGAATAGTGCGATAGACTATGAATGAATTAATTAGATTAATTAACTTAATAAATAGAACGGGTAGTGGCGCCTACTGCATCATGTGTTAACGAAAGTGTGTTTATTGTTGGTCTGATTCTTGTTTGTAAAAGAAAATTGGTGCTTAAGGTAAATTCTACAACTTTAATGATATCAGCAAAGTAGGAAATTTCGACAGAAATATGTCACCATTGTTATATTCATCTAATATTTACAATACATATGAATTTTTCGGACTCAATGCCTCTCCCACGTCCCACCATAGGCGTCTGGTGGATCACCAGACTCCAAGACTTTTGCAAGCTTTTTGTTAAGGACACCCAAAGCTACCAAGGTCCTTTTCGTTTCCAGAGAAGATCGTGTGCGTAATAGGGTTTATGAGCATGGAGGTGGAGGGAAGAAGAAGAATGCTATAAAGTTCTAACAGGAAGATTAACACAGCAAAAGACATAAGAGGGAGAAAGGTTTAAAACGGGATGCTTTGGACTGAGAATTTGAGAAAGGCGGAGATCCCTGACAGGAAGCAGTGGCCCTATAGAGAATCTACCAGAAAAAGTGCGTTATTTCCGTAATATATATGTATATTTTAAAACAAGTTGCAACTGAGGAGGTTTCAGTTGCAAAGGAACAATTGAAACGCTTATACAAAGGAGGAAAAAACTCGCACAGGCTTTTACCTGCTTAGAAATCTTACGTGTGCGTGTTTTGACTAATTGTTTTCATTACTATAACGTCTTACTTCAACTGCACGTAAGATTGCTATGAAAGTCATGGCCTGTTCTGGCCCCAGCAACCACCCACAACCCCGTCTTCCAATTTTTCTTTTTTCTTTAACAGTAATGGTTTCAAATAATCATTTGCAACTGAAATTTCCTTGGTTATATAGCTTGCTGCCAAACCGCAAACACAAGGAACCCTTGGTACGCACAATTAAGTTCCCGCGAATATATGCAGGGTCATGAGCAATGTATAGCTATGACTTAACTGAGCTGAATATACATCTATAGAATTTAGGCCAAGCACTGGGACCCATGAGGTCATCCATATAGGGCTGAAACGGAAATTGACAGTTAAAGGAATGGTGTAACCTAACTAGCTCACAGTTGCACTAAGGTATTCGAATACAAAGTCAATGGGAATTTAGTTACTAAAAGGAACATACATCAAAACTTATGATTGACTCGGTATTGGAATTAATACCCTAAAGATGAATTGCATAAACTTAATTTGCCACTAACAATTAGCCAGGTCATAGAATTAATATGAATATGTGATTGTAAATTTATTTTCAACTGGGAATATTTTAAACCAACTTTTGGTTTGGCAATGGGAAACCCACTTTGCCTGCTCTTTCAATTTTATACATGGAATTTTTGAAGGCCTGCATACATCCCGAAGATTTTCCATTTTCCTTTGAAATTGTACCGTTATGGTGATGATATTTCAGCCATCATACCCAAAGATTTGGGTGTTAATAAGGTAATGGCTCAACTAAGTTATCAAGTCCCTTCTATTAAATATACACTTGAGTTAGAGAAATATGATTGCTTACATTTTTTTTTTTGGACATTTATATTGAAAGGAAACTTTTCAATTGTTAATTTATTATTTATAGGAAAAAGACAAATAATTTGACGTGTACACTGTTGTTCAGGACATCATATAAACATCAAAATGTCATTTTTCTCATCAATGTTTCTTCGAGTATAGTCAGTCCTGAGTTCAGAGAAATTGGAACAGATTTGTGCTCCATCCCATATCATGGATATTTGTTATATTAAAACTATTAAGATTATGAAAAATCGGAAAGGAAAAAAAGAAGTGCCCACAAACACCCTTTGTTTGCCACATTTTATTGGATTTTAGGCTGTAAAACCCCCTTTTTTTTAAATACAAATGTATCTTTCACATTTGATAACGTAGAATAAAAACATGCCTATAAAAAATATCCCCCTAAAAGAAGGCAATATTTTATACAAAATGCCATGTATGGATTGTGATTTACTTTACTTAGGTCGGACCAGCAAAGCATTGAACACCAGATTAAAACACCACAAATACTCTGTAAGAACTGGTCAGACAAATAATGCTTTATTTTTACATTAAAGTGAAAAGTCCCACAGAATACACTGGTCACAAATCCCATGCCTGGACTGTGACCAATCTTACATCGGTTTTACAGGAAAATCACTTCCCCAGAGATTAATAGAACATAAACGGTCATTTACATATAGATAACAGAGCTCCGCTATTTTTAACAATATGAATAACCATAATCACAAAATAAACTGGAATTTGTAACATATAATTTATAGCAGCAAATGTCAGTACCAAACCCAGATGATAGAGTCAGCCTTGATTAAACAAAGACAGGTAATGAACATCTCAAAGGGCGCCTGGGATTCAGAAATCATAGATAAAATCTTCCTTCAACCAACACTTAAGAAGATCAAAGAGAAATTATTAACAGAGGTGACCTAGTTAAACGGCTACCTGTGGATAGATCTCTTGGTATAAATACTGTCTTTTCTGTAACCTTTCTCATTCATTGCCTACCTGAAGAGAGAGACAGCAGCAGTCTCTGAAATATAGTACTTACTTTCTATATTTTGGTATTTTTATGGGCTCCTTTTATTAAATAATAACATCTACAGTGCAAAATGAAAAGGGTTGCAACTCCCGACAAGTTTTTTGAAAGAACTGTGTCCTGTAATGGATTATGAAGGGGACGGTATTATGTAATGTATTGGAAAGTATTACATTTATGCAATTTGCTACCACCCTATAACCCACCTCTCGAGCTGTTAGTTGTGTAATCTGTTCTCAATACGAGCTAGATAACGGACACAAATAACAGAAAATGATATCTTTCTGGGACACGTATATTTCTAGACGGCATTTCCACGTAATGTGGTAACGTAGGAGTAACAAGGCCATCGGGTTTGAAAAAGTCCTCTGTGCTACTTGGAGTTGTGATCCACGCGTCACCTATGCCGAGGAGCTAGTGCTGACACGGCAAAAGCCTTTTGGGATGTTGTGTTTAGTATACTAGCCCCTTGGGGATCACATTATATATACACCCATTTCTATATTCTGTTGTTGACATTATATCAATAAGCAATATCCAGTACTAAAAATGGCGTCCCTGGTAGCTTCCACCATGTTTGTTACTAGTATACTTCGGAGTAGGTGACGCATAGAAAACAGGTCAATTGGTATACATTATCATCAGCAAGAATAGTAGCCATCTCACACTCCACTTGCAACCTATTTACTCATCCTGAAATGTATAGCCACCTCTTATACTAAGAAACATTATTTAGTTCCTCTCACTGGCTCCTGCGGAACCTTTTCCTGTCTCCAAATGTATACCTGCTACACCTTGGTCAGCCACCCAGGAATGCAGAATCTCGATCCCTGCATATACAATTTTCATTCCAGGACTGACCTTTCTCTTTCCATTATAATCTCTCTCTCTCTAATATATATATATATATATATATATATATATATATATATATATATTATATACATATTTCGGAATAAACAATAAAACAAATCAATCATTACATAAAGATCCCGGCATAAAATAAAAGCATGGACGAGCAACATGTTAAATAAAGAATTAAAAATAACAGTTTTAGTCGCTTGTGCATCATCAGTTATTGAAAATGATTGCATAATGCTCTCGTATCGACTAGAAAAAAAATTAGACCTGTGTTTTACACGACCCATTTAGAAATAGCACCTGTTCAGTTCCCACTTATTCATGTTGAGAGAGAGAGAGAGAGAGAAGAGAAGAGAGAGAGAGAGAGAGAGAAGAGATGAGAGAGCGAGAGAGAGAGAGAGAGAGAGAGAGAGAGAGAGAATTTATGTAATATTTGAATGCAATAAGTAGGTCACATACCCTAAGAGCGCAATATTGTATTCATATGCTAAAAAATATGTGGATTAAATCTACTTGTTACATGTTTATGAAGCATTTGCATTATATCATAATATTTGATATAAATACATTTTTTGAAGACTTTCGTATTTTTGTTTCCTCCTTTCTATTATTACGTTTATAATTTTCTTCAAGTGCATTTAATATGATTTTCGTATTTAGCGGGTCATCGCAAATTCGGTGCTGCCACCTCTTTTCGACTTCCGTAACCATGTGACCGCAACGTGATGTACGATAATGTGAATACTCTTCTTCTACGTGAAAATATTGATGACACGCGCAACGTATATAGAATTTTTACGCACACACAACGGAAAGGATAATAGTTTATTGTATGGATGATGTATATTTGTAAATAATAAAGAAAATGCTAAACGAAAGGAAGGCTTGAAAACACGAAGATGTTACGCCAAATATCGGTGCTAACTTCGTAAATCGAGACGACGCATTGAAAAGATCATTTTCAGGGTGAAATGGAGTCATAATCGAGTATTTAAGAGGGCGTTATAATACTCTACGAGTCGTCTAAGGTGAAATAAATCGACATTCTAAGATTCCAGGGGTGAAAAAACACGCGAATCGACGGTATACCTCCCCCGCAGAAACGATATTATTCACCAAACGCCATCTTTAGGTGAAATGGCGTCACAATCGAGTACGGAACGAGGGCGTTATAATGCTCTAAAAGTCGTCTAAGGGGAAATAACCCGACATTCCAAGAGCGAAAAGACGCCAATCGACGGTATATATACCTTCCCCCGCAGAGACGGTATTATTCACCAAAACGCCATCTTTTAGTTTAGTCCGCCGCCGCCTGGCTCAGGCTGCCAGATGTACGATAACACCACCAGTCGCGGAAAGTGTTGTTGTTGTGTCGGTCGTGGGCCCCGAATCGCTCAGCGCCGCTTCCGTTTAATCTCGTATATTCGGTGATGTGGTGGTGATCGAGTGTCCGATTGCGATTAGAAGTGCGGCCGGTCGATCGTTTGATGTCGGAACGATGGGCCCGGGGGGAATAAATTAGGCACTGGAGGTGAAAAAAGGAACTGGAAGCGTCGGTGTCTTACGTTTTTAAGAGGTCTCTGTACCCTCCCACCTCCCCCCTAATCCCTCCTACTACTATGTCTCATGGTGGCGAGGGACGACGGCCGACATACCATGTAAGTAATTCCTCTTCCTCTTGACTCCTTTTCCCTTCTCTATACCGCCATTTTAACCCCAATTGAACGACGTCCATCCCACCACCTACGAAGGAAACTTCTTCCCAACCGGCGGTGGTGCTCCTCCTTCGGGTTGGTTTGTTCGTGCGTGCGTGCGTTCGTCCGTCCGAATGACTGTCTGTTTGTTTGTGCGTGTTGTGGTATGTGTACACGTTTGTGCTGCTTGTGTGTGTCGCGTGGTTTCGTAAAGCTTGTTTTGGAGTGGGGGTCTTCAGCTTAATTGGTATATGTGGGTTTCTACAGCGTAGGGTTAGTGGATACCTAAATAGGCCTACGCCGACGGAGATTCGGCAACCGGACTATTCCTAGTATTTAGGTGTTCTCTATTTTGAGGCCTAAACCTGCCCGGATTATTTTGATGGTCTATTCTAGAATGATTTTAATCAAATAGTCACCGGATAATCGATTATAAATTTAAATTTAAGTCTAATCTTAGAGTTAGAGGGGTCGAAATTCAGTGCTTCCTCGTGTCCTTTTTTTTTTTTTTTCCTAAGTTTTCTTTTATATTTTCTATTTCTTCTTTCGACATATGCCTGGATTTTTAAGTTTCCTATTTTCTATTTCTTCTTTAGACAGATGCCTGGATTTATTGTAGGTGTATTCTTAAATAATCTTTATCTAATAATCGATTATAAATAAAAATTTAGGTTTAATCTTACAGGTTAGGAGGTCCAAATTCACTGCTTCCTGGTGTGAGTGTATGATTTTTTTTTTAAGTTTTCTTATTTTGTATTTCGACAGATGCTTTGATCATTTTGTTGGTTTATTTTTCTAATCTTCAAATGGTTAATTATGAATTACAATTTTGGTCTAATTGTACAGTTTCCGGGTCCAAATTCACTGCTCCCTCGTGTGTGTGTGTTGTGTGGTTTTTTTTCTTTTCTATTCCGATAGATGCTTGGATTATGTTGTTTATTCTTAAATAATTTTGTTCTAATAATCTCCAAATAATCGATTATAAAATGAAATTTTGGTCTGATCTTACAGTTTACGGGTCCAAATTCACTGTTCCCTCGTGTTTGTGTTGTTTTGCTTAAGTTTTCTTTTTCTATTTTTGATCTCTTCTTTTGACAGATCTGCAAATGGAAGTTATACCTATATCTGCCCCTCAAATATATCAAACTTGACAATAGTGCTGTTTTTTGAAGAAGTCTATTTTCAATTTCTATCGACAGATCTGCAAAAGGAAGTAATACACCTGCCCCCCCCCAAAAAAAAAAAAAAATCAAACTTGGACAATAGCGTATGGCCTGATTCCCACCACTCATCTACCAGGACAGGTTCATCGTACACAAGTCGACCTGACTTCTCTTACAGTGCTAGAATGTGACCTGACCAGTCTCACCTACCTAACCTTACTAAGTGCGACATGCCCTTACCTGTCCCGGTCGGCGACTGGTGGAAATCAGGTCGCAAACTGTTAATAACGTTTGACCCTCGTTCCATATGAATAGGTTTCATATGAATATATAATAATAATCAGCCTTGGTAGTAAATCTAGGTAACAGCTTTGCATCGGGTATTGATTTGGAAATTACAGTTTCTATAGTATTTGGGTTGATTATTAAGACCTTACTATTATTTTTGGGCGGTCGACTGTAATTAACCCCCAGGAACTAGTTCTAAACAGGGAAATACGTCTGACGACCCAATCCCTAGGGCCTTTCGTATTCGCAGGACCATTCCTTGCCGTCTGTGCAGAGTTATTGCCTAGAATTACCCAACCCCTAACCCTCCTAGGCTACCTGAGTTGTGGGATGAAGGTTTCTTCATCCCCAGGGACCCCTTGATTGAATTTGATTGATCATGAATATAGTGAAACCACCTTCCCCCCGTATTCTCAAGGAATGCATATCAGACCGCTTCGCGAATAGATAGAATCTGTGATTACTTACAACCCCTCTAGAAGCACTTATAACGCCTAATTTGATAGTTCAAACACAAGAAAAACCTTATAAATTTGTTTATAACTGAATATCGTAATAGCGTTATGACAAAAAGTGCGTTTAGTGACCGGGGATAGGCAAATTTCCGGCGAATCATTGGTAGATATAGTCCAAAAAGAAATTGCTGATAGGTGAGTCTGCAAATCTTGAACGTGACTACGGGTGTCCATTGTATTTTGAAAATAATTAGCACGTACATAGTTACATATTTTTATCACTTCCCTCTGTGCAAGTGTTGTATCAGCCTTAATCTATAGCTAGCTGGCCAAAATAGTGAACCTCATTGATTGTATGTACCCAGAGAAGTAGATGTGATACCTTTGTACTGAATATAATAAAACCACAGATCAGGAAGATAATTTCAGAACAGGAATAAATGATAGATTGGGATGGTATTCAACATAATAGAATTAAAAGGAAGATTGCTAGAATTAAATGCATATCTAGTACAGTACTGTGTATAGTATTTCCAAAATTACCAGGCCTCTCTTCCTCCCACGTGTGTTTAATATCCGCATGTCTGCCAAATTTCTAATAACAGAGAGAGAAAAATATTTTTCCCATTACAGATATTAAATGTCATCTTTTTTGTTCCACACAATTCTAAATCTATTCCTACATAATTCACAATTGAAAATTTTTTTTTACACAATAACAAGTAATGGAATCAGATTTTCTAACAACATGGCATCTCGATATGGTGCTATTGCCAATATTTCAAACAGCTCCACATGTGTTTAAATCCACAGATAAGCCCCTTAGATTCTTTTCAGGGGGAAATATGAATTAAAGCATAACAGAGTAAGTTTGACGAGTGAGAAAATAAAGTCTTGTACCAACCGATCTCTCTCTCTCTCTCTCTCTCTCTCTCTCTCTCTCTCTCTCTCTCTCTCTCTCTCTCTCTCTCTCTCTCCCCAAAATAATAGATAGGAAACAATGACTGAATATTGTTTGAATATGATTTGGCAACAAAATTTGGCCTAACTGAAGTGTAGAGTGACTTTGACACTGACTTACAAGTCATTCGTGATTATCTTACAGCCAGGAGAGAGAGAGAGAGAAAAGCGTACTCATTGCATCAAATCTGACATGAATCTTTGTTACAAATTAATAGGAGCAGCCCCATAGGAGGGTAGCGCCATCAGATTCTTTGCTGTGTCCTTTCAGCCCCTGTTTGTAACCCCATCCATTCTGCTCATATTCCCTTCCACCTTCCTGTCCACCCTCTCTTAACAATTATTTCTCAGTGGAACTGTAAGTTTTCCTCCTGTTATGCATGTAGTTAAACCTTTTTACTCTCAATTTCCATTTCAGTGCTGAATGACCTCATAGTTCCCATTGCTTAGCCTTTGACCTAAGTTTTGTATTCCTTCCATAAACATTTTTGGAGTTTTATTATTCAGTTTATATTCAGACAGGCAGTTGTAAAGCGACCAAATGGAGTTCCTCCAGAAATAGACACGGAAAGTGAAACTGACGGAAGGTGGCTAAGCCAAGCTTAGTGTCAATCCTGTTAATGCCTTTACCGTTTGTGGTCTAAGTTTGTGCTGAGGTTGTCTGGGATCTTGACAAACTTTGATAAGTAGAATTTTCAAGTATTCTATGTATGTGACAGTGATGTCTTTGTTGTGCTGTTTACTCCTAAGGATTCTCGAAATACGATATTTTACATTTTCATGGCTTCCTCTACGAAATGTTAGTTCTATTTATTGATAAAGGTTGGGTGATTTTAATTTGGCAAGATTAACACTTAACTCATAAATGAAATTTTTTTTTTTAATCATTAATCCATGGCAGTTTGTTAGATTGTTATATATTACAGCATTTCTATTACAGTTTTTCAAAGTTACTAATCTTGGAGTCATGAAATCCAGTAAAAGTGTAATTGTGAATTTTTTTTTTTCTGTTGCTAGGTATGGCATCCAGTAGTAGTAATACATAGGTAGAAATTTATCAACTTCATTTTATTTCCTCTTAAGCTTGACCATATGATACATGTTAGTTTTGTATACAGGCAGTCCCTGGTTATCGACGGCCTCGGTTAATGCTGCGACGGTTTTATGGCGCATAAGGGCCGAGTTTCTGTTATTGGCACCATAAGGTGGCAATAATAGTTATGGCGCCATAACTAGTGGGATTTCAAGGTCAATCCACTTATTGTATAAAAAGTTATGGGTCAATAAAACATAGCTTTGGGAAACCGTAATGCCCATTAGTGATAAGACTTTGTAATCTTGAGTTCAAAATGAAATAATACTAAGGATTTTCTGTAAACTTATATTTTAAACTTTGAATACAATTACCTCATGATGAGAACAAATTTGTCAATGTACTACGTACTATGTGAGAACATAGTTATTCTTGAGCTTGTAGTTTGGACATCAATATACTCTATGGGATGCGTGGTTAGTTACTTTCATATATTATATCTGTAAATTTAGAAAGCTTCTGAGAGATATTTACTTTTTGTGTTTCCATTTCTTCAGATGTAAATCTGTCTTTTGTAAAGAATTTTTTGTACATAGAAGTTTTGTTTTGTTTAATATTTCTAGTGACATAGAGTTGTTGACTCGTGTATAAAACTCTAAGTGGTTTCTCTCTGACTTTTCAGGTGACGATCAGATTTTGGTAAATTAAATTAAAGCTAGAATTCGGTACACCACAATTATGGACATTCCTTTACCTGATGAGATACCCTTGCCTGGTGGGGATGACGACAGTCAACCAGGTCCCCCAGGCGATGGGCCTTCACCCATGCCGATGGGAAGAGGCAACTTTCAAATGCCTCCAGGACCAGGCCACGGTCCTCAGATGATGCGCCAACCTCAGCCGCCGGGGATGCTTGTGCCCCCGCCAATGTTCCGAGGCCCCGTGCCACCTTTTATGCAAGGGCCGCCTCCTAATCCCATTCAGGAGGATACAAGGGCATCTAGTGACAGGTAAGGTTTTTTTTTGATGTGTTGATTTACTGTGAGTGTTTTGTGCAGATTCATAATTCACAGAATTTGAAGATCAAAAGTTCCTTTACAATGTGCATACTGTTCCACTCACCAATTTGTCACTGTTCATTTGAATTCAGTATGTGTTTACAACTTCATTTCAAGGTAAGTCATTTGTTGACCTAAATGAATTTGATTTTACTTAAGCATTACATTTTTACACTAGATTATTTTACTCTGATTGAATAAAGTGTTTTTATGATGTTCGATTGTAATTCTTTGAATTAGAAGCATTATTTCATGTTAATGTCTTTACAATTACTCTACAGTGTATATGGTCTTATTTCAAATGTGAATGGTTAGGAGTTGATGCTGCTTAGGGTTATAGAGTAGATACATGTAGTTTGTTATTCTAAATATTTTTATAATAATGAGTAATGATATGATTGTTATGAGGTTCTTAAGTTACCCCGTTATCCATAGACTGGCGCATTTGTACAGCCAGTTGTTCAAAGTGATGTGTGTCATATGATGGTTAATGCTACCTCATAGCTCTGTGAGTGATAATTTGAGAAAAGTAGTGATAGATATCCTGGTATATAATTATTGTGCAGTTTGTTTTCACTGCCTAAGTTGTTCCACAGGAAGTTTGAGGTCATAGGTGAACTGGAGTTTTCATTAGAACGATAGTTGCCAATTTTGTAGACCTTTCTTGATAATGTACCTTAGACTTAAATATATCTGCACAGTGTATTTACTGCACATAAATATGTGTACATATTGCAGGACGATTGTTCAAATTAATTTATATGGATCATTCATTCATTTTTTTTATGAGTTACAGATGATGTGTCAGTGCTCAGTATTATTCATTAATTAATATGGACAAGTAGCCATCTCATATACCGTCCTCTTTTGTTTGAGAGGTGGTAGAGAGAGAGACACACAGTGTCTTGTCCTTACTAGGAAGTTAAACTGTACAGTGTTTTTGTGATACGGAACCAAGCGTCTAAATCGCCTGGTGGATCATTCAGCAGTGTCTACGGCAGCATTGGTATTGGCAGTAAGGAGGAATGTCAGAAATCAAGTAGGCAGTCCCCGTTTATCGGCGATCTGGTTTTATGAGTGCCACGCTGAAAATTGGTTATTTTCGGTGCCGAAATGTGACAATTTCGGGGTATGGGCACCGATAATAATATATTGGTGCTGATGCCTACCTAACAGAAGCCCCATCAACTGGTTATCAGCTCCAAATTCTGGTTATCGTCACCGATAAACCCCGAAAATTGTCGATTTTTGGTTATCTGCAATTTCCGCTTATTGAGCCGTCGGAACGGAACCCCCCACCCCCGCCAATAACCAGGGACTGCCTGTACAGTATACTACAGTAATTTGTGTATTGAATTGGCTCTCATGTGACATCAGTTGTATGCACTTTGGAAAGAATATGATGGAATATGATAACTCACTGGAGGTCTTGGAAAGATTACTTGACATTACTTTTACTGCCAAGTTTGTTGCCTGTAGTTTCTGAAACTTTTAAGTAGATTAATGTAAAGAGCTCGAAGTTGCTTGGTTGGCTGAAAACGACAAGCCAGTTCTCTGATGTAACTTGTGGATGTAAATAATGTTGGGTATCTCAGTGGAAAAACAGTTATCATGGTTATTCTTTGACATCAGTGTAAAGTGGGAGTGTGTGTATACTCCTTTTGAAGGTGTGTTGCATTTCCAGTGAATGGGCCCATTTGTAATTGACAGCTGTCCAGAGAAAATTTATTTTTCATATTACAAGCCCATGTGGCAGATCTCAGAAGCTACAAAAGTTAAAGATTTTTGTTTAATTTTTTTTTTTTTTTAAATTAATAACTGTCACATTTGCTTGTAGTCCAGTGATGCGTTAAGGTTTTATAATTTTTGGTGATGTATGAGTGTTGGACAATGTGATTCCTATACCACTTATTCTTTTATAGTGTTTTCAGTTGAAATGATTTTACATGGGGTATGCATAGATGAGTGCACTGCATTGCAATGGAATGGTGTTGTTTATAATGTAAGGATGTTGTCTTGTTTTTACATAGTTTTGAAAGAAGGACACCACTGATGGTATGTGTGTATTTCAGGTGCATGTGTTTTTGTGTTTGCCATGTTTGCTGAATTTTTTTATGCCCAACTAGTATGATTGATTAAATCGAAGCAATAAGCAGAAGTACCTATAGGTCGTGCACTGATACTTGGAGTAGGATTATGTGTAATAGTACAGCATTATTAGTGTGTAAAGTGCTGAAGAATGCAAACACAGTACTACTCTTCAAGTATCTGAAGTCCCAATAAAGAGTGATGAAATTTGGTTGAAGTTCATGTCCATGGAAGATGAATTGTAGTACATTTACAGATACGTACTTTATTTTTATTTGGAATTATGTATGTTTGTCACTCCTCAGAATGTGAACACTCCTCTAAATGATGTTCATATGGTAGTTGGGAAGGAAATTGCAAGTCAGATACCTTCCTTAACCTTTATCATCTCCCTTTATTGATATTTCAACAGTTTGCATGTCCATTTTTAGGTTCTCATGTCAGGTCCTTCGTTCTTGTAGAACATGAAGGTGGTCTGGCAAGGTGTTGAAATACTTGCAAGAAGGTGAAAGGAGTTAAGGTATATATAGGTCTTTGCTGTCCAATTTTAAAGTGACTTGCAAATTTGACTCGTTGTGGGGCAGGGAAAAGCTGAGCACACCTCTCTTTTTAAATGGCTTGAAGTTTTCCCTCCCTTTACGGTCTTCTCCTTGGCTTTTGTTTTGAAGGGAGTCAAAGGGAAGAGGGGAGGAAGATGTTCAAGCTGGGTATCCTCGTTTTCTTCCTCTGGTTGGGGGGGTGGGTGGGTTGAAGGAGTAGCTTTCATGCCAGTCAGTCATGTGGCTGAAATAGGAGCCAGAGCCATGATCTGTCAGTGTCCTTCCAGGGCCTTGCAATACCGTAGTACTGCCTTTTAGGGACTGACACCCTCCCATTCCATGTGAACCAGTCTTATTCCCAGTTTATTCCTCTTACTTGGTGCTGAGGTGCAAACAGTACTAGAGAATGATGTGCAGGAGAGCATGTAAGACCTCTCTGCAGTTTTTACAGTTGGCTATTCCTGGTGGAAAAGGCAAGTGTCTAGGAGACCGGTCATCAGTCTCATTTTCTTTATCAGACTCTCGTCAGGATGGAAACACGAGTTCAGTGTCACCTTCCATCAGAAAAGACAACATATGCTTTTGATTTACTTGAAGGATATGTACTTCCAGATACTCATCTTTCAAGATTCAGGAATATTTCTGGTTCATCTACAACAGAAGATTTTTATTTTAAGTTATAAACTGTGTTTTGGATTGTCTGTTATTCTACAGGTGTTCAAGTGAGTGTTCAGTCTGGTGTCTGCTTGTACCCAGTTGTTTGCAGTCCGTCTGCATCGGTATCTTGATGGTTGATTAATCTTAGTATCCTGCAAAGAGCAAATGTTCCAGGATAGGATGAGTGGAGAGGTTGAAAGGACTCTTGGAAAATAGAAATTGCAAGTCTCAGGATCCTTCAGAATATCATCATCAAACCTTTGTTGAATTGTGATTCCCTTCATTCCAGCAACTTCTGGTTTTATCTTTTCTTTGACTTGGACACACTTACTTTACCATGGATAGAATAGCCAACATTGCTTAATTAATACATGTGGAGTGAAGTCTGAAACTAACATTTGAATGCATTTTAGATAAATATATAAATTTCAGCTAATAGTGAATGTCAAGTTTGGTAAATAAATCTGTGTAGGAGATTTTGACAAAATAAGATTAAATATTTTAAGAGTTGTAATATGTTAGATAAGGTCTAAACTCTTTGTAGGAACACATCTTTTTCTACAACCCTGAGCGACTTTAGGAATTGACTTTGTTGGGTTGGTTAAGCTACTTAGAAAAATAGTCTTGATTTATGAATGTGTCTTGTAGTTGACTAGTAATAATTATCTGTGGCACAGAGTGAACTTCTGTTGTGGATATTTACAAATTCATTTTTTAAAACTTTGGGTTTGGTGATTATATTTTTCTTATGGTTATAGAGTTAAGCAAGATTTCCAAATAAAATCCATCCCCTTTAGAAAATTCTTTCAATTGACTTTGCCCAGTCAGTGTTAATAGACCATCCTTCTGCAAAGGGACATTGTAAAGAATCCGGGAATACCGAAGAGGAAATCATTCGAAAAGTAAACTATACCTGGTTATGAGTATTGATCAGACCTGTTTCCCCTTAGGCTTGTAACATCCAAACAAGGTTGAGCAAGCTGTGGCATATATGAATCGTTCTTTATTCTTAAAGAAGTATACCTCAGAAACAGTTCAAGATAATTCTGGTATACTGTACAGTTTTCTGTTGTACAGATGAAGAAATGGTTTTTGATAGGGTGTGTACATGTAACTAAGCTTATTGTAGTGTATTTTGGTGAGAGCTTGCATGCTTAGCCACTGGAGAAGAGTAAAATCAACTATTGCACCAAACAGATGTCAGATTGCCAACAGACTACTGGTTTCAGTTGTTTGAGCCTCGGTCCTGCTATATGCAGAGTTGATGAAATCCATTTTCTCTAGACGTGTACATTTAACTAATTTTTAACATTTTCTCATTAAATGATATAGCCTTAAAGCACTGGTTGGGAAAAAAACTGGTTTCTTGAAGTAGGGGATTGTATCTTTTGAGATAATTGTTTGCTATTGTTGTTAGAATGGAAGTCCTCTCAACTAAAAGTAGTTAGCATGGTTATGTTAGAATTCTCTTAGGAAAGTATAGAGCCATTACTTTCCTTTTCTGTTGGACATTGACAACCTTTTACAGACATTCCCTTCCTTGAGCATAGTACTGTAGGCATTACTACAGGTTCTGAAGTCCAGTGTTGCATTGCTTATGTCTATTTATCTTTATAGTCTCAATTCTATCTGGTTTCTCTGTCCATTGCTCAGTTTTAAAAATTCCTCAGTGATCACCATATAAGAGTGTAAAATTTCTAGTCAATGGTCTGATTAAATTGTTGAATTCCTGCATATGGAAATTTGTGTGACATACAAACAAGAATTGTCCCTCTAATAATTTATAGGCTTCAGCGTCTTGGGTACTGTATTAATTGTTTTTGTTGGTGACCTCATATGAATTCGAAGAAATTGTTTATTGTGTTATGTCTTTATACAGGTGAGACTGTAGGTAATGTTAAGAGGCCATTCATTGCTTGTATAATAAGCCAGGATGTGAATGATTGTTGTATATATGGATATTCCACCATTCAAAAGTGTTGCTTTTTGTCAGAAAAGGGATGCAGCTTATCAGAGGTAGTTATGCCCTTTCTTGAAATAGATTTGCTAGAGCATGTTGTGAGATTTCTAGGTCGAATTGGGGAAAAGTATTACTGTAATTAATGAACAACACCCAGTGGTATCATTCCACACTTGAATAATTAATCTACCATTGTAGATGGAATGTATCTGATGACATTCACTTAAGAATAATTGAGGAGCTGAAAAAATTTGTTTATAGTTGAATAGTCCATAGTCTGCAATGGGATGGAAACCATGTTAAGTCAGAAACATACAATACAGTAGAGATGAATCATGCTGTGTTGTTTCCCACCAGCAATCATTTTTCAGAATGTGCAAATAAGCTTCCAGAACATCTTGAAAGAGTTCTTACTGAGAATTGAAATGTGAGAAGAATTGAAATGTGAGAGCAAATTGAAAGAATTTTACCGAGAATGGGAATGTGAGAACAAATTGATTGAGGATGACAGAGAGGAAATGTCACTGAAACAAGTACGAAGATGTTTCTATAATTACAGATACTTTTCATTCATTCATATAGGTCCCTCTCACTATACTGTTTACATTTTACTTTCTTGAATGTCATTGTTTCAGTTTTCATCCCTCATTCAAAAAGAAATCTCTTTCAGTTTAAAGAATAGTCCTGAGCTTTTCATGTACTAGACTGCCCCAATACCCCAGACTGTAAATCAGTAGAAGTGATAAAAACAAAGTTAATACTGTATTTCTCTTTAGATTGGTGAATATGGGTTTAAAATTTCTTAGCCTATGATTGTAAAATCAATGAAAGTTTAATACTCTGAATTCAGGTATTGCCTCCTTATCTGGAAAAAATGTTTGACACTTCTGTTTGCAAGTGAATGATCTATTTAGAAAAGATTTTTTTAATATACCATCCAAAATTTCATTGGATGTGTGGCCTATGGGAAAGTCTGCAAGGGTGGTTCTTTTTATACTCATCAGATGGGGTTGGGGGTGAAAAGCAGCTGATGATGGAAGTAGAAAGTTGTAGTATTGTATAGTGTGTGAATAGTTTAATGCATTTTTATACAAGGCTGTGACAATAGGCTGTTATCATAAAGCATTAAAAGAAGCAACAGAAAACTATTCACTGCATTTTACTTACAATGACTGCTATAGAAAACAAATGAGTGTTTTCACATACCTAAAGATAGTGAATTTCTGTGGGAGAAAGTAGACTAGCTTTTGAAACTTTAGACTCCAAATATCAAGGCAGCGAGCAATCGTGAACTGTTATTCCCTATTGGGGGTTCGTTCTGTCAGTGCACTGTATGCAGCGCACTTTAGGGATTACATAGGAATCTTTTCAGCAACCCTTTTCATTCTGTTTACTGTACCTCCATTTATATTCCCTTTCTTCTATCTTAGTTTCCTCCCTGTCTTAAATTATTTTATAGAGCAACTGTGAACTTTTCCTCCTGTTACACTTTGAAAACCCTGTACACTTTGAAAACCCCTGTACACAAAAAGTCCCTTTCGGCAGTGAATGACCGCGAAGGTCCCAGTACTTGTCCCGTGGCCTAAGTTTTAATTTTATGTAACTTACCAAGTAATTACATAGCTATTTGTTTCCAACCACAGGTGCTTAAGAATTTAAAATTCTCGGTAACATGTCAACTGTTCTGTGTAGGTGACGAAGACCCTGCCCACTGTCAGGGAAGAAGAGGAGGATTGGTGTGGCAGAGAGCTCAATTAGTTTTCTGTCGGAGTTCAACTGACCTCGTTCGTTCTTACAACTTTCCCTCGTTTCTATTTTGGATGTTATTCAAGATTTGGTGAAGTATTCAGAACTTGTCGCAGCTTTCATGGTTTATTGTGTTGCTAGTTGTCGGAATTGTCTTAGTTCTTATGATTTGTTGCTTTTTTTAGCTTTGTAGTAAGTTAACTTAATTATTTCAGGTACTAGTTCTTCCAGTGCTTGCTTTTATAGCGAGGGATGTAAAACTAGGTTAGTAAGGGCCCACTTTGAATCTGCTAGGCCAGTAGAGGATAGTACAGTCCCTTCATCACCAGTTCTTGTTTCTCTAATTTCTAGCCCTCTAACTTTACCACATTCTCCTATTCTGGGCTCTTATGCTTCCAAACCCAACCCCATTGCCAGTTTCGAATCAAGGTTCGATCAGAAGTTGGGAGAAAAAATACTGGAGGTCCAAGGGAGTCCATCTGGGTTTGTCCACAGTGTCAACCTTCAACCAGTGGAAAGGTGTCAAAGCGAGTCTGCAATAACTTTCCTCTGGCTCTGAAGCCTCCAGCCCTGATGAGAGGCACATCTGACGCCATCTGCCTCCTCTCTCCCTCTCAAGAGGCACTCCGATAATGCTGACCACTCCCCTTCTCCAGTTGAGATGCAGAGAGATCAGTCACTGCCCCCAACCCTCCTGCAGCTTCGCTGAGCCCCCTGCCTCCTCTCTGGCTCGATCCCGTGGAACACCCTGTCTGTCCCCAAGCAGCAGTTTTCTTCATCTAGACAACTTTTTGCCTCCTGTCTGCAAGCATCAAACACCACCTGAATTGATGGTGCCAGCTCCGTGCACCTGTCACCAGCTTTTAGCTGCCTGGCTCCACCTGTGCCACCTCAAGCTCACTCTTTGACTCAGGAGGACCCTAGGACCCTTCGTTGGAGCCTATCAAGTGCCAGCTAGAGGCTTTAATGGGTTTCATACAGAAAGACCCCTTCGCTCACACAGTCTCTCAGGATCCCATCTTTTTACCCATATCTTTAGATGAAGAGGTGTTTGAACAGGAAATCGCTTCTCAGTCAGCTTATGCTGTTTTGCTTTGTATCTTTAGGCCAGTTTTCCTTACTTCTTCTTTCCTGCCTCTCCAGCTTCTCCAGCCTTCCTTATGAGGAACCAGGCAGATGACTCCGCTTGGCTTCCCAGTGTGGTGCTTTCCTCCTCATCAAGGAAAGCTCTCAAGGAGGTGGATGACTGGTTTGTTTCAAAAAGGGAACAGGTCAAAGGCACTGGGATGGCTTCCTTCCAGATTTATTTGCAGGATATGCCTCCTATTCTACTGGAGAAGCTGCCTCCTCCCAGGGGGACTTCTCTGGCCTTATTAACTTTGCAGCGCTTGACCTTCACTTCAGCGAAGATCATGTTTTTGTCTGTTGAATTCAGGCGCCTTGTTAAAAAAACATTTTTAAGATGTATGAGGTGTTGTGTTTCCTTGACTGGACCATCAAGGCTCTTGCCAGGAAGATAGAGGATTGCCCACACTTGGTGGAAGACCTTGGCCTCTGACTGGCTAGCTGTAATATCATGTGTAGACAAGGCCACCAGAGATGGTTCTTGAGAGCTCACCTCCCTCTCCATGGTCGTGTTGAAGAAAAAGGAATTGTGGTGCTCACTCACCATGAAAAGAGTTACCTTCACTCAGAAGTCTGCTCTCCTTTTCGCCCCTCTAGACCAGCAGTGTTACTTCCAGCAGTCAGCCATTCTGGAGATCTCGTCAGACTTCCAGAAGACTCCTACTCAAGGCCTAAGTGATTCAGTCCACTAAATGTCCAAAGGCATCCTCTTCCTCTGCCAAGTCTGCTTCTCCCCTTAAACATCAGCCTTTTCATGGAGGTAGGCAGAAAGCCCGGTCGATACCACAAACCAAACCATGGGTTTTCGTCAAAAGTCAGTCAAACTGTTGTTCAGATCTTCTGCCAAGAAATGAAAGACCAGTCCTTTGTGCTCCCGTAGGAACCAGACTCCTCCATTTTTGGGAGCAGGTGAGTCGCAGTGGTGTGGAGCCATAGTTCAAGTCCTGAAGGAGGGATACTCCATACCTCCTTCAAGATACTCCATCCCTTCCAAGAAGAGACCTCTGCCAGTCAAGTCTCCCATTGCATTGACTGCTTACTTGAAGGCTCTAAGAGATTTTCGGGTCTTTCGCAGGAAGTCGACTTTCTCCTTGAGGCCTGTGGAGGGAGTTAAGCGTCTCTAGTCAAAGGCCTTTTACAACTGTCTTTTCATGGTCCCCAAATCATTGGGGGCGGGGGGGGTGGTTGGCGCCGGTTGGAGGCACGAACCTAATGTCAGCACTCTGAATCTCTTCATTCTGAAAACAAAGTTCCATATGGAAACAAGCCAGTATGTCATGTCTTCCATTTGTTTGGTTGGTGTCATGATCTCCCCGGACATGCTTGATGCTTGCTTCCATGTCCCCATACATCCAGACTCAAGGAAGTACCTCACTTTCATTTTTCAGAGCAGAGTTTTTCAGTTTAGGGCCTTATGTATCAGCCTCTCAACAACCCCTCTGATATTCACACATGCTCTTGCCACTCAGCAAATGGCTCTAATCTTCAGGATCAACATCTCCCTTTATTTGGACGACTAGCTTCTCTGTCCCGAGTCGAAGGAAAGGTGTACGGAGGACTTGAGACAACTCTTCACCTGACTCAATGGAAAGAAGTCTCAACTGTCTCTGATACAGGAGATTATTTATGTAGGGATGATCTTGAATTCTCATACTTCTCGACTTTTCCATCCCCCAAAAGAGTCTTGCCTTCATACAGTCCACCAGTTTCTCTCTCCAGGTCTGCTCGGCCAAGCCTTCCCACAGTCCTCCAGTTCCTCTCTCCAAGTCTGCTCGACCAACCAGTGCACGAGTCTCCTCGGCACCTTGGCCTCCATTGAGCAGTTCATGAAGTTGGGCCGACTGCATATGAGACTTCTGCAGTTTTTTCTCAAGACCAGCTGGGACAGGAAAAGACAACCGTACTTTTGTTTTTCCCATCTCAGAGGAGATCATGTCAGACCTGCAATGTGGCTGTGCGAAGGAAGACTTCTTCAGGAAAAATCTCCTCTATCTCTGAACCCCGCCCCAGACTTGTATTCAGACGTGTTGGACCTGGGTTTGGGAACCCATCTAGGAGACCAAGAAGTGTCCGGGACATGGTCCACGGTTCAGAGACTCCTCCATATAAATGTCAAGGAGCTGAAGACCATTCATCTGGGGCTCCAGTCCTTTTTCCAGATCTTTGGCAAGATGGTGACCATTCATGCAGACAACACCATCCTAACTTATATCCACAAGCAGGGTAGCACTCACTCCTTTTACATCTACAAGGTCTCGAAAGATCTCGCGGCAGAGTGGAACAACCAAATCACCCTTGTCACCCGTTACATTCAAATGAAACTAAACATCTTAGTGGATGGGTCGAATCATTACAAGCAGGTCCTTCCCACAGAATGGACCTTAGACCCTCTGGTCTGCAACAGTCTGTGGAAGCTTTGGGAAACTCCTTTGATAAGCCTGTTTGCAACATCCAGGAATCATAGTCTTCCCCTCTTCTGCTCTTCAGCTCTGGACCCTCTGGCATGGGTGACAGGTGTCACGCTCCAGGACTATTCGGGACTGGACGTCTAAGCGGTTTCTCCATTTGGCATGGTCATAGATGTGATCAAGAGGTCATCCATCACAACATCTCAATGACTGATTGCTGCTTTCTGTCTGTCAATGAAAGAATGTTTCCCAGACCTGCTTTATCTTCTGGTGGATTTTCTAAGGCTCCTCCATCAAAAACACTCTTCTCAAACAACTCCACTTCCACAGATTCCATCAAGGGTTTTCTGCTCTGGTCCGGACAGGCTTCAGACTGCCCGGAATCTCGTCGGGTTAAAGGGGTATTCAAGAGCAGCTGCAGAGGCTATTGCTAGATGCAGATGCCAGTCATTAGCAATCTCTGTCAGTCCAAGTGGACAGTCTTTGGGAGATGGTGCAGTTGAAATAACGTTTCGTCTTCAGAGAATCTTTAAGCCTGATTGCTGACTTCCTACTCTTCTTGAGGTCTTCCAAGAAATTATTGTCCTCTACCATGAAGAGGTATGTTGTATGTTGAGTTCTGTTTTCAGGCACAGAGGGTTGGCCCTTTCTTCCAACCAAGACCTCAATGACCTCATCAAATCCTTTGATACAACAAGACAAAGGAAATCTGAGGTCTCATGGAATCTTGACGTGGTCTTGAAGTGGCTGTCAGGTCCAGCCTTCGAACACCTCTGCTCTGCCTCTCTAAGGGACCTTACGGGAAAGACAGTTCCTCTTTGCCTTAGCCATACTAAATGTGTCCGCAAGCTTCAAGCCAATGACGAGAATATGTTTCACACAAGGAGCTGCAGTATGCTCATTCTCTCTTGGGTTCCTTGCTAAGAATGAAGACCCTTTCAAGCCCTGGCCCCATTCCTTCTCTATTAAAAGTTTCACTGATATCCTTGGACTGGAGGAAGAAGAAAGGCTTCTTTGTTTGGTAAGTGCTTTGAGATACTATTTTTAAAGGAGCAAGAAGATTAGAGGCCCTTCTAGTCAACTGTGGTGCTCCGTTCGGAACCCTTCTCATCAGTGTCAAAAAATGCTGTGTCCTATTTTTGAGGGACTTGATTTCCGAGGCACATCCTACCTTCAATGAAGGTTGAAGTTCATGAGGATCTGAGCAGTTGCTACTTCTCTTGCTTCATCTTACAATTGACATAGGGAGCCTGCAGGTACATTGTACATACCTGGAGTACACTAATGTACATACCTGGAGTACACTAATGTACATACCTGGAGTACCTACCAGTTCTTTTAGTGGTTTGGATGTTTTTTTTTTTTTTTTTTTTTTTTTTTTTTTTTTTTTTTTTTTTTTTTTTTTTTTTTTTTTAATAGTGTAGGTGACAGCGTTGTATGATTTTCATTCTGATTCTATGCCCAGGTCAAAGACACCTAGTATTAACTTTGCTAGCCATAGGAGGCGATCCTTAGCTGTACCACCACGTCACTGTGGGTCAAGATGAGCATCGACCTGATGTGGTACCCAACTGTCGTGGCTCCTACCAGGTAAGGAAAAGACACGCACTTTACCAGCGATGGCAACTTTTTTGCTGGTATCACACCACCTGTCAATGTGAATTCAGCTTTGTAACTCAAACAAATTGAGCTCTCTGCCACGTCGATCCTCTTCTTCCCTGATAGTGGGTGTGGTCTTGGCATCCACACAGAACAGTTGAATTGTTGCTGCAAATTTTGAATTTTTAGGCTCCCGCGGTTGAAAACGAATAGCTGTGTAATTACTTGGTAAGTTCATATAAAACTATTTTATTTTAGAAATCTCACATTTCATCCCATTCATTAAATTGCTGCTAGGATACTAGGTCAATTACTTCATGAATTAAACAGCAAAAGTTGTATATTTTGGTGGCATTTATTATCTAATAAAAATCTGTAACCAAGCAAATGTTTATGTAGTTCAGAACTTCAGTCACAAGAAAGGTTGTTGTGGACATAACTCACAGGATTGAGCATCCAATTTGGGGAGGTGGTATTTTCATTTTGGAGGACAATAGTGTGGGTCAAGTTCCAAGAATGTTGTTGTTTCATAACACTACTATTTGTGAATAATTGTCCCAAGTTACTGCCTGATTTGTGACTGAACTGCCTAGGATAGCCTGCTCGTCTCACAAACATCCTGCAATTTAGGTAAATGAAATGAAGCAAACTTAGTTGTGTTCTTATATTGTTTATGCCAAGTGATAGCTTGTTTTCATATCGGACTACTGTATTCAATAACAATACTGTCTCCAGCTCTGTCTCATCTAGCTAGGGTAGTGAAGAGCAGTATTTCTCCGCATTGTTCAGTCTTTGTACTTTATGTTGAGTCATCCATACAGTTTGGAGTTTTGTTGTTAAATGCATATATAAGAGGGGGATACTTGTACTTAATGAATAAGATGATTACATACCTGTTTAATTTGCTTGAAAAGCACCCTTTTGATATGACTTCATCCAAGCAGTATGAGAATATGAGGTATGGAAGTGTAGAAATTGGCCTGAAGTACCTGGTGTCACTAGATTTGTTTTTGTGTGTTTGTGTGTGTGTATGGAAGTGAAGGAAATTGTATTCATTAGGTCAGTGTGTTACTATTAAGCTGTCATGTTAGGAAACTTGCCTATTTTTGGCTAAATATCAAATAGCGTAGGAGTCCAATGATAGCCCGTATACAATGTTGTGGATTCTTTCAGATGTCTAATGAATATGACTAGACTTCTGCTGTCAAGTGCAGTCACCATCAAAAGTGGGTGATTAAACGGAGGCCACGTAAGAGGTCCCTTTTGAGACATAATGGAACTCTGCCACCACACACCCCAGATACAGGATATGAGTGGAAAGCTCTACATGTAGAGGATGGGGGAAATAAACCTCAGGTTGTGAGCTTGATGCCGCACGGAAGACAACCCCACGGGCAGGATATTTGCCATAGAATGAGTGTGATCCGTCTCACCTTGTTTGCTCCAGTATGTTACGTATGGCTTCATCAGTATTTCATTCTGGACAAGAGGTCATCTGTGATGATGATATTTTAATGGCTTTCATTTTTGCTTTTTCAGATTTCACTGCCTGTGTGTTTATTGTTTGACATTATATATAGTACATATCTATATTTATATAGCAGCTCTCATACTAATTCAGATGCCTTACTTTCAGGTTTATTTATACAGACATTTCAGCGAGCAATTTCAAATTATGTAGTAACTGATGTTGGGATTCTAGATTTAAAATTCTAGGCTTTTAATACATGATTTTTTCTTTGATCTCACAGATACATATTTATCTTCAATTTCATTTGTTGGGTGTGTTTTCACGCATTGTAGTGATGACCTCATTGTTTTCACAGAGAAGGACATTTTGGAAGAAATGCATTTTCTGTGTTGCCATCTTTGCCTGTTAAGTTTCCATGGTCATTGAATACAGTACTGGCAAGTCTTGTATGATATACTTAGTCTTTCATATGATGTCTGGCAGTTAGGGGGTCAGTTACACGTATTGTATTGATAAGGCAGCCTCTACTTCCCTCAAGATGATTTGGAGAACAAGGAAAACTGTATATTCTTTCTTTGCTTGTGTTCATACAAGTGGAGGATACCAATTTGGATCAGCATCTGATTGCAGACATACGTAGCTATTGTAGATGAGTGAATGTTGATAACTATCATTACTTCTTTTCCCTTCGGTTTCTCCATAACATTTACAATCTGATTCTTTTGAGTATTAATTTAGCTTTGAGAAGATCAGGGTTTTATGGACCATTTGCGAGGTGAACAGTGTCTATAGGTCCACCTCAGACCTTAAGAACTATGAGAGATGCACAGTAGTACCTAATGATCACATTTTAAAATAAATTTAAAGTTATTTTTGGAACATTCTAAACATTCCTTGCAAAAAATTGTCATTCTCATAGAGAGCTGTGTTACCTAGATAAACTGAAGTTTTCTTTTAAAGTTAAGAGTTGTAAACCCTAATGGTTTGTAGATATAATAATGTTATGCATTGTGAGAACATATATTCATCATTGAGAATTTTTCATGTACGTGTATTTTGTTGAAAAATACTCCTCCCTCAGCTTTGTCATAGTTGTAACGAATGTTGGAATTTCATCAAATATCCTTGAGATATTGAGATTATTAGGATAAAGTAAAGAACAGTCATCAGAGACAAAGAAATTTCAGGAGGTTCCTAATCTTATTCTTGAGATTTCAAATGCCAGGAAACTTTGGTGTTTGAGTCTCTGATGACAGTGTTCATGCACTGAACAAATCTCTGTAGTTATTTAGTTTTGTGTAGCTGCTTGCAGTTTGTCTGGGAATGGTGGGTGCCATCTTTCTTGAAAGAAGAGGTTACTATAACATTTCTCCCTGGCCAGTATCCTTTTAAATAGTCCATTGCCATTCAGAAGTTAAAAGGAAGGAAAATTTGGTGTTTCTTTCCATAGTACCCTACAGACAGCTTCAGATTTTGTGGTGCGTCCTTTTTTTTCTGGATACGTTGTTCTTTCCCTTTAAAGTTTACGCCGCTCCCCTTCGTCTCCTGCCACTAAGCAGTCCAGCTTCATAAACTGACCTCTGCCAATGGTCATGTATTGTTTATGGTTAGGGCCTTCGTATTATTTCTGAGGTAATCAAGAATGAAGAGATTACCCCAGCTGAAGTGCATCGAAATAAGAATGCCTACTGGGCAATGTCCCTTGGCAAGCAGTTTTGTGTAGTGTTTGTGTTTACTTGCACTTTTCATTGTGTTTATGCTAATCAACTTGGCTTCTTATCCAGTTTGTTTTATTTTTGTCTTTTATGTTGATAGGAAGGCTAAGTTCTCCGCTATTGTGGTGAACCTGCTTTCACTTTACTCCCTGTGTACAAGGAGTATGCATTTATAACTCTAGAGTGACAGTGAAGAAACCACAAACAAAGTAGTCATTTAATAGCTGTTGAGCAGTAGTTTGCACAGCCATGGCTTTTATTTATGCTGGATCACATGCTTTGCCTCTCAACTCCAGCACTGAACCTGAAGCAACCTTAAAACTTCAGCCAATTGCACGAAATGGCAATGCTTGGTAGCATGACCATAGGCATTCATAGACACAGTGGGTGGGCTAGTGTCTTAAAATAGAAACGTGATTCTTTACCTCCTAGAGGCAGGCCATTAAAACTTAGAATGGCTAAGGTTGCACAGTCAGATAGTATTCTCAAGAGTCACTGTCTGGTGTCACGCCAATAAAATAATGCTGTCTGGTTGTGAACGGCAAATGCTCATTTATCTTTCCAGTATACAGGTGTTTCAGATTAGGATTTCCTCATTACCAAGGTCACAACATGATAAGTACTCTTGAAGCACAGCATGTCAGTTGCTAAGGCTCTTAATGCCAGGTGCCTGAGAAAAGGGTTATTTTGTCCCTGTTAGCTCATTTATACCCAGTATTTTGAGCATGTGAGCTCATTTATTCCATTGTATATAATTCCAGTGGTGGGTAGTGCTGTCAGTGCATCACATTATTCAAGTTCTTTGCAGCATCCCTGTGGTCCCCAGTTGCAACCCCTTTCATTCCTTTTACTGTACCTCCATTTGTGTTGTCTTTCCTCTATCCTACTTTCCACTGTCTCCAAACAGTAGTGTCATAGATTTTCCTCCTGTTACATCTTTTACAAATATTCTATCCTCAGTTTCCCTGTCAGCACTGAATGGCCTTTTAGTGCCCAGTGCTTGGCCTTTGGCCTGAATTATGTATTTCATTCCGTTTATGTTGGATATTTGATAAATGGCTTAGTTCCTTATATGTAGGGGAGATGCAAATGGGGAGTTTTGGACAGATTAGTCTTGTCGGAATCTTCAACATTTATTTTTCATCTAATTTGATTTTAGATAGATTAAAGCTTTGAAGTTACGTATTCAAGTTAGTGGTCTGATGAAATGATCTAATAATAATAATAGTAATAATAATAATTATAATAATAATAATAACCAACTTCTGGATCTCGGTTCATTTTTAGAATGATGTAGGGACAATGCATCAAGGTATGGCTTTCCTTAGAAAAAAAAAAAAAAAAAAGTAGGAATTTGTCCTTCGAATACAAATTTGTTAAGGAATTTCTAGAATGTCATCATGGTTTTAGTATCCCAAGGCTCAAAAGAATTTAAGCGATGTTGAGTAGGCAGTGAGAAGGGAGCCTTCATTGGTGACAGGTGCTGTGGGAAATTTACACTACTTCCTTCAGTCAGGAAGCGTTTATTTCTCTCGGAGACCTGGCTGTTCTGGGAGTTAAATGGGCAAGCGTTTTGTATTTATGAAGCATGATTTTGAAATTTTTTAATTGGTTTGTCACAAACTCATTAATATGTGATATCCATGTCAGGAATTTTACCAGGATCAGCAGTTTTTTTTTTTTTTTTTTTTTTTTTTTTTTTTTTTTTTTTTCTTCCTCCCAAACAGCAAGTACCCCACAAGTGTATCTTGATCAGTAACCTCACTTTTTTTTTTTTTTTTTTTTCTGAACTTGTCTGGTTTGTATCACAGCTCTTCTTGTGCATCCCAGGTCTTGACTTCTGCAACGCTTGCCACACCAGTACTAGTTTCCAATCAGTTTCTCATTCTTTTAAGGAATGATGATGATTTATTTCCTTTCCACCTTCTTTTAAGTGCACTTAGTAAGTGATAAATCAGTGAGTTCAGCATAGCCACTTTCTAGTTTATGGATTTTATTTTGAGCCATTTGCTTTGTTCCAGTTTGATATTGTATGGTTTTTGCATAATTTTATAATTATTTTTGATGGTTATCAAATATTGGGTTTTGTCATTAACTTGCTAATTAGCTAGTTACTTTGCACTCAAAAGTTCTTGCTCACACAAATTGCATTCATTTCCCATTTTGTATTATTTCTGCATTTGACAAAGCGTTAAATTCTGTTTTTAAGGGGGATGTTAATTACCTGCTTCATTTTTCCAGCCTATAAGCTATAGACCTTATTCTTAACTTGGTACACTTCCCCAAATACTCGATTGAATCATAAAGCTTAACTGGGTGAACACCCCTCGATACTCTATTGAATCCTAGAGACCTGCAGAAACACTGGCAGTTGACATCACAGGCTCCCACCACTAGGTATGTGCTTCTGGCATATATGTATGATTTGTTGGGTTGTGATAAAAAAAAAAAAGTTTATTAATTGTATTTGTATAATGAATGTCATCATCCTTCTAAGTTGACGACAAATTTTGTTAATTTACATAAACACAAAAAAAAGTGAGGTTATTCGGTAAGATATGGGTGGTATAATCTTGGAGAGACTACTCCCTTGTCTGACAGACAAAAGACTTGTAAAACTGAACATTTGTCTCTCAAAATGTAGGCATATGTTTTGGATGACTTATGGGTTTGCATGAAAACATCTGTTTTTCCTGTGTTGTAAGAACAACAGTATTTTAAGACAGTCAACATGATGGTTATAGAATTTGTTGTATTTAGAACGAATTTCAATGCTTGTTTAGAATAAAAAAATATTTTGGGAGAAAGGCCTGTAGGATTCATGGTCAGAATTAAGACTTATGAGGCCTGTTATTATATTACTAATAAAAATTAAACTATTGTGTAATATAACCAAATTGATAGGAAACTGGAGATGTTTATGAACTGAAGTGTTTCTGGATTTTTCTCTGTTGACAATTGCACATTGGCATTATTTAAGGATGGTGCTGTCAGCTGTTATTACATTTGATGTTTGCTTAACACACTTAATGCGATATCTTAGCATATAAAGGATTTGTATGAAAGTTTCACCAGAGTTTAATCTGATGGTTCTCTGGCAAACTATTAAAAATATGGTTTGTATTCCCTAAGTCACAAAAGGGAAACTCACAAAGAGTTTGCCAGAAGCAAGATTTTAGGGTGTACTTTTTACAACTTTTTCTTTGACTCATTGCTTTTCTGCCAGATGGCAGCAGTCATCTCCACTTTATTGCTTTGGTCCGTCTACTTTGATTTCATTCTCTTTTGTCTCGTCTCACCTTACTACCTGAATATTCAATAATATCTTGCTTTGATGTTTGTCCATTATTTAAGAACACTTTCTTCAGCCACAGTATATATAGGAGTCTAAAGATGACTCTGTGCCTTGCTATCCCAGCAAATACTTACCCTGAGTAAAATATCTGTATCGACCTTTGTTATCTGTGTAACGTACTCCATTACTATATGTTACTGAAAGATAATGTAGACGTTGTGTACTGATGACAGACATCAACTGAAGTAGATATTAATTGAGCAGGAATGGACATGGACACGTTTTATGGTGGTTTAAGTGTTTTATAATACTGGAAGTCAAGATTTTGGTAAGACAAAAGTGATTGCAAAGGTCCTAATTCATAGCTGTTAAGGAGACATAGTACCCTATCACAGACCCAAACCACCAGCCGGACCACTACTATCTGATCCCTTTCTGTCCTTATTCATCCTTACCCTTTCACATTATAAAACAAAGAATCATCCAGTTGAAGACTAGAGGCTGTAGCACATCATGTCAGGTTTAATTAGACTGGGGACATCATCCTCTTGACAACTCATGCCTCACTCTACTTGCATTTTAAGTATACTAACAATTGTCTCCTTTTTGAAGTTGTTTCAGATCTCTGACTCATTGTTTTGGCCTCTCCAAATTGTTACTATTGGAATTTATTTACTTTGGCTTATGTGAAAGTTTAAACTTTCGCTTACCGATTTCCTTCTTTCCAATACTACCTAAGATTGCTGTAAAGTAGATTTTGAAGTGTGTATACATACCTAAGAGTACTGTAAAGTAAATTCCAAAGTTTGTATACATGATAGTTACATTGAAAGCCTGACACTCTTCTTCCTGGATGCTTGTAGAAAACAATTAGGCTCTTGATGCCTCTCGACATCTAAAAAGCCACATTCAAGACGATACGTTACACTGGATGTGGGTTCCAAGCTTTCTCTTATTTAGCCACATATGTTCTTTTATCCCTAAACTTGGACTTGCAGTCAGTGTCTGTGCGCCAAATATCAGATGTGTAATTTAGCAAATGACTAGCTACAGACTATTTTTCATTTAGTCTAGTAGACCTGCCTTGTCTGGTATTAGTGTTGTGTTTTGCAGCAGCATTTGAATTTTCAGTTGTGACTAGTGACTTGGTAGTTGGTCTGAAGAATGAGATAGCACTGCTTTGTGCAGACCTTCATTATATTTTGAGCAGAGATCTGTAAGGTATGGTGGAGCATATGGAATTGGAAGCTGGACTCTATTGAAATTAGGAATGTTAATTTACTAATGCTGTACGTAGTGACTCGGTACAGACAGTCTCCGAGTTACAGTGAACTCGATTTGCATCGACCCGATCTTATGTGCTAAGAGTTCTTCTTTCTTTGCTCACAGTAGACTGGTGAGTATTACAGTCTCCTTTTTCATCTCCTTTATCTCCTTTTATTTTATTTATTCCCCTGTAGACTGCTACTCTCCTGCTTTCCAGGGAAGTATCTTGATTTGTGCTGAATTATTTGTAAGTCAAGGTAGCCCAACTTTGGGTAAGACCACATCAGGATAGCATTGTTCTTGTCAACATCACCACACAAGTATGTTCTCTACCTCCCTCCCCTCGGATTGTTTGCAGAGGTGTTGTTCCATAGCTTAAGCTTCACAGAGTATTTGTTGGGGATTGGGGAGTGTACTCTTATGAAATCTTCAACTTTATTAGGTTATGAGCCTAATGAATTCTATTTAAGCATACCTCTATAAAGAAGTGGTATGCTTCAGCATATTAGTGGTTTGTATTTACAAAACAAATGTATAGTTGTTCATATATGGAACAAACCTTCGGTCTTAACATTAGCAAAACAAATGTATATTTCATTTGTATATTTAGAAAATTTTAACTATGTATATAATATATTTTTTGCTGTCCTTGGTGTATGTTCAAAATGCCCTTAAGGATTTATTTAAAACTTTCTATGCTGTAGATACTTCCCTCAGTAAAGGGTGGCAGCCTTAGTTTTGCAAGTGTTACCAAAGTCACAGGAATAAGTGTTCCATTCAGGGAAAGTGTATTTCTTTTGCTATCACCTCCCATTCGATGCAGAAAGAGTGATTTAGTGCTGGAAAGCCTTTGGCTTTTTTGTATTCAACTCTTGAGAACATAATACTTTACTACAGAGTATTTACATATTTCCCATATTCTTAGAACTAAGTATAAGTAGTTTAATGTTGTGGTTTTATTTAAGATGGTTGTCATTCAGGTTTGCTAAATATTTTCTTCATTTGTCTGTAATTAGAAAAAAGTAAGGTGAACCTATGCTCTGAAATGGTTTGTGGTATTAGAAGAAATGGATGCAATTGTAGACATATTATTTTTACCTGTTATCATGTGTTTTTGTCATATTAGCACTTTATAGTTCTGATTAGTGTGCAAAAGGAGATGATTACTTTGGTTTTAGCCTGGTATCAGTGGGCTTTGTGTTAAGGTTGAACTTTTTGGGAAACTTTCGTATGGGCTGCTGTATGAGAAGAGCCTGTGCTGGTGGCATAAAGCCAACTTAATCATAAACAATAACAAGCTTTCCCTTAAATGTTTTTATTTTAAGCAATATATATGTATCTTACAGTGTGTTTGGCAGTAAAAACTTTTTTCCAAATTTGTCATATTGGAATGCCTTGTGCATACATCTGCTATTATGTACAAAGCAAATTGCCTGAGTCTTACCTCAGACATTATTTTTTCTACTGCCAAGTAGGTTTAATTTCAGTAAATTTAAGATCATTTATGTGGGAAATGTTAGCTTATCGCTGTTGAAAGCCTTTGCTGTAATATTTTTTAAATTAATTATGTTTTCTATTAGAATATGTTATACCCTTAAGTAATTTTTGTACCTTACAATGTTAGCAATTTCAATTCAAGAGCTCATCATCATCATCGTTATTAACATTGATATGAAAGTGTTTTTTCTTTATGTTTTGTCTGAGTTCTCATTTGTCCAGATTTTATTCTGTTACCTTTTTTTCTTTGTTTTCTGGACCTTCATTCCTTCACATCTCTTGCTTTTCTGGCTAACTGTGTCCTGGTCTTTTGCCCACTTGCTTGAACCATATCAGTATTTAAAAAAATCTTGAAGTAAGAAGTAATTGGTACATGAATGACATTCAAGAGATTCCATGTTAAGGAGATGAAGTTATAGTACAGTAAAAAGTATTGGAAAGATTATGGAGACATGATATTGTTATGAACAACTAATAACCTCCTCACACTCTCCTCAAGCTCCACTATTAGAGTCTGATGTGAATGACTCTTAAGAAGATCCAAAGAACCAACAGGATAAGTGAACAAAGGTACCTGTAGCAAAGGCCTTCCATATCTCCCCTTTATTGGTCTTGATCAGCTGTATTTGGAGTCCCTTTTCAGAGGACATTATGCTTCTTTACTCTATTCGCTCTGGATGGGTTTTTTTTTTTCTGTTGGTATCAGCCACTGTCTTCAAAAGATTATGATGTTGGTACAGCATTTATTTCAACTATTGGACTCAATAGTATTTTGTGAATACTTTACTTAATTCTTGAGAATATTTAATGCAATTCAGTGTTAACATAATTTGGTTTTGTGCTACTGTCCTAATGTCATCCAGTAATTAACAGCAAGTATTTTTTAATTATTTTTTTTATCTAATTCCTCGTAGAAAATTTGTAGATTATTCATCATATTATATCTGTTCCTGTATTTACTTTAAAAAATTTGCAAGGTAGATGATTTAAAAGGACAAGCACTTCAGTACAGTCATGTGAGTTTAGAACTGTAACCCAGTTGGTTGGCTAAATCGTTTTATTTATAGCACTGACCCCCTGTTTTTATGATTTAATGCAGTACATAGCATTAATGATAAACTGGGGATTTGTGTTTTATGTTCATGAGGGTGTGTTTTTCAGTACAGTTGTTCATTGTACTGGATGTTATCATTATTTTAGTAGTACGCAGATATGTTATTCATTAAAAAACCCATGCTTGAGTGACTGTGTTTCTCGTAAACTGGCTTTGCAGTAGTAATTGTGTGCATACAAACAAATTCTAAGATATCTTTATAATTTAAATGATTCTTGTGAAAGTAGAAGATAGCTGCAGTAAGGTTCAAATCAGTGGCAGTTAAACATTCATTGCACTGTTATTGGTCTTGTGATCAGTTACATTAATATGTACTTGTGATCAGTTACATTAATACGTACTTTGTTTAATCAGTTAAGTTGATGTTGTGTTTAGTCACTACTTTAAATTTATGCCTTGCAGTAAAGTGGGTAGCCACCAGCAAATTCCAGTTGCCTTGGGAATATGATATTCCCTGACCATTAATGAGACCCATGTCAGAGATTAGAGTGTTGTGGGAGCAGCATTAGGTAACAGTTAGCCATGAAAAGTGAACAGTTTTGTACTTTCTCATGTTAGCACGTTCACTCAAGGAAGCTTGGTAACACAAGTCAAGTTTTGTTTGAAAAAGAGTGGTCGAACTACCTGTCTCAGAAAGCTTATCTATTGCACGGCTGACCCAATGCCTGGTTTTTTATTGTAATCTTTGTACAAACTCATTCTTAAGGTGCCGTATTCCATGTAAAGCTCTAGTGCAGACACTAACTGGTTGGTTGTCTCCCAATACTTCACTTTCACACTCATTCCATTGTACCTTACTGGTGCTTATGAAAAAATGTATTTTTTAAATATATCTTTTTCATTAGAACCCATTTATCCTAAGATGGTTAGATCTATATTCAGGCAGGAGGGGAGCGAAGCTCTTCCCCAAGGCAAGTCTGTATTCCAAGAGGTGCACAGATTCCAAGTAGGCACAAGACTATTCTGATTTGAAACATCCTCCAAGGAGCGGTGGTTTGTACCCAGCTGAAGGAGGTGATCCATGAGGCTAGATACTTCAGCAGTGAGGTTGATTTGGTTTTCTGGTCTCATGAGGGTGCCACAGAAGCGGGAAAGCTGAGAGGAATGAGTAGTAGTGAGCTCCTTTTATATTCCCACTTGACCCCACCATCAGAAAGGTTGTAAGTTTCATAATGTTTTTGAAACCCCCTTAGGTAGAGGTGGACCTTATAAACCTTTGAATATTCAGACATTATAGGCCTTTAAGGAAACTGCTACAAGAGAGAAGGGTTTTTGTTTATTCCCATGTTCAGAAACAGCCTGTACGTGATAGAGCTTGTCCCACCTGTCTTCACAAGGTGAGCATCATGACTCACTCGGGGCTTTGTTGAGGCTCATTCTCTGATGTCAAAGCTGCTACTGTTATCACGAAGGGGAGAGTTGGGACATCGTTTGGGTGAATAAAGGAAAGGCAGATGAAAGACCAACTTCCTGACAGAGCATGCTGCCATTTAATACTCTTTAATGGGGCCAAGATTATTGATTATTGATAAATGCCCAGCAGTAGGGGTCACAAAGCATCCTGATCAAGCTCCTTATGATGAGGACCAAGTCCCAGCTGAAATGGCAGATCAGGGTTGACAAGTCCCCTTTTGCTCACACATCTATGCCCCAACTTAGTACTGCCCACAAAAGGGCTGACACATATACCATAGGGATTTCAGGAACAACTTTTCACTTGTTCTGAGGAAGATGAAAAAGTCCCATAGCACTGATACAGATTGCTGAAGCATTTATTTTTGCTATATCAAGAGATAAGTCTGGCACGTGTCCACTGTTGAGGCGTTGTTGACCTCTTGTAGTCAGTAGTTGGTTGTGACGTTGCTGCCCCAAAAATTCGTCTCTGAAGGTATGGTGGATAATTTCCGTACTTTAGGTTGGAGGGTGTCTTAACATGTCCTGGAACCTATGAAAGTGAGGTTTCAGCAGCCTCTGCTTGGGAAAGTGATCTTAATTGAATTCCATCCTTAGCCTAGGCCCTTGGTGGGACTGTGGGGAGCAGTATAAAGGCAGTTTGTGGTTATGGGGACACCACAAGCAAGGTTAATGGTGGGGTACCCCACAGTCTTTGTATCTTCTTGCAGATGTCGGGAACTTGGTGAGGTGAGCCAAGTCTGTCACCAATCTCCAACTTCCTTAGGCTTTTGGAACCACAAAGAGTGGCTGGAGAAGCTTAGATTGGACCTAGTTGTGAAGGTTCCTGAATTTCTCCAATTCCGTAGAGTAGGACCGAAACCTATGGCAGCAGAGAGAGGAAGGATTTTTATCCTGAGATCGATTCCAGCAAGCTGTTATCCCTCCCACTTACCCTGATGGTAGTCATTCACCAGGAGGATTGGCAGGAGAGGAGGGTGACCAGCCTAATCTCCCGTTTCCTTCTCCAAGGGATTTTAAATGGTTCTTGCGCCCCTGCTTGTTATAGAAGTATTGCAAAAAGTGCCACCTTGGTTTGGTATGTTAGGAATAGCAATCTTACCCTCACCTGCTAAACAGATTTTGTCTGAAAGGGAAACTCCCTTTGCTCCAGGTTGCCATTTTAATAGTAAGAGGGTCATCTGCCAAAGAGGACTACCCATTTGGTCACATTTGTAAGCTTATCTCTCTCCTCTTGTATTTGCTCTTCAGGGAGGGGATTAGTTGAGAGGGTTCAAAATATTTAGTTTGAAAAGGTTTGCTGGGGAGACCTGGTTAGACTAGACTGGTCCTCTAAATCCAAGTTGTTGTTCATTGTTTTTTCCAGGAGGTAGAGGAATATCATTATAAAATAAAATGAATAGAATCTCTCTATTGAATGGTCACCGGGCATCATGATATCATCTGACAATGAGGAATTGTCTATTAAATCCACTCCAACCAATTCAGGAGAGAAATTGACTACAGAAATATTCAAATTCCTTGGTTGGGATGGGTGACTGCTCTTTGTGAGAAGGTATGTTTACTTATAGTGACATCAAGAGCTTTCTAGATTTGGCTGTGT
The DNA here is from genome assembly GCF_015104395.2 of Macrobrachium nipponense. NCBI lineage: Eukaryota > Metazoa > Arthropoda > Malacostraca > Decapoda > Palaemonidae > Macrobrachium > Macrobrachium nipponense. The sequence continues at coordinate 32,930,406 of NC_087214.1, read as the reverse complement.
AATTCTGTATTTTATAAAATCTCAGTCTTTGGGATAATCACATGAATAAGTAATGGTTACCTTTCATAGTTCCCAGGTTCTTTGCAACATGATCTCCGTTGTTGGAGTGATTGAAACTGATTTTGACAAACTTACTTACTTTACTTTATCTTCCCGCCACTGGCCAGTGGCATAAGGCTGATACAGTTCCTCTCCATCTGTCTCTATCCCGAGCCATTTCCCTTGCTTCCTCTAGGTTTTGGATTTCATCCTCAAGATCCCTGACAATTATGTCTTATCCACCTCGTTCTTGGTCTGCCTAGCGGTCTTCTTCCTACTTGTACTGCTCTCAGTGCTCTCCTGGGGTCTCTATTCCCATCCATCCTCTCAACATGTCCAAACCATTTCAGCCTTCCCCTCTTCAACCTGGTACTGACTGGCCTTTGCCTCAATCTCACCCTGATGTCTTCATTTCTAACATAATCATCCCATTTAATGCCAAGTATCCTTCTCAGCAGTTTCATCTCAAAAGCATCCAACCTTTTCTCCTCTGTTCTGGTCAGTGCCCAGGTGGACGAGCCATACATCAGGACTGGTAGTACTACTGCATTGAATATTCTCATCTTAGTTCTCAAGCTGATTTCATGCCTTGACCAAACGTTTTTTCTCAGAACCTCAAAAGCTCTTGCTGCTCCTAGTTTTCTTCTTTGTATATCTTCAATTTGCCTCCCGTCTGCTGTTACCACACTTCCCAAGTAAACAAACTTCTCAACTTGCTTGAGTTCCTGTCCTCTGATTGTCATATCCTCCATGTGCACCCAATCATCATCCTTACTCACAACCATGATCTCGCTCTTCTTTGTGCTGATGTTCAATCCAAAATTCTGTGTCTCTGTCTCCATCCTCATTACCATACCTACCAGCACCAGCCACGTATCAGCAACCAACGCAACATCATCAGCAAAGCCCAAATCCATAAAAACTTCTCCACCAATACTAGCCCCTCTGTTTTCGTTCTCCATCACTCTTCTCATTATATGGTCAATATATACATTAAACAAGGTGGGTGACATAACACATCCCTGTCTTAGCCCACTTCCAACTGGGAACCAGTCACTTTGCTGTCCATCCAGCTGTACAAAGCTGCACACTCCTTCGTACCAGTTCTTTAATATCCTTATCACTTTCAGTGGTATACCATAGTGTTCTGCCACTCTCCACATTCCATCTCTCCATACTGAATCATACGCTTTCTCCAAGTCTATAAAAGCACAGAATATTGGCTTTGCATACTCCCATCTCTTCTCAATTATCTGCCTTAAGGTGAAAATTTGATCCACTGTTGACCTTCCACTTCTAAAACCACACTGCTGTTCTCTAAGTTTCTCTTCTACTATAGGTCTTATTCTGTTAAGTATTACTCTCATGAATATCTTCCCTGGGACTGACAGTAAACTTATGCCCCGATAGTTACCACACTCCCTTTTGCTTCCCTTATTTTTATATATTGGTATCATAATTGCCTTTTTTCAATCACTTGGTACCACCTCTGTTTTCCAAACTATGCTAAAAACAACTCTTAATGCCTCTATCATCCTTCGTCCTCCTGCTTTTAGCATCTCTGCAGTTATCCCGCACACGCCAGCAGTTTTTCCATTTTTTACAGATTTTAAGGCCTCTTTCACCTCTTCTGCACTAATATCTTCTTCTTGTACCTCCAGAGCCTCGTTTAAATCCGCAATGCACTCATCCCTACCGGTAGTATCAACATTTAGGAGTCTTTCAAAATACCTTGCAAACAGATTCCTTTTCTCCATTTCGTCTGTGACCAAGTTTTGACAAAAGCAAATGAAAAACCTATTGATGTAGTTTCATCATGGACACTTCCCTAGATGGTTGGTTGGGCAGTTGAAAATGTAATTGATAGATAATCAAGGGCTTCCCTGAATGGGAAATAACCTGCAGGGCATTCAGATCCTTTGGTGGGTCCTGTCTATCTGGGGAAGAGGGATGATCCTGGAACCCAACAGTGCCATGTTACTCATGAAGGTGCTGTTTGCAGATGAAAATGACTGTAGGGATCTGGAGGGGAGTTTAGAGCAGCAATTAAGGGTTGTGGGGAGAGGCCCTCTCTCAACTGGGTTTGTTACAGGGTGGACCAGTGCTTGGTCTGAATCCCTGAAACAATCTTTGTTGAATCCGTTGCATAAAGACAGTATCCACAGACTGATGAGGAAACAGCATGTATATGTGGTGAGGGAAGGGTGAGTTGAAAGCAGCAAGGTTGCAGGCCTTAAGGCTAAAGCTGGCTTGCTCAGACACGTCAATGAGAAGGGGGTTGGTTCTCAGTCTGGGTTTAGCAATGGAGATGGGGAAGATTGTCCTTTCTGTGTAGTTTTCAAGGAAGGCTCAGTCCCTGGTGAGACCATAACCCTTGAATCATCATCTGATGAAATTTCCCAAATGGCACATTTGCACACCATGTACTCTGCAAAGAGGATGCTGTTTATGATAAAACTGGCATTAATGTTTTGTCCAGGGAGTACACGAAGGACCTACATGCCTCACCTTGCATTGTTCAAGTTCTGTACTAGGGAAGGAATTGATCACACATATCCAGAGAACTTTTGCTAACTTAACAATACTTATGTTGAAATTCAGAATAAAAACTTAATAATGAAGAATTAAAATTGAAATCCAGGACACACAGAAATGGCAAAACTTTGTGGGGCTCACTTTAGGAACCCCCTGCACTTGCACTGGATTCAAAAGTGGTTGATCCAAGTTAACAAGGATCAGAAAATGGTGAGGAAAAAGTTATTAGCTAAACAAACCCTTCCCTAAATAAAACAAAATTGGGCACATAATTGCCAGCCCAAGAAGAGCCGTTGTTAGGCTCAGATGTCTGGATGAACTGATCGTTTATATTAATAACTTAATTGAAATCTGCCAAGGAAGACAGTCAGAAGTCATTTTGTTTTGCACATGCATGGTGTTGAGATAGTTACATTACTGAATTACACAGTAGAATGTTTATACGTAACTGAAGCGGATGTTTTCTTTAGTGGGTAATGGTGTGACTGGTACAGGTTCTACACATCATAAGGTATCTTGTGATTCCTTAGTGCTCAGATGTTTTAATGTTGTTGTATTGCAGTATCTACTGAAAAGGAATGGAGTCAAGGGGTTTCAACTTCCTGTATATTGGAGCTCAAATGCAGCAGCCCAACTAGTACATTTTTAAAATATTTGTTTTGGTGTCTTTGGTTATCATTTGTTTCATCATTCCACAAAACATGTAATGAACCAAAAGTGATTTCACACAATCTCTGTAGGCAATTTTTATCTTTATGTAGTCATTATTTGTTGCAAACATGACTGCTTTAGCACCTACATGACCCTGGGGTCTTAGTATCTTTACCAGCTGTATGTAATTTACCACTCATCATTAAATGAGTTACGTGTAATTTAGCGGAATAGAGCTATTATGCTTTGTTAAGGTTTTGCCAATAACCTAGACTGAGGGTACTGGCCAGAACCCAGTTTACATGAAAGGTCAGAATCATGTATGTTTTAGTTAGCAAGACAGCTTTTGGCTTGCTCTTGTGTAAAAATCTATCAGTAAGGTAAGGTCATGTTTTTCAATGATGGTGACAATCTCCAGTTTTAACTAAGAATGGGTCTCGAAAGTTGTGTTAATACCAGAGTTTCTTGAAGCCCAAATATGACCTTTTCTATTGAGTTCTTTAACATGAGGATGAAATAACTCCAGTCACTAGTAATACTGTACTAGAGTTGCTTTGGAGTATGTTTTATATTCCAGACAATTTTGATTGTTCATTATAAAGTCATAGTTTCTCGTTGGACGAGTGGTTTTCACACTCGGCTGCCAATCCGGTGGTCCGAAGTTTGATTCTCGGCTCGGCCAACGTGGAATCGGAGGAATTTATTTTTGGTGATAGAAATACATTTCTCGATATCGTGGTTCGGATCCCACAATAAGCTGTAGGTCCCGTTGCTAAGTGACCAATTGGTTCTTAGCCACGTAACAACATCTAATCCTTCGGGCCAGCCCTAGGAGAGCCGTTAATCAGCTCAGTGGTCTGGTAAAACTGAGATATACTTAACTTATGGTCATTCATTGAACTACATTTTGAAAAGGCATGCATTGATTTCCACCTCATCATCTCGGAAAGCAGTGTAGGAACTGTCGGTGAAGCGATTGCGAAGAACTTGGAGTAGTGCCAAGATACCCAGCTCTTAAATTGAGGAGGTTGCAGATTTATATTTTGCAGAGGGAACAGCCCATCACGTTTCGATATAGACCTCTCTGAAGACAGAAAAGGCAGCTTGATTTTTCAAGAATACCTGCCACCTTGAATGGAATATATGTGGAGGTGTCGGTGGGTTACAGGCTAGTATAACATCGAGTGGAGTGTGTGGAGATGAGAGTATGGTCGAACCTTATCCTTTTAAGGATCTAGAGGAGGACGGCTGAACCAGTCCTCACCATGAAGGAATATCTGGTTCTTAGCAAGCTGAAATTTTCCTTTGGTTCTTTACAAGTTGAAATTTTCCTTCTGCTAAGGTGAAGAACAATCACAGGTCCTTGATTGGTGGTTGTCAAGATGATCCCAGTCATCACCGCTGACCCTGCAGTGACTGTTTTTCCTGCTTCTGCTTGAAAAGTGGTGATGGTTTTGTTCCCAGTGTCTGTTGTAGTCACTGTTCATTTCCCTGTCATGAGGATATATCATTAAGAAGAGTGAAATTTGTTAGAGGTGGTAATGGTGGAGGCATTTGTGAAGTAATAATAGTTTGTTTATTGTATAAAAATGTTCTTTTGATTTATGCATATAGTAACAGATGCACAATTGTAAGGAATGCTCCTTAGACATACTTGAAAATTCCAAGTCTTAACTACAGAGAAACTACAGAGATTTAGGGAGACCAGCAATAATGAGTTGTTAATGTTTGTAATGTTCCTAAACTTGAAAACTTTTGTGTTTTAGTAACCATTGTTTGTAATCATTATATTCATAAATATGTATTGATTTGCCACCTTATGATTAAATACATTTGGATGTGTACACATTTAATGGTCAATTAGAAGTCATTAATTGTCTTGTCATGTTTGGAAAGAAGTTAAGATGCCTTTCTGCTGTAGTCACCATTTGTTTCCATCTTGAATAGAGGCTGTTTAAATTGAATTAGTTTGCTAGCCATATTTTCAAGAATTCCTTGACTAATGTAATTTGTGTGCTTGACGATGATAGATGTAATATTCTCCTTTTGTACACAGCTGCACTTCCAAATTAGGAAGTACACACTCCAGTGTATGGTATGACTGGAATCACGTGTTATTAAATTGAACAGATTACTTCCATTGTTGAATTGGGGCATTCTTCCAAATAAAATGAGTGCCACGTTGAAGTCATTAATCGCATCTTTGAACTTGTCACCTTTATCTTAACCTTGGATACTGTAAGAATAGTCCAAAAGCCAATTCCTTTATGTAAAAGAATGCATGTCGGCCGTGACAGTTAAAACGTTTCATGGTGATTGTTCAAACTTTGGAAATACTATGTAAATGTTGTCAGTCTCTTGTCATTTACAGCTTAACTGATTATCAGATTTGAAAAGAACTGATAAGCTGTATGTGTTGAGAGCTTAGGCTTTGATCTAGTTGAAATACTTAATAATAATGATCGAGGGGTCAAATCTGTAGCACAGTGTTTTTGTTAAAGGAGCAGTAATCCTGACAGCTTTGCTTTGTACTAATGGACTATGACTACCTACTGTGTTAAGAGACTTTAATGTCATTGAAGGTTTTGAAGTTCAAGGGACATGATTGCATCATTCAAACCAGTGGGGAATCTCTATCTGGTTCTTGCAAGTCATTGAACCTCTTGAGTCTGTTAGTTGCAGCTAATAAAGTTTTACCTCTGGCAGAGATGCATTGGACTTTTCATCATCACTTAATCTATCCTTGAGTCATAATCAGGATTGGGATGTTCTCTGTAGTTTTTTTTTTATTGAGCTTTGACTGCTTAGTGTACCTCACTGAATTTCTACGAGGTCTAAGAGTGATCTTGAATTCTTAAGAGGACAGATTATCAGATTCTTGACCATGAACCTGTCTCCTAATTTGTGATATGGGGTTGATATGTTTGGTAAGTTTTAATGAAGCAAATTTTATTTTTAAAACATAAAACTGGTTTTGTCATACAAACCCATTACTCATATTTCCAGTTCATTTCTCACAGCTTTACTTATAGCCTACCAGAACAATTAGGAGGGTACCCAGTACCTACCATACCTAAGAGTTCATACATATCTATTTACTGGGAGACAAGCGATGGTGTTGCTGAAGATATGTAAATAGTGTAGGGAACATAATAAGATTGTTTGTAAAAAAAAAAAATTTTGTTGTTGGCATTTATAGTAAATAGAAGTTGGTACATATGTTGACTTTCCAGCTTTTTGTAGCCTCTTACTCTTGCTCCTTTCATTTTTCTAAAAATTTTTGTAATCTCCTTTATGACAAGCATGTCATTGTAACATATTTCTTAAGTTTGTAGTTAAATGTTATTGTGGGGAGTTTTCAATAATAATAATGATAATATAATGACAACAACAACAGCAACAATGATGATATTGTGCCTTAAGATTACTTAAGTTTGTCGTGCCAAATTCATATTATAAGAGAAGGAAACTTATTGTACCAGTTTCTGGAAGTTGCTTACAATTGGCTCCTCCTATGTGCTTTGTGTGGCACATTGCAAGTGGAACTTTACTTTTTTTTTATTTACTTTTTTTTTATTTACTTTTCATCTGTTTCATTTGTTCCCTTCCTTATCAACACACTTAACGTTAGTCCATTTTTCACGGCATAAAAGAGCAAGTCCCTCGGACCAGCCCTGCCTTTGGGTCTTGTATGTGACGTTGGCCAGGGTATAGATTTCAAACCTTTGGCTCACATAATAATGACGTTGGCTTTGGTGTGGGTCACGTCCCCAATTGTTGGTAATTATAAAGATATCTTTTTCCCATTATGGAGCACCTGTGAATTTCTCTCTCTAATTTTTTTAAATATATTGTGAGATTGTAAATTAACTCTTCTTCCACACAGTATATGCAAGATGACGAATGTATTGTTCTTATTTTCATACACTCTTTACCGTTGTAGGGTTCTGTCACTCTGAGAACATTCTATGCAGCACTGTAGACAGTACTAAGGTTTTTTTTCCAGGTGCTGTGTATTGTGTTCGTTTTCATCTGCTCATTTTACTCTTCGCACTGACCTGTCCAACTTCTTGACCATTGTATTGTTTCAGTGTTAACCTCTCATTTAAGACTTATACATTGGGAGTCAAGATTTTTTTATTCATTAATGCATTCAAAATGATCCATAGTATTAATAATCAAACATACAAGTAAAGAAAAATTTTAAGTGTCAGTTTTGGCTCTCAATTATTTACACTTTGCTTAAGGTATACAGTCTTCTCAGCCAAGTTTAGAATGACTGTTCACAGTATGTTAAACGTAAGGATTTGATAGTACTTACGTTATCAATCTGGAAAGCTTGGTCACATGTCACAGAAATAAAGAAATATATACATTATGAAGAATTATGTTGCAAGCCAGGTAAAATTGATATATGGATGTATATAGTACATATAAATGTTCACTCTGAGAAACCGTATGAAATGTTGATTTGTGTAGAGAACCACAACATATCACATGAGCATTTGTGATTCACATGTTCCTCATATTTTAAATGTGTCTGCAGCAAGACAAGGGGGTATAAATAAATCCTTAAGAATTTTCATAAACCCTGCTATTAGCATAGAAACAAAGAGTAAAGTTCAGAATGCTATTTGATGGGTTATGGCAAAGATGCAAGAGATGTTTCATTAAGACATATAATATGTAGCTTATAAAATAGCATATGAATAAGGTATTAAACAGACTAAAACTTCATGAGTGCATGTAGACATAGGGACAAGAAAGTAAAAGTTGCTTGTGAATATTAAGAACTTTACTTATTTTATATATATATATATATATATATATATATATATATATATATATATATATATATATATATATATATATAAATGAAATATTCAGTGAATGAGTAATAAATCTGAAATTGTAACTATCTCATTCTGTTATGTATAATGGCTAATTGTTAATACAAATTAGCATTATTAATATGATAATTTTCACCTTTAGATATACTTATTACTTGTCAGTTGTTAGGAAAGTCAATGAATTACTGGACTGTGTGACATTTGCAAAGGTAACTAGGCCAGGAAGTATTTTCCATTGTTTAAGTATGCTTGCATTCAGATGTTCCATTTAATGCTTCAAATAACCTGAAGACATGGTGACGCTTGACAAGCATTTCAGAAGTCAGATGTAACTTACACATATTTACAAGACTTGAAAGAATTTTACCATGTATAGCATTAGATTTTGATAATTTTTCATGGGGTCTTTGTAATGTCTAACCATATACAATCCTATTCAGTTTTGTCTAAGTAAGGAATGTTCTAAATGACTTGAGGAAAACAATAATCTGATCTTTATATGGTTTTATGAGACATAGGGTGGGTGTATTATGTTGGTAGTAGTACATTATACTGTAGTGTGAAGGCACAATTTCACATAATTACTTTATATTTATTGTGTGACATATTGTATTTTAGTAGTATGTATGTGCAATTTGTTTCATTACTCTTTTTCATCTTTCCCATTTTGAATGCATATACGTATATCTGTTATTAGTTAGCACTTGACATTTTATTTGATATGAATGGCACAACGGTACATGTGACGCCTATTTTGCTCCACTATAACAATTTCATTTACTCTTCTACTCAGTATCATTCTGTTTTCTATGTATCCTGGATATTTCAAATATTGATGCGGTGTGCACTTGTGTGAGTACTAGCCAAAACCTTTGCAGAAAAAGTTCACATAAATTAGTCCTTATTGGATTTGCTGTAGGATTCTATGCAAGATCATTTTGTTGTTTGGTTTTTAATTTAGTGTTTACCATCAGTTTTTAGCGATGGTTTTTGCAGACGTGATAAACATTAATTGTTTCCAGGGTTGGTTAGCAGGATTTTCTGTATTTTTCAGGTAGTCCACACTTACAGCTGTAATATTTATATATATATTGATTTATTTTTTTAAAACTACACCTGGCATTGTATTTCAGTGCTGGTGGAAGTGTTTAATAAAAACATTAAAAAGTATTTGGCTTTTTTGCCCTTTTTGATATTAGCAGCACCTGTTGTTTGTATGGCCTAGTTTTTTTGACAACAATCTTTTGGTGAAGTGAAGTCATTCTAACAGTACATTCTGCAGACATGTATACCACTTCTGCTTTCTTTTGAATGAAATGTAAATGGAACTGTGCCCTGGCTTTTGGCAGCAGCATTTTAACCGTGAAACCTAGTGCAGTACTAAAGGAGGTTCTTTGCAGCCTTCTGTTGAAAGCCTTCCCTCCTTGCTTACTGCATTTTACCTCATCCGTTCTCTTTGGTTTCTTTCTCACCTTCCTGTTCAACTTTGCCATGTTTGTTCCAGTTTATACTCTTATTTAAAATAATATACCAGTCAGTATTTTAGACTTAATTTTTACCATATGAAAAGCAGTTACATATATTATCTGTTAAAGTTAGACAATGAGCAAAATTCAACCTTGATGTCTTTCAATACCCATTTTATTAAAGGGAGCTGTTTAGGTTCTTTGATACTGAAAACAAGAATTATTCTTGTCAGATCAAGAAAATAAATTATCAAGATAGCCATCAAAGAAAATTTCCTTTAGAACCTTTGAAATAGTAAATATAGAGACTACATAAATAATGAAATTGTTAGACATTAAAGGCATAAAAAGCTCAACATCCTGAAGTCAATTAAAAGAATTTAAATACTTCCCAATACGAAATGAATATGGTTAGGCTATGACCCTTCAAAGCACCTGCTCTAACATACCTACTGTAAGTAGTCATTAGAGAACTTTCATCTGAGAGGATCCAAACCTGGAACTTGATTTTCAAATTTACATAAATATTGTCTTCATGATAAACATTTAGTTCCTTATTACATACACATGGCTTTTTCATGATAAAAGTTTAGTTCACAATTACAGTAGTATATTGACCCGAGAGATACGGCTACATTATAAACTACCTACCATATATTTTTGTGTATAGAAGAATCGGACTTATAGGTGAGGTTAAAAAGAAAAAAAAGGGGGGGGGGAATTAACATTTCAATGAATTGTTTATCTATCTGTAGCTTATGGAGCGGTGACTACTTAAATTAATAAAAAAATCCATCTGTTGTATTAGCGGTTAGTTTTTTTGGTTGCTTGTATGTACTTGCGTATCGTGCAACTTTTGAAGCTAATTTTAAGGGGGTGGTCAATGACCAACATCTGTCTCTTATACACGATTTTCCAGCTTGGCGCTAGAAGATTATCCTATTGTTAGATGATTATTGACTTATAGGTGAGGTAAAAAAAAAAGGGGGGGGAATTATCATGAATTTATCTATCTGTAGTATGAGGTGACTACTAAATAATAAAACCATCTGTGTATAGGTTAGTTTTTTGGTTGCTGTATGTACTTGCGTATCGTGCAACTTTTGAAGCTAATTTTAAGGGGGTGGTCAATGACCAACATCTGTCTCTTATACACGATTTTCCAGCTTGGCGCTAGAAGATTATCCTATTGTTAAGACCGAAGGTTTGTTAGCTATGAAAAATACAAGTTGATAAAAAATTTCTCGTATTAATATAGTAATATAAAATACAACCTTAGCGAATATGCATCTTTTCCATGGCTCATTTTAAAAATTTATGCTTTACTCCATTGTATCCAATAATATTGTATATACAGTAATCTCTTGTTATTGTTTTATAGAATATAAAATCCAAACATTGCGATCATGTGCCGTTTGCATAATGTGAACGTGGAATTTTTGTTTAGGCATCAATTTCTGTGTAAAGAAAACCAGGGGGAAATTTTGTGTCATCTGCCATACATGTTAAAACAAGAGTTAAATTTATTCTTTCATGTCCATTAGTTCTGATTAAAATATTTTTCTCGGATTTTATTTACAGTCGAGTTTGATGGCGCAACAAAGTTTAGGGTCTAGGGAAGTTTCATCCATGTTACCAAGACAATAATTTATAGTCATTAGAAGCTTGAACATTATTTTGTCAGCTTCAGCTACATTTTGCAGCTTAAATGTTGCATTATATTTCCTTGCTGATCTTTACTTTGTAGTGACTAATGGTATATAGTACCGTAATATAAAAATATATTGGTTCTTTTCTACCTAATGTCATTTATAACAAAACTACAGTAGTTATTTACTATCGTACGATGTTGAAATGCAAGTAAATAGCTGTTTTTATCGATTCGGTTGTTCATAGCAAAACCACTGTTTTTGGTTCAGTTTATGGCTGTAGTATATGCGTTTACACACCGAGTATAGCATTACTGACGATAATTTTATTTTTTAAACTTATTTTACTAGAAGATGGGAGAAAGAGATGAAGGCGAAGAGGTTATTCTAATGTAAAATATCGTACATGATTATCGTTCATGACTGAATTGTTTTAAACAGTTGTATTTAATCCAAAATTATTGTTTTCACCAAAATGATAATGAATTTTTAATGGAAAGCTAGCAGCTGTAACTTGGTTACAATTTCTCAGCTGGGCTCAAACACTTGAAACTCATATCATCAGTTTATATCATAATGTTCATCTTTTCAGAAAATTTGTCATTTTTAAGGTCTTACGCACGGAGATATATGGTAGTCATATATTGTTGGTCCGACATGTCATGAAACCTGTGCTACAGTCCATCCTGCATCAGTCATGTTAAAAAGTTCCAACTTTTATAACTGACAGACACATTAGGCTTTGAACTCATGATGATTATTGCTTGTATAATTATAACCACAATTTATCATTTAATTGTAATCTATTGCACACTAAGAGTAAACATGGTTGCAGGAACCTGAAAACTACCACAGAGAAAGAGAGAGAGAGTACATTTTTATGATGGTGTCCATTGATTGTAAAATTATATTTGTGGTTCTTTCAATCTGAGCCCCACTATACATAACAAAAATTACGTTTAAACTATTGCAGGACGTTTTACTTCCATCATTTGGCATTAGTGACAGTATTTATTAATAAAAATGAATTTAACCAGATTTCTTGCTGGCATTTTTAAACTTGTCGGTGGAAGTCCAAAGGATTATGATTGTTGAATAAAGTTGACACTGTAAGGCAGATTAAAGAAGTTGGACAGTTTTGTGTGACGAGACAAGCATAAATGGATGAAAGTCAAAGGCAGCAAGTAATGGAGGCAAACTATGCTGAAGAAAATCTTTAATATCATTTAGTGTGTGCCATGCAAAGCAAATCTCTTCCATCCTTACACCCCATGAGAGTTTAGTTTCTAGATGATGTGCATGTTGCATATGCTTCATACGCCAGCAGAGAATTTTATACATGCAAAGTACATATCCATAGTGCATAAAAAATATTTTGTGCTGAATGCACATATCATGCAGAAAGAGCCTGAAAGGGGATATAGTAAGATATTAATAATAATAATAATAAATTAAGGTACAATAACCATCCACTGCTTCTAAGTGAACCAGCCATCAGATACTTAGCAGATTGGAAATTTTCCTCATTGCAGAAGGCTCTTTGGATGCAGATGCTTTGCTGTATTATCCTGAAAGGATTAAATATGTATATGGATGAGGGTTAGAATAAACTGAAGAGCTTAGAGTGTTCCTGAGCTTTGCTTTGACAGGTTTTCCGGCCGAATTGTTGGTTGAATGTGATGAACTACCACCCATTGCTGAATAACCATACTGGTTCTATGCAATGTAAAAACTATACAAACAAACAAACAAACAAACAATGAACTACCAAGGTCTATACAGTTACAGATTCCTGAGTGTTGCAGGAATTGTTGCTGATAAAGCAACCAGAGTGCCATCTACTATGATCAAATTACAAGGGTGTTTGTATAGCATCGGAAAGCACGTTTTTCATACTATCCTACTAATTATAGTGTCATTCTGTGCAAATGGCTCTCCAGTCACATCGGTGGGGAAGAGACACCTAAGAATAGGGTAAATCTGCACTCCGGTTTTGCAGTAGATCACATTCTTTCTTGCTATTCTCATCGATGAAGATATTATGGGGACTGGAATAGGAGACAATCTCATGATTAATGGGTTTATATATATAAAAAAATGTCATTGAAAAAGCATTGATTGTTCATTATGAACCCATCATCACAAATAGCATAAATCACTGTTTCACTGTTTAGGAGGAAGTACAGTGACAAGCTTGGAGAGAAGGAAAGTTTGCAAAGGGGAAGTCTATCCATCCTTTTGGACTGAGTCATGGTTACAGGTTTTAGGCAAACAGATGTCCTACCAGAGGCCATTTTAGATTTCTTATAGGACAAAGCTCATGACAGTTAGAGGAGGCATCATCCAGTGGGCCTTTTGGATGTCTAGCGATGTTTTCAATGTCCAAATCCCAACTTGAGATGTTTAACCATAGTCTAAGGGATTGACTGAGCAGTGATGAAACAGGTCTGAATGTCGCAAACATTATCTAAATCATGAGGGAAGCAGACGGCAGACTTGTAGCACATAATGCTAGATAGAGATAGCTTCTTGGTATGGAATACCCTGGTCATTATACCAAGCAGTGAACTTGCCCACTTTCCTAAGTTATAGAACACCTGCAGATGTGTGGCAGTAGCTGTTTAGGCAACCAGTGAAAACCCATTCTAGTCTATCGTAGACGGCTGGATAAACTCATGAAAATGGAGAGAAGATTATGAAGTCACTGAAGCATGACTTGGAAAGGCTCCTCAAAATTGGAAGTATCTTTGAATATTCAACAAAATCCAGCATTCTGGAAATCTTTTGCTGTTGCCTAAAGGACCAGTTACAATCACTGAGGAGTCGGCTATTGCTCGAAACTTTGCTAATGCGCCTGATTTGGAAGGTCAGTGGTATAACTGTGCACCTGAAACATTACACCACTGTCCATACCATTGGTTCTGGCTGCATAGAGAACTGAAGTGGTAGCCTGGGATTTGATGGTGTACAAGCACACTAGTGCAAGGGCAATGTCAAGACTACTCTGACAGAAAAGTCTTGACAAATTTGCTGATAGTGGCTGCCACTGTTGCAAACTTCCTGGATAAATCCTGTTTAACAAAATGCTTCTGAAGTTTAAGGAGCAGGTGCAGAGGAGAATATGAGAAGTCAACTTCTCTAAGGACACCAGATAACCAGTCGGAACCTGCCATGACTTGGCAACTGGCCATAGATGACACGAATTCCTGAATGATGTCTTGGAGATAACAAATCTTGCCCTCTTAAGAGAGAGATGAATTCTGAAAAGATGTTTATCTTCATCATTAGATTCACTGCCTGTGTGGAAGTCACCAGGTGCTACTTCTGTAGGTTGACCTGCACCACAAGGACTGATGCATCACCAGAAGAGTCTTCTGATGTTGCTCAGCTCCTCCCTGGAAGATACTGAACTCGACCAGCCATCCAGATGGTGCCAGAGATAAAAGCCTTGACAGCAAGTTCAAGCAGCCACAGGCACCATAGTCCTGGTGGAGAGTAGGAATTGTACTTATCTGGGTGGCATAAATAGACTAGGGCCATGGTGGAGTGAAAAAGTTTGGATGTTAATGGAAGATAAAATATGGAAAGGAGATTTCAAAGAAGACTAATGAAGAGTGAAGCATCCATACCAAATATAGTAGCCCAAGTAGAAGTACATGTAAACATTCCTCTAACTCAGGGATGAAGTCCTTATCGAATATATCAGGAGCCATAGAATCGGAAATACTAAAAACCAGTGTGTAGAAAGAGACTAGAGCAGTCTTGAAGTGCTGCATTCCTTTTTCTGAACATCACATTCACTAGCAGGCAGTAATTGTACTGAATTTGAAGTAGGGAGTAAGTGTACTGAATGTGAAGAACAAAAGTTCATCTAGAGAGAGGATGAGGTGGTAGGGAGTTAGAACCATAAGGAACTCTGTCCGGCTGACTTGACAGGGTTAAGGTTATCTTGCAAAGGTTTTTCAGGAAGTTCACTTTATGTAGAAGATATCATAGTCCTGGTTGGGGATTTCTGTGAAGAAGTATTGCCCTGGAGTAAGTGTAAATCTTACAATTTCATCATCTTGAGTTTTGCACTAGCATGTTGATGTCATGAGAGGAACTGAATTTAGCCACCTTCTGGGTCCAAGGAATGCCAGGCATGCAAGAAGGTATCCCTAGAGTTCAGAAGCTTTAGTTTGAATGGGTCTGGGAAGAAGCCTCACTCTACTGGATTAACTGTAATTACAGGCTGAACATAAAATCTGTTTAGAGGTCATAGTGGCCACTGTTGAGGGTAGGTGGGCCAAGACTTTAGTTAACAGGATATTAATAAGCTTGCCCACATGAAATAGGTCTCAAACTGATCCTGGAAAATGGAGAACACCTTAAGATTCAACAAAGGAAGGATTCACCTGCTGATTGCATGAATGGCAAATTATTTGGAGTAATGAATCTTATGAACAAAAATAATACCATGTTGAAGTAAACCTGCCCTGTCTGTATTTGTCATGCTCATTTGACTGAAGGACATTGATGAATAAATCCATGTGACTCATGCAGAGGACACAAGTCAACACTAACAATGGAATGCATTTAATGTTGATGGCCAAACTGCAACCAACTGCAGATGTTAGGTTTGGAAACTTCATGAAATATTTGCAAGAATCCGCAGCATTTTCAGCTTTCCCAACTATCAGGTTTTGAAAGAACCTGCACCTTTTTTGATACTGAGAATTTGTCAAACTACCTAAAACCCCAGTTTGACTTTACATTTTTATAATATATACCCTATCCAGTTCACACACAAACATTTGGTTTAACAAGCAGTAATTAGACACTAAAGTACGTTTCACTTCATCTAAACAAATATTTGTGTAAAAATTACTTAACCTAGGGTATGAAAAGAGGTTTCAGGGTTTTTGCCAGTTTGCAAGTTCAGGGTTTTTTTGCAGCTGGTAAGTCCACAATTTTCCTTCGTGTCTGCCGTATAATGCAACTGGTAGGCCTTTGCAGTAAGTTAACAAATACTACTGTGTAAAAAGAAAGCTTGGAATGCATTTCATATTAAATATGGATGTCTGCAGGAAGCATATGTTTCCCTGTGGAATTCAGTTTTTAAAATTGAATTTGTATTGTGTAGTTGGGACATATGTAGTGGAGTATTGGGAGAATATTTCACCACTGAAGAGAGAAACTTTAAAATTAAAATTACAAATCAAAATCATTAGACATGCTTTTATTAGTATTAAAATTTTTTATTAACATCCTAAACTCATTAAACTTTAGCAAGTATTACATATACTGTGCAAACCTGTGACTAACTTTGTCGTAAGTAGTAAGAAATCTCAAATCAGCCTGAGTTCATTCACCTTGAACACAAAATTATTACGTAAACCAGAACTGTTGTACCTTGTAAATAAGTTAAATTGTCCGTGATGGTTGCTTTATTGATGCCAACTGATTTCAAGATAGAAATTTAATGAATAATGATTGGTCTTCCAAATTGTAAAATATTTTCCCACAAGCTCTCTAATTTGTAGTGAACTGTGACAGGTTTGAGACAATCAGTTCATTAAATAGAATTTTCTTGCAGTGTTGATGTATTTACTTGTTAATGGGACTGATTACTGTATATCAATGGTCTTGCTTAGGTAGGCTAGCCTAGCTTCACTGAGTGTGGTTAAGAGAAGATCAGATAAGGATATTGGCATTTTGTGGTTTTTCTTTGCTAGCTAATTTTTTTTTTTTTCCATAGCAGTAACAGTAACATTTTGCATTTTTTTCTTTCCCCATTGCCAACATTCAGTAGTTCTTTGGCTGAGAAAAGTGTGTGGCTAAAATTGAGCAAGAAACTATCTAGATCTGATGGTGAAAGAAAGGTAGATGTAATACTACACACTCATCATTCTTATATGCCAGTTGTAGCCATAACATTGTTATCATGGCAATTGAAACCCAAAACTAAACAAAGGAAAACCTTTACCGTAAGTCCATAAAAAGTTGCAGGCAAATCAAAATGTCCAGCATCTGCATAAAAGCCACTTATGGCTTCGATTACAATATTGTTATTGGAAAGTATTTGAACCAGACCACTAAGCTACTCTACTACGACCATGAAATAGCCTAAAGGTCTTTTCCTTAAAAGGGTGAAAAGTAGAGCAAGAAAGGTTAGTTTGGTTGAATGGTGGAATGAGACCAGGAAAATTGTTTGAAAGTACAACACTTAAATACATGGCTGGTAATTTCAAAACTGCCATTGTTGATAGTCATCCTACAGCAGTCTCTTGCAGAGGCATATAATAAAGGATTGCAGGAGTAAAAACAAAGTGAGAACCGTAACAATTAGTGTGTTAAGTGGAACATCTTAATTGTAGTAAGTCAAGTAGTGATATGTAAAGTCAGGATGTAGCTTTAGACTTTAGAATGAACTTCTTTAACTATTATTGTAGAGATGACAGTAGAACCGTCAGTGCATTGGCAATAAGAGTTGTACGGAAGGATTTCCTTTAATACGGTTAACACACGAAATTATTTTTCTCTCTGCTCTTCCTCATGGCATGGACTTCGGTGCCAGAAGTCTTTTAGTCTAGTCCTGGCTTTCTGCTGTGCCATTTTTCCAACAGGTAGTGTTAAACTTTTGATCTGGTAATACACTGGGATGCACAATGGAACTATGGCAATATATTTTCAGGACGGCATTTTGTATCTCATTGTTCAAGTTGTTGCTTCCTATGTTTACTGTATTTTTCGCAGCACAAAGGTGTGCTTCAAGCGGTCCCAGGGAGTATTAAAAATACAGTAGTACCACATTCCCTCTGTTGTTCAAGCAGTGAATGTGATTTTTGAGTCATTTCAAAGTTGGCCTTACCCCTTTTATTTATGTCATCACCTGGCTACAGTTATTGCTCTTTGTGTGCAAACTCTGTGAAGATGAATACTTAACCCAATGTCTTTAAGCTTAACAAATATTCTCACGATCACTGATGTACAGTAAAGACAAATTGATCGTGTTTATCTGTAAACAGAGGTCATCAGAAACATATGTTGGTAAACAGGAAAATGTCATCAAATAAAATTAAAATGTCATAAAGGTATATTTTTTAGCGCAACTTTCCATACGATAGAATTGTTAATACAATACAGTATTAACAGGATGTTCTGTAGAGTGATGTAAAGACCTTATACGTATATATAGATAGATAGATATATATATATATATATATATATATATATATATATATATATATATATATATATATATATATATACATACATGTGTGTGGTTGTGTGTATAATATATATATATATATATATATATATATATATATAATATATATATATATATATATGTATATATTAATATATATTATATATATATATATATATATATATACCTATATATATATATATATATATATTTTTTTAATTATATATATATATGATATATATATATATATATATATATATATATATATTTATATATATATATATATATTTATTATATATATATATATATAGATATATATATATATATATATATATATATATATATATACTATATATATCATAATATATATTATATACCTATATATATATATTTATATATATATATATATATATATATGGTATATATGATATGTATATGTATATGTAGTGTATTTTTTGTGTGAATGGTTGTTAAATTATCCCACATGAGTATGAACTTATGACTCATGAAATGTACCTACTGTTAATTTTTCAAGTGTAAACATTGGTATGGATATTCCAACAAAACGAATAACTACAGTTTTCTTCTCTGCAGGTATTCTCCAAGCCTCGTCACAGCAGACGACGATGAGAAAGAGCAGCCATCAATATCTTCAATTTTTGCTCAAGAAGAGAATCTTCAGAGTTGTTCCCCTCCACCACCAGTATCTTCACACTCTTCTTCGCACTCTTCTCACTCAAATTCACAGGCTCAGGAGTCTATATCGGCCATCTTCGATTCCTTCCTCGCTCCTCCTCCCCAGACTCCCCCACCAGTTCAGACTCACCATCCCGTCCCACCTCATCCCCACGAACAGCATCCTGGTAATAGATTCCCCCCCATGCCACCACCTTTTCATATGAGCGGTCAGCCTCCTCCGCACGGTCCACACGGGCCACCTGGTATGCCACCCGGTATGCCCCCTGGCCCTCCAGGTACTGGTCCCCCTTGTATGCCACCTGGTATGCCACCTGGTCCTCCAGGTACTGGTCCACCTGGTATGCCACCTGGTCCTCCAGGTACTGGTCCACCTGGCATGCCACATGGTCCGCCTGGTATGCCGCCTGGTATGCCGCCTGGCCCTCCTGGTGGTGGTCCTCCTCTACCTTGTGGTCCGCCAGGACCATATTTTATGCGTCCTCCTCCTTTTCAGAAGTATGGCTCACATCATGGAAATCCTCAGTTTGGTCCTTCTTATCCTCCAGGACCCAGCAACAAAATGCACAGACCATTCAGACCAATGATGCACTCAAATGCCCCATATTACCATAATAAGAATAAGCCTTCAAACATGATGAAATCTTACAATGTACACCAGCCATCCTATTCGCAAGAGAAAGAAGAGACGGTCGTTAGCTCGGAAACTGTTACGACAACGACCGAGATGGCTCCCGGTGAAATACCTTCTGTAGAAGCAGATTCAACGGCAGTTGCACCGGAAGTGTCGTCGTCACTAGAAATGGATACTCCCTTACCGTCAGAATTGCCCAAAGAGGAAGACTCGGACCCAACAGCTTCTCAGGGAGTTGGGGAAGCATCAGAATCCAGCGCACCTCCCGGTACAACAGTAACAACAACAGTACCTTCTGAATCAGAAATTCTACTTTCCAGCATGGCTACACAACTTGCTCAGCCTGAAACTATAGTGAAACCAGCCACAGAGGGCACCACTGAAAGCAATGCAAGTGAAGCAAATGAAAAACCAGTCAAGAAAGTTATGCCCAAAGTACTGGGGAAGCACGGTGCCAAAAAGAGACTTCTTTCATACTCGGGAAAGTTGAATGCATTTTCTCTTGCAAAGACGGCAAAGCAAACCACCGCCACCAACTTGGAAGAGGACGACGAAAGCAATGAGAAGAAGAAAGCTTTAATCCAAGTAAAGAAGAAGAAGAAGGAGGAGAAGATGTCGTCTATTGAACAGATTCGAAATGAAGAGTCTCGCATCAAGGAAGCTTTAGGCCTGAAAAACGTTCTGTTTAGTCCCTATGGGCCTGGGTTAGCACCTCTTGCCAAACTCTTAGATAATCCAGAAGAACTCAGGAAATTCGAAGATCGAGGAAAGCAAGCAAAAATCAAATTAGAAGAATATGAAGTTCGTTCAAGAATGCGTGGGAGGGAAGAGAAAAAGAAGGACAAAGGGGAGAAGGAGAGAGAAAAGAAAACCAAAGAGAAAGAAGACAAAGAACGGGATAAAGATAAGGAAAATTATAAAAGTGAGGGTGAGGGCAAAGCAGCAGACGTTCCAAGTGCTACTGCTGACGAAGAGTCTAAAACTGACGCCACTGCTAAACAGGAACCAGAAGAAGTTAAAAAGAAATCTATAGTGTTACCTAAGACATGGAAAGAGTATAATATTGAAAATTATGACCTTGACAGTTTGAAACAAGCCATAAGAGAAGCACAGAGGAGACGCCGTTCACGAAGCAGGGAAAGACTTCGGACTCATGGCGGTTACAGTCGAGACAAGAAAGACCCCAGAGATGAAGAATTAGACAATTATGGCATGCAGAATGAACCAATATATCCTGTAAAGCTCAAGTCTCTGAATGGGATGAGATTACAGTACCCAGGAAAGATGGTACGGTACACTAAGACACGGCCTTCTGTTTCGTATGGAATTAATTATCACAGATTTAATGCTCATTATTCAAATCGTAATGAAATAAGGATAAAAGAGTCAGGAGAGATATGGGAGATTATGGAGGACTTATGGAGTGCCAAACCTGTTTACCCTCGCCATAAAAAACACAAAGGTAAACTATCTCGGGCCTGGTTTCCTGAAACTTTGGAAGGCAAGTCATCAACTAAGACTAAGACAGTAGTGGAAGAGAAAGAGGAGCAAGCTCCAAAGTCAAAATCAGAAAAGAAATCTAAAAAGTCTCACAGTCGCCACAAGGCAGCAGAAAAGAATGTTGTTGAAGTTTTGCCCGAACCTAAGGTAAAAGAAGGGGAAGAGGAAGAGGTTACCCAGGCTACCACAAAATCTCGATGGGATTCGGATAATGACGAAGGCGAAGGTAAAGTTGTTGAGGGAGGTGGAGAAGATGAAACCATGACCACACTGTCAAAAACCGAAGAGATGGTTGACTTGGAAGAGTGCACTAATCCTGAAGAAAGTGAATTAGTCTCATCAGATAACACAAATAATGCTGAAAATGGAGAAGCTAATGAAACATCAGGTAAAGCCTTCCCTGAGGGACTCAATGAAGAGTACGAAGCATTTTTAGAAATTCTCGGTGGGGCGTCGGATTTGCAAGAGAAGCCAGAGGACAAGGAAGATGAGTCGGGTACACCACAGGAAGATGGGGATCTTCCTGAAGTTGCTGAGAAGGAAGAGGATGAATTGGAAGAGGGAGAGGAGTCATATTCAGAAGAGTCAGGCGAAGAAGAAGAAGAAGAAAAAGAGAATCAGGAGGAAAGTATACAGGAAGTGGATATGGTAGAAGAGGAAGAGGAGAAGGATACTGAGGAGAAATTAGACCAAGAGAAGAAGAAAGAAAAAGCTGAAAAGAAACTGAAAAAGCAAATGAAAAAAGCCAAAAAGAAGCAAAAGAAGGCCAAAAAGAAAGCTAAAAAGAAGGGCAAGAAAGTAGTAAAAAAGAAAAAGACATCCAAGAAAGAGAGCAAGAAAAGCGACAGAAAAGTCGATGTTTCCGATGTGAACAATGAAAGTGATTCTTCGGTCATTGATGCAAAAGAAGGTGACATGGGAGGGCATTCACAGAGGAAAAGAAGGCACTCGGGGGATAGCAGAGATGGCAGTGAAGAGAGGCATAGAGATTATTCTGGTAGACGAGATTCTGAGGATAGGAGTTCACCGGAAAGGGAACACATGGACCGGAGGAGGAGGGACTTTACTCCAGACAGGAGGGGCGATTATGACAGGAGAAACAATTTTGATGATAGGAGAGAATTTAATTATCACAGGGAAGGTCGTGGATATTTCAGGGGAAGGGGAGGTGACTGGAGAAGAGATGACTTTGGAGATCACCGGGGAGATTCAGAGGTCACGGAGGGTATGAGAGACGGGGCCGAGGAAGAGGTTTCATCAGAAACTTCCATTTTCGAGACAGAAGGGATTCCTACAGAGAGAGAAGAATTGATTATGAGGAAAAGAGAAATGATGATAGGATGTATGAAAGGAATGAAGATTACGAAGATTACGAGGTGCACAGAGAATTCATCAGAGAAAAGAGATACGAACGTAAGGAGGCTCTCGAAGAAGGCAGGGATCTTCGGAAGGAGAGACAAGAAAGACGAGGCTATGATAGGAGGAGGAACAAAGACAAGGATATTGAAGAAGTAGAAGACTTTCTTTCCTGTTCTCCCGCTAGAACTATATCTGACGAAAGTGATGATGACATAAAATCAATTGAACATATTCCTGATGAAGAACCAACCATAATTGAGGACACTAAAGAGGACTATCCAAGATCAAGGAGAGAAAAACGATTGCCATCACCAGCACCGTCTCCATCACCTTCGTCGTCTCCCGAAAGAACGAGAAAATCCATTGAAGATGTGTCTGAAGACGAAGAAGAAAGAGTGAAATCTAAGAAGAGAAGTGTCTGGGATATAGAAGAATCCAACACTAGCCAGTCTTGGAAATCAAAAGAATCCTCACCGAGTCACACCATTGAAGATGTAGATGATGATGATGATGATGATGATGTTGATGATGATGATGATGATGATGATGGGAAGACATCCTTGAGCACTAGATATGCAACCAGTAATACTTCTGGGTATTATGATATGAGTCCCACTTCTAGTCCATCATCAGAACCAGATTTAGCAAAACTTGAGGAAACCAAGTCATCAAAGAAAAAGGGGAAAAGCAAGAAAAATGTGGAAATTAAGTTAGATGATATACCTTACCCCCCTGGGGGTCCCCCTGTAGGCAGAGGGAAGGACGCTCCTAAAAAGGCCCACACTGCAAGTGATCGCTACAGTCCTTCCAACATGTCTATGTCTGCCAGTCCAACTTCATCTTCTCCCGACAACTCTCCTCGTTCTCGCTCTCCAGCCTTGGAGATTCCCCTGCCTCTTTCAGTACAAAGTATTCCCGTTCCACCGGCAAAAAGGGCATCCAAGAGAGAACTCGTGGCTGATTTGAAAGGAATTTCTTTGCCCCCGGCCGGGATACCTCTACCGTCGGGTCCTCCTCATAGTAGTGATTTGGAAGTTACTAAATTAACCACGCCCATGCCAGTTCCTGGTGCAATGCCAGTTGCACCTGTCCAACCACCATCCTTTTTAGCAAATAAATTACCAACTCCTACACTAGGTACTACTCCCTCGTTTGCTTCTGCATCAGGAGCGTCTGTTCCTCCTCCTGTGCTCCCAACAGTATCAAGTAGAAAAGACTCATTAACAAGGCCTTATGACATTGAAGACATAGAGATCAGTAAACCAGCAAAGGCTTCTGTATTTCCCTCGGCATCTGAGTCTGAGCCTTCGGAAGTGGAAACAAAAGGTTCTGATTCGGAAAAAGCTGGTGGACTTTCTTTTAAATCAGATATATTGCCAACTAAATGGGTTGAAAAAAGTGCCGACGAGGGGCACGTTGACGAAGTTGCGAGCGAAGAAAAGGTAAAGAGTACCAGATCGATGCCAATTACCTTCCGCTTAGGTGGGTCCAAGCAGACGACTATAAAGAGGCTCCAGAAGGGATCTGTGTTACCTGAATTTGATCATGATGAAGAGGAGGAAGAAAAAATAGCTTTAGATTTGGGTAGAGATGAGGATGATGATAAAGTAGAGTTTGGTAGTGAGGATACTAGGCTTGAAGACAGGAATTCAATCAAAGAAAGTGCTCTGATAGGTCAGCCAATTAAATCTCCTCCAGGGTCTCCAAAAGTAGCAGATTCAAATAATAAAGAAATGCAGATGGATGAAAACAAGGATGTAGACAATTTCAAGCGCTCACGATCACGATCTGTAGAAAAGAAGTCCCCGCAAAGAAGTAAATCCCTCTCCCAGAAGGATTTGTCCCCAGAGAGAAGTCCCTCTCGTGAGAGGAGTAAGTCACCCAAAGCGACCAAGAGTCAGTATAAAGGTAAATCGCCTACAAGAAATAGATCACCCGTAAGAAGCAGGTCGCCCCAGAGGAACCGTTCTCCTAAAAGAACGAGGTCTCCCAGAAGGTCGAGGGATTCGAGGTCACGTAGTTGGTCGCCAAGGAGAATGGGAGGGAGACGGTCTCCTCCCAGAAAGCGAAGGATGTCACCTGAATATAGTAGGAGATTCAGGGGCAGTCCCGAAAGGGGCAGGAGACGAGAGTTTGGGAGCCCCCGTAGGGCAGGCCGTTGGCCTCGTGATGGGAGATCGCCGCCTCCGCGAAACCTTGGGCCCAGAGGTGGCAAAGATAGACGGTCTCCAAAAAGATATAGCCGCAGCCCTACTCCTTTAAAAGGGGACAGGTTTGCTAGTCCAGACTCCAGACACAGTGGAAGTCCAGAGAAAGGACATGCCCCAGTTTCTCAGGGACCAAGAACGCCTGAAGGACCTGAAAAGGATAATTCAGTCAGGTCCCCACCGCCTCGTATAGGATCTCCTCAGAGAGAGCGGGAGTTTAGGGGCAGTTACAGAGAAAAAATAAGTAGTAGGAGTCCTGAAAGGCCACCATCTCCAGAGGCCATTGGCCGAAGACCATATCCTAGTCCACCCGGGAGCCGTAAGATCAGGAAAGAGTATAGGTCAAGTCGTAGCCCAGGGTCTAGGAGTCCGGAAAGATGGGCTTCTCGACGTCACAGTCCAGGAAGGAGAAGTCCAAGCTGGAGCCCAGAAAGGCAAAGGGCAGGTAGCCCAGGCTGGAGAAGTCCATTCAGAAGCCCAGACGGTCGACCCCGGTATTCCCCCGGAAGAGAGAAGGGTAGTCCCGGGCGTCGCTGGAGCCCAGTACGATCTCGATCTCCGAGGAGGTCTCCTTTCCGTAAGTCTCCGTTGCGAAGGCCTCACAGGTCAACCAGCAGATCTCCCGTTCGAAGGTCCCGAAGCAGAAGCCCCATTCGCAGGTCAGGCAGTAGATCCCCTATTCGAAGATCACCATTGAGAAGATCTCCAATGTGGTCGAGATCACCTCCGGGAAGGATGTCACCAGGTAGGAGGTCTCCATTAAGAAGGTCACCATTAAGATCTCCTTTGAGGAGATCACCCATTCGAAGGTCACCGCTTCGTAGATCACCCGGACGTAGATCTCCACTCAGAAAATCTCCACGAAGATCTCCTCGTGGTTCCCGATCTCCAAGCAAAGACTTCGATTATGAACGGCACGAAAGAGGAGGGTGGAACAACTGGAAATGGGAAAAAGAGCAGGGAGAAGATCATAAAGACCCAGAACGATGGCCAGTTCGCCCTCCAAGTCCCAAAGATGCTCCGCCTCACGACAAGTATTACAAAAAGAAAGGGGATCGCAAAGAGGGCACCTTGAAAATTGATGCAGACTCTACTATCAGCGATTCTGAGCTCACAATTAAGAAAGAACCAGTTGACTCTTCCTCACCTTCACCTCACAATTCTCCACGTCGACTCTCTCTAGATGAAAGACTCCAGCAAGAGCATGGAGTCAGCATTGAAGACCACTCAAAGAAAAGACAGCCCCCTTCGCATTCACAGCCTCAGATGTATAACTGGGGTTATCAAGCGCATCCAGTGCAGGTCAGATATATCAAGTATTTTCAGTATTCATTACCATAAAGTAAGATGTTAATTATTATGTAACTAGAACCAACCCTTTTTTTTATTGTAACTAGAAACATCATTACAGTGTGTTACTGATTGTATGTTAAGGAGTTGTTGAACAGATTAGCAATACGTAATACATATACCATAATGTAACAACACAGAGGAAGCATGATTTGAGTACCAAGTTTCATCCTTAACAGTGATTTATTCCTGGTCTACTTTCTCGCATGAATAGGTCCATCAGTTCCAGTATGCTTATGAAGGAAGCAGCGATAGTGTTGCTGGTGAAGGCAGGACCGCGGAAGGCTCATCAAGGGTCATCCAGGTTGGCAACATGTTACAAGTCCTCCCCCAGGATCCAGCGACGACAACTGCACCGCAGTCAATGATTGTTCAGCAAGTCTTGCCTCAGGAGCCCAGCACTGCAACTGCTCCTTCGCCCATGATTGTTCAGACTGGAAATGTTATTCAGGTTGGTAGTATTGGTTTGTTTGTTTGTGTGGAGTTTTTACGTTGCATGGAACCAGTGGTTATTTAGCAACGGGACCGACGGCTTTACGTAACTTCCAAACCACGTCAAGAGTGAACTTCTATCACCAGAAATACACATCTCTGACCCCTCGATGGAATGGTTGAAAATCAAATTCACGGCCACCGAGGTGGCAGGTGAAGACCATACCAACCACGCCACTGAGGCGTTCAGTTGGTATATTGGACATTGAAATATATTTTTAAAGTTACTATTATTAGGCCTTTAAATTTATTGTCTTAATTTTACATTATTTTATCTGTACAGGGTTTGTCAACTGACAATTTCTTTCCAATTTTTTTTTATAGAAGTCCTACCTGGTGTAGTTCTTGATATTTTCACCTTTCATATCATCACCAATATTTTTTACTTGGCTTGCCCCTAGATATACAGAGATTCTCTGTCCCCAAATTTTCATCTGGTCTAGATCTTAACCTGTAACCTGTGATTTTGTGGTACTTCTTATTGATTGTCCTGCCACTTCCTTTTTTATAATCTTTCTTATCACCTGTACCTCATCCCATCTTATTGTATCATCATTTTGATTGTTACTTCCAATGTCTTACATCACCAAGGGATTGTGAAGTTGTTAC
Source organism: Macrobrachium nipponense (assembly GCF_015104395.2). Taxonomy (NCBI): domain Eukaryota; kingdom Metazoa; phylum Arthropoda; class Malacostraca; order Decapoda; family Palaemonidae; genus Macrobrachium; species Macrobrachium nipponense. The sequence continues at coordinate 32,903,180 of NC_087214.1, read as the reverse complement.
TAGTCTCGGCTTTCACTTCCACAAGCCACTTCTCTGCCTCCTGTCTCATAGTTCTCATCTTAGTCTCCAATTTGTATGGAACATTTATTTTTATTTTTTAGCTTTTCTTTCAACACCTTCAACAAGAGCACAGCCCTTTTTCCTTTGAAAATTACTGTTGTACACCTGTTCTTCTTTCTGGTCATATCCCTTCCTTTATCAGGTTTGCTTAATATGTTTAGTTCCTGTGATCATTGAGTTGTTTTTCAACTGCTCTCATTTAAACAATTGTTAATCCTGGTAGTAATTGGGTTTTCTTTTCCACCTCATTTTCTTGATGGATCTCCTCTTTCACCTTGTAACAGATTGCCCTACTTGTGTGTAAACTATCCTTAGCCTTTTTCTTGCGTTTGATTACCACATTTGCTTACCCTTCATCATTTGAAGCTGTCTTTGCAATGCATTCCAGCTGCAAGTCAGCATTTTGCATTCAAAGTTATCCCCCAAAATTTGTGAGATTAGGGGTGTCATCCCTGCGAATTTTTAAGTTTGTGGAAAAATCTTGGTTCTCGAGAATGGGTCATTTAACAAGCCTATAAGTTAGGCTGCTATAAACTTGTGGTTTGGGTGATGATGTACCAGTAAAATGAATTCAGAACACCCATATCTGTTTAGTCTTCAGTAACTGCAGATGACACATAATGTTAGCACCTGGTCCTCACCTTATTAGCACTTGACATAATTTCAAGAAAATTTTGCATCAGAGCTCCAACAAAAAAACTGAAATCTGACCCGGTGACCATATTTTTGTAAACAAATGTGTTTCGGTCAGTTGCTGCTAGTTGGCGTTGTTCTTTAAAGCCAGCTCACTCTGCAGCTATTGTTTTGCTTCTTATTTTTAATATTTTAGTAATTTACTGTAATAGGCTTTTTTTTTCAATTTTTCATTATTAGCAACAAGTACATACTATTACGTATACCTAGCCTAACCTATGGCGCTCTGTCAAGCACTGGGAATACCACCGCATTGGATGCAGGCTAATTTCTTTTTATACAGTACATTTAAAAAAAAAAAAAGGACATCTAATACAATATAGTTTTTATTTAATTGTAATTTAAGCTGGTTTGTATAAAAAGCAAGGTTAGGGTAATAACAGGTGGTCAAGAACAGATTAATCCATTTACAGTTATTTCTGATTGAAAGAATTGATTCAGATCTCAACTGAATCACATCTCGATGCTTCTGGAATGGATCAGCGTCAAGGTCGCTGGTGTTCTACCGTACTAAACACAGTTTCGTGTCAAGAGGCATTGCTGTACAAAAGCGTCTCAGGCAACCTTAAACATTTGTCTTAACTTGGTTTTTAATGTTTAAAATATTATGGTTAGCTGTCAAGTTTACACAGTTCAGTAACTTTAAAAACTACTGTATAACTGATTTAGTATACATTCAGTTGACCCCTGCTTATTTGCGGTTAAATTCATGGCTTCACCTGTTCGCAGTGTGTGTGTGTGTGTGTGGAACATATCTCCAAATTATTAACGGAAAATTTGCTTATTCGCAGATTTTATCTTAATGCAAAATTCACTATAGTCTTTCCAACATTCAGATTGCTAGGGTGGGGAAAGGAAAAAATCACACCACTGCTAAATTCATTTCTCTCTTTTAATCTCACCCTCGAGGTTATACCTTTGTTGATGGCTTTACCTGAGAACTATCATTTCCTACAGTATTTTGTTTACAGAACAGGGTTGAGTAAATTTTGGTTGTTCTTAATGAATTTTCTTTGTGTGCTGTATGAAATCATTATAGTAACTAACTTTAAAGAGGCTGGTTTGGCAGGAATACTGGTCAAGCCATTTGATTATTGTCCATGTTCTATTTTTAGCAGTAGCAGTTATTCATTGGTTACAAGGTTAGATTTTTTCAGTGGCTCTGCAGGTTAAACTATATTCATCATTTAGGAGTGCTAGAAAGACTATAATCACTGTATTTTCATATTTTCATGACTAAATGTTTTAAGATGATGGCAAGCAGTTACAAGCATTTTTAGAGGGGATCTCCAAGTATTCATGGATTTTCAGTAGTATTTGCGGGTGGTTGTGGTTCCTATCCCCCGTGATTACTGGGGGCCGACTAAAGAATGAAATGTAGAAAATTTATGCATGGCATAATGTGTTGAATGCAGCCATCCTTGATTATGTGCTTCAGTGTAAGGTAATGCTACTAATGTATCCTTTTCAGGTGGTACCAGCAGAGAACATGCAGATGTTGGGAACCGACGTCCTATCGGGGATCCCAGTGTCCAGTGGTGGTGTAATGGGGGTGGGAGGGGTAGTGCAGGTTGTGACAGGAGGTATGGTGGGCATGTCTGGGTCGTCGCCCACCCCTGTCCCTGCCCCGGTGACGTCGACGGCCACCGCCTCGAGCAAATCGGCAGCCGAGGATACTGCGGCTGCCGTGTCCTCAGTCTTATCTAGTCTGTCGTCAATTCAGCTGCCGGGCGCTTCGGTCTTGACGTCGTCGTCGGTCAGCCAGCTGCCCTCCCACTCTTCGGTGACGACTCAGGCGAATTCCCTCTCTACTAGTACGGTTACTCCCACCGCATCTACTCATGCTGCTGGACTGCCAGTGGCACATTTGATCTCTCTTTTACAGCAGGTAAGTTTGTTAAATGAGGGCTTACGTATTATTACATTAGAGAACCATACTTGAAGCTTTGAAAATATTCATCTGAAGGCCTGCAGTTAAACTGTGAAACAGGGCTGCCATAAATAGGATTTTTACAATATCTATTTACTCGACTGCACTTTAAAGTTGATGTCCGCCGTAAGTTGGAGTTTTGCACTGTAACTTGATGCAACGTCAAGTTACAGCACTGTAAAATTCCATTAATGGCACTGGAAAAGCACCGTAAGATCAAATCACTGTAAGTTGGTGGTGCCATAAGTCAAGGATGCACTGTATTCTGTATCACAATTTCAGTAACTTAGGAAATGTATGTGAGTTTTTAGGAATGTATTCATTATCATCTAAATTTTAAATGTGAAAAGGAGAAGAAAAATAGGGTTAAATGAGCTACTACATAGCACAACTTAGTATGAATAACTATGCAGCAAGAAAGAGCAAAAATAACAAAATGTAATAGAACAGAACTTGTTGCATTATTTCAAAATAGGCAAAATATCACAAAACCAAAAACTATATAAAAACAAAATTAAGAATTAAGTCACATGGCAAGCCGCAGAAGGTATGTCTGTCTCAGACGCAGCCAAAAGGAAAAGTGAATGTGTACCAACTGGATGGCGGGGATTCGTCCCCTATCATTGGTAGCCAACTACCAGTATCCACCTTGATTTTAGGTAAACGGCAGAATCCAACTTGTGCTGAAAGTAAATTTCTCTATGTAAAGACCTCGGATGTGTAGGTTAGGAAAAACACAAATTACGTAAAAATTTGTCATATTGTACAAGTAGTCTGTAACCACAATTGTCAGCTTGGGTTCATTTTTGGCTCAAAAACACTTCTTGGCAGACTGCCACAAGAGAAAAATGAAATTCATAAAAGTCATACTGTAAATGAAATACATAACTGAATCTTAATTAAGGATTTGTATACCGTTAGTGTTTTCACTTTCAAGTGAAGATGATGAAATCTTGCCATTAAGGTAAGGTATTGATTACAGTATCTTATCAGATGTTTGATAGTATTTATTAATTCCCAAAACTGGTTTACAAAAAATAGCAAATAGTGTTGCTGATGCAACCTAAAGAAAAGCATTTTTTCTTTTATTTTAGAAACGACAGCAAAATCTGTAAAAATTGTCAAGCCAAATCTCTACAGTTAGTACTATTCAAAACATAAAACTTTGCAGTTCAGTTCCCTGAATTATTGTTATTATTATTCGTAAGATGAAACCTATTCATGTGGAAGAAGCCCACCCAAGGGGCCACTGACTTGAAATTCGGGCTTCCAAAGAATTTGTTGTTCATTACGAAGAAGTAAGAGAAGGTAAAGGGAAATCCATAAAGAGGTGATCCACTTATTGTTAAGTAAGTGTTTTCACTGAAAACACTAAATCTTACCCACATTTTATATGTTACTGGTTAACATAACTGCCAATGTCCTACCAAGAAATATTACTTACTGATACCCTTTTAATAGCAACAGATGGCAAGCATTAACGAGTCCTCGGTGGATCAGGAAACAAAAGCTGCAGCGAAAGAAAAGGCACGAGAAGAACGTAGAGAAAGGAAGGAAAAGCGGAGAGTGGAGAGAGAAGCGAGGCGCGAAGCTCGGCAAAAGGAGAAGAAAGCGCAGCAACTCAAGCAAGGAAAAGGAAAGGGTGGCTCAGAGAGAGAACAAGACAATCAAAATTCAGACACTGAAGATGAAGTGTTGATTAGGGTAAGGTTCATTTCTCAGATTTTTTAACTTGCCATTTTGCAGTTTGGATCCTCTTTTGTTTGGAATTAAGTAAGGTTTGTTCAAAATTACTTTCTATCACTAAAATTTTAAGACAAAATTTTACTCTGTCAGAGAATAACTTTTATCAGTAATAAAATTTTACTTTGACAGAGAGTAACTTTCATCACAGTAATAAAATTTTACTTTGACAGAAAGTAGCTTTTATCACAGTAAACTCTTGGAGATTCTTCGGTGAGTCTAAAACTTGTTATTGATAAAACACTCCATTCAAGATTTCCAAGTAATGATTGCTTGCTGTAAAATATGAGCTCAAAATATGCATTAGTCACTCAAGAAATTTGTTTTGAGCTGCCACATGTCATAGAGATGAAGCTGAACTTCCCAACAACCTCTGGGTGTCATCCTAATGCTGTTTTTATGTTTTTTATGTACAGAAGTATAATTGACATCAATGCCAAGGTGTATGGCAGAAGACCGAGGTCTTACACCAACACCGTCGGTTAGAGTTAAGGAAACGATGTTGTACAATAACTAAAACCTCTCTTGGTGTCTGTTGTCAGGAGGCCATTTATGAGGTGCCAAATATAGGCTCGCCAGTTCCAGAGTATGAAATAATCCAAGAGGAAGATGAAGAGGATGATGAGGAAGAAGCTCTGTTAAAGAAGAAGCGTCGCCTACCTGTACCTTTACCCCCTGCAGAAAAGGGTATTTTAATGAGCCCAAGCTATAGGTATGTGGAAACTAATTAAGTAGATGTTAGTACAGTTGTGTTCCAAATATCTGGGTGGATGGTTTTGAGCTTGGAACACTTGAATACTGAAGGGCTTCTCTGCAGAATCTGGGACGATGTGCAAAGCACATGCAGTTATGTAATTTTGGAGAAATGAAAACTGTTTTGAAATGCATTTTGATAAGTTTCAACTTTAATTTATCAAAATATTATAATAGTTTGGTACCCATATAGTAGGTAAATGTTTTGCATTCCATCCAAAGACTATTCCACAAGTTTGTCATAGAGATACTCTGCATTGTGAACACTTCAATAAGGTTTTCAGTCTATAATGAAAATTCTTTCATGTTTTATCTTTCTCTTGATGATGTAACAAATTGTTTAAAGAATGCTGCTAGAACTTTGTCCTTAATTATATTTTTCAGTTTGCCAATTTGAAGAATCCTATTGTTACCTGCAAATTTCCTTTTTAATGCTCTGCCTATTAAGTGGATGATTTTAAAATGATTGAAAACTTTATTCTATAGACATTATATATGCACACAGTTTTTGATATATACAAAGTATGTCTTGCAGAATTTCTCAAACATTAGTCCAGTATTGGTGTTTATATAGAAATCCTGCACACACAAGCATTTTATTTCCTCTTTACATATATTCATTATTTTCCTTTAGTCTGCTTTTCTGAAATCATGCTTTTACTTTGTTATTGCAGATACCGAGAAGAATACCATCCAAAAGCCGTGAAATTTGCAGATGGTATTTTGCCAGGCGAAGGGACATCACCGTCTGGTGGCGAAGAAATACATTCGCCACCTCCACCTGGTGGAGACCAAGTGACAAAACCTAAGGAAAAGAAACTGCGCAAGAAGCGAAAAGTTAAAGTTAAAATTATCAAAGAGGTGGGTGTCACATCAGTGAATTTAGTTAATGATATTTGTAATTGCACAAAAACTTTGGTTTTTTTGTGGAACCTGATTACTTGAGAGCTCCCATCTTTAAGCCCCCAATTGACATGAATGAGATTGGAAATGTCCCTTTTATTTCTTTTGAAGAACTGGAGCTGTGGAGGTGATTCTGTGACATTCAAAGGGCTTATTACAAATAATGGTTTCTATGAAAAAATTAATGTAATTTTTAAAAAAATCTTTTCCTTAATTCCAATAATGATCAATTTGTTTCACTGCCAAGTATTTAGTACCAAATATTAAATATTCAAATGCTGTTTGTTGACAAAAGGAACTGGTTCCAGTGTTGAACTTGTGTGTCTGGACGTGTGATTCCATCTTAATGAATGTATTTATTTGCAGTACAAGGTTAATGATGGGGATGACGACTCTCCTCCTCCGCCACCTCCTGGCTCCCCTCCCCCATTAGCAGCCCTTAAACTGTACCCTGGGTATACACATTACAGTTACACTGCTCCAGGAACAGTTGTAATATATGCCCAACAGCCACAGCAGACATATGGTAAGTGACTATATGGACAAAGTTTATCGGATATATTTGTACTATTATTGGATCTTGAGTACAAGGTGGATTATTTCTGCCTACAGCCTTACAAAGTGGAACCTGAGTTTGATGTACACTGTTATAGATATCAACTTACCTGTGTGTTAATCTGATCAGATTATAACCAAGTGGAGATGACTGTTGTCCTTTGTTGCTGATGCAAATATTTTCTTTGTATGAAACAAAATTGTAAAAGCAAATGCAGTTTAACAATAAATATGTCTATACTACTGTGCTTGTACGTCAATGCTGTATACCTAAATTTTCTGTCTGATATGCCACCAGTCAACTTTAAGTGTCCCTGCAAACCACTTGTTTTACCCATGACATACTGTAGGCAGTGGTGCAGTACGTATAGCATGGGTAAAATGTGAGGTTTGTATTTCAGGATCATAAAGATTTATAAATTTGGTGTCCTTTACTGAAAGGAAAGTACTTTTAAAAGTGAAACTCTCATCTTCTGGTACGAAAGTAAGATAAAAATCCATGAAGAATACTGTTCCATTCAAATATTTATGTGAAAACTTATCATGATATTCCATCTGTATAGTATATCCCAATGATTTTTCAGCCTATGCCTCTGGACAGACACAAGGGACAATGACCGTTCCAGGTGGAATGGTGATCCAGCAAGGAACAAACACTCAACAACAGGCAGCTTTAGGAAGCTTGAGTGGCGTAACGCCAGGAGTGTTCCGTTACCCTGGCTATGTGTATACCACAGTTTATTCAGCTGGTCAACAGCTACAGTATGTCCTACCAAGTTCCTTGACATCTCAGCCCACTACCTCGTCACCCCAAAAAATGGGCAAGAAGTAGAAGTGCAGGTTGATTGTAGATTTCTCTATTTACAAAAAGAAAGAAAGAAAAAAAAAAACACCTTTACAGAGGGACTTTTCTAGATGGTGTGTAATATTCACCTCTGTAGGTTAGCAGTGATAACCAACTTATATTTTTTATCTGGAAGTTCAGGATGTAAAATATATGAAATTTCAGTGGGTCAGAAGGAAATTTGTACATACTACTACTGTTGATACAAACATTACTTTGGATATCTTTTCTCATGATGGTAAGACTCAAGTTTTTTGAAAAGTCCTTGGTTTATTGGTTTGACATTGGTGAATATACCAGAATTTTGCCCAATCTCAGAATGTAAAGTACGTACTACAGTATGAGATGATGTGAGCCACAGCAGTATGGAAATAATGATCTTGAATACATGTGAATTGTTCATTGGTTATTAATATTGGCTGTGCTTTGTCTGTGAAGGAGGCTTCTGGAGGTTCACAATCCATTTGTTTAAATATGTTAAGAGGGAAACGACCTATTTTATAATTTCTGATGATATGGAAAAAGGAAACATTTGCCTTAACCTTTTAGCTTGTCACTTGTGCTGAAAATCTCACTTGTTTATAATTAAGCATAATAAATTTGGAGGTTCAGTGGACACAGGTTTAATAGCATTGATTTAATATTGGTTTGTTATACTGTACACATTATCAAAAACCCTTCCATTAATTGGATGTGTGTGTGTGTGCCTGGAGAAAAGTGTAATCACTTTCAACCCAGACTGATAAATGTACAAAAAATTTGTACCATTAGTTCATAATTTTTAGACTACCACATTTCTGTGATAAAAAAAAAAAATAGTACATAGAAAGAATATTACATTTGCTTCCACGTAAAACCTTTATCATGATGGTATGTTGTCCACGGTCTAATATTATTGCGTATCCTCACATACAAACCAGTAAAAGGTCTGAACGTCACATTGCAGCCATCTGAATTCCTTCTTATTATATAATAAGACAAACTGAAAAGGAAGACAGCCATTAAAAAGCAATTTGCCACAATAAAGCAATTTGCAATATTGTGGCAATACACATTTTGGGCTGTACATTCCTTGAGCAAGCCAAGATCGAATTTGCACAACACTTGTAACACTTGAAAGGGCATTCATTCTTTGACACCAAAAGCAATAGTACTAATAAAGTTTTTGACAAGTAATTGCACGTTGCTAGGAAAGGAAGTAACTGGAGTGAGCTTGAAAATGTAAATATGTTCTTTTACTTTATTAATGTATATTTTGTTTATTTTGTAACTTTTAAGAGTTCAGTTTGTATTTGTATAGATGTACATGAGGTATTTCATATAATTTTTTATGCAATGTTTTGAGTATTTGAACTTCAGTTCGTAGCTATTCTGAATGATAATTTATAGTGTAACACATGATGTGTTATTTCTGATGATTAAATATATGATTTATGATTAAAGGAAATTTTTTTAATTGCTTTCATTTTCATTTTCTTTCTTTTAAGCTTCCTAATGATTTTAAGACCACTGTGTGTACCTTATATATTCCACCATACAGCACAAAGACTATACGTTATCATTTTACACAAGGTTGGCCCACCATATCCCAGGGATTAGTTCCAGCAATCTCTGTGTATCACAAAGTTTGTGTATATTCAGATCCCTCAGGTATGAAATGACACACACCATGTATGATATCTGCACTGTGTGCATAACCTACCCACGAGCAACCCGTTCTATACAGCCCAAACTAATTGTCTAGATTGTGTACAAATCTACGTACAGGCAGTCCCCGGGTTACGACGGGGGTTCCGTTTCTTGAGATGCGGCGTAAGCCGAAAATCGTCGTAAGCCGGAACGACGCTTGGAAATATGTCTTAAACTAATAAAAAGTTATTATAAAAACCTTACTTGTAATCCTTTGGTTACACTACATGTTGTTTCCTGTAGTTTTATGTACAACCTGGAGTTATTTGTTTTCATAAAAGAATGCTGGTTCTTGAAGGTAAAAACTATTGTAATCCTCTGGTGACACTACATTCGAAGTTTTATGTACAACCTGGAGTGATTTTGCAAAATCTTGAGGGCTACAAGAACAGCTGATTACTATTTACGTATCATATAGACTAATTAAAGTAAATGTATCTTTAAATAGGCTTATATATTAGTATCAACAAAACATTTCCTGCCATGAGTCAGAGGCCGTTTAATGAAACGAAACACTTCTCTGTCCTATCTGTTCAGAAAAATCATCGAACTTACGTCAATCCCCGAGACCATTGTTGCCAAAGCGTCTCTCTCTCTCTCTCTCTCTCTCTGATCAAATTACATTGGAAACTTGACATACGATTGCCCTATATACGAATGTTTTGAGATATAACAGAAAATTTGCGAAAATACAAGCTTTGATATACAACGAAATATTTGAGATACGATTTTGCGATGAGTGTTAGTTGTATAGGCGACCGATAAATGGCGTTCAGTCTGTTTGTTTGTTGGTGCTGCATGTTAACACGTCGTTGTTTAGTTCGTTGTATTTGCGCCTATTTTTCGTGTTATTTTGTCTATTTTAATTATTAACCATGGGTCTCAAAGCTAAAGACAAAGCAGGTGATAAGAAAAAAACCCAAGAAAATGATTTCGATGGAAGCAAAACATGAAATTATAGCAAAGCATGAACGTGGCGTTCGTATCGTCGATTTGGCAAACGAGTATGGTCGAAATCCTTCTACAATATCCACGATCATCAAGCAGAAGGAAGCTATAAAAACCCCCGAGACCATTGTTGCCAAAGCGTCTCTCTCTCTCTCTCTCTCTCTCTCTCTCTCTCTCTCATCTCTCTCTCTCTCTCTCTCTCTCTCTCTCTCTCTCTCTCTGATCAAATTACGTACTGGATATGTCTCTCTTTGGATACTTCGATTTTGCCAAATATTGAGGGCTACAAGAACAGTTGATTACTATTTACGTATCATATAGACTAATTAAAGTAAACGTATCTTTAAATAGGCTTATATTATTAGTATCAACAAACATTTACTGGCATGAGTCAGAGGCCGTTTAACGAAACGAACACTTCTTCTGTCCTTAACTCGGAGCGTCGGGAAGACGCCTACGCTCCTCTCTCTCTCTCTCTCTCTCTCTCTTCCTCATCTCTCTCTCTCTCTCCTCTCTCTCTCTCTCTCTCTCTCTCTCTCTCTGATCAAATTACTGGATAATGTCTCTCTTTGGATACTTGGAATTTGCGTTGTAATCTAACCAGAAACTTCGTTTTGTTATTATTACTGGAAACAAGCAATGATTTTTTCATTATTTGCGCTTTTGGACTGTTATATGTAAACTAGTATGTATTCATTCGCTCGGAAACTAGTTCCGCATATGAGGCGTCACTAAAAAACATAGAAAAATACAACATAAAAAGTGTCGAAAATCATCATAATCTCAAACCGTTTAACGAAACGAACACTTCTCTGTCCTTAACTCGGAGCGTCGGAAGACACCTCTCTCTCTCTCTCTCTCTCTCTGATCAAATTACTGGATAATGTCTCTCTTTGGATACTTTGGAATTTGCGTTGTAATCTAAGCAGCAGAAACTTCGTTTTTGTTTATTATTACTGGAAACAAGCAATGATTTTTTCATTATTTGCGCTTTTGGACTGGTTATATGTAAACTAGTATGTATTCATTCGCTCGGTAAACTAGTTCCGCATATGAGGCGTCACTAAAAAAAAAAAAACATAGAAAAATACAACATAAAAAGTGTCGAAAATCATCATAATCTCAAACCGTTTAACGAAACGAACACTTCTCTGTCCTTAACTCGGAGCGTCGGAAGAGCTCTCTCTCTCTCTCTCTTCTCTCTCTCTCTCTCTCTCTATCCTCTCTCTCTCTCTCTGATCAAATTACTGGATAATGTCTCTCTTTGGATACTTGGAATTTGCGTTGTAATCTAAGCAGAAACTTCGTTTTGTTATTATTACTGGAAACAAGCAATGATTTTTTCATTATTTGCGCTTTTGGACTGTTTATATGTAAACTAGTATGTATTCTTCGCTCGGAAACTAGTTCGCATATGAGGCGTCACTAAAAAAACATAGAAAAATACAACAAAAAAGTGTCGAAAATCATCATCATCTCAAAAATTTTTGTTGTAATCTAACCAGAAACTTATTTTTATTAATATACTGTGCTAAACTATAAAGGATTTTTATCATAGTATGCGTTTTTTAAAAGCGTCGTTAACTCGGAGCGTCGGAAGCGTCAGCGTCGTAACCTCGAACAAGCGTCGTTACCCAGGACGGATTTTTCCATTGAATATTTAAGAAAAAGCGTCGTAACTCGGAACGTCGTAAGCCGGAACCGTCGTAACCCGGGGACCGCCTGTTATACATGTTCAGTGCTGTCACAACAAAGCTAATACCAACAAAATGAACACCACCAGTCGGGAGAAACGATGTATAACTTAACCTATATGAGCAACTGCAAAGAAAAGACAAATAATTAAGAGGAAACACAAATTCATTCCCTCACTAAAGTTTGTGCTCTATAATGGTAAATTTAACTAAGCAAAGCTGGGATTTGCTTTTACCAAATTGTAACTACTGTATATATTTGGTAAGGAATTAGTTATCAGTACTTTATCATTAAATAGCATTAGATAGTACACACAAATCCCAATTTTTTTTTTTTTTAGTATGCTAACAGCAATTTTATGTTCAATTACTTTTCTTTAAAATTAAAAAAGTAAAAAACTGAGAGAATATATTCTCTTTTAGTGGAGCTTCAGTAAGGAGCCAGCTATGCCATAGCTTCAGTTAGAATGTTCTTTATATTCTTGGAATTATGGCACTCTGGCAAGTTGAATATTTTGTTAAGGAACTTATGGAATTTTTTGAATTCTCACACTTGTCTGCAAATTTGCAAAAGCTGAGGGCTGGCTGTAAATGGATAATATTCAGTATAGATGAATGCTATTTCTGATCCAAAAGATTAGTCCTCTGAACAGGGAGGAACACTGGGGCAAAATGCCTCAGTGGCCCGGTTGGTATATCTTCATCTGCCACCTCGGTGGCCACGAGTTTGATTCTCGACCATTCCATTGAGTGGTCAGAGATGTGTATTTCTGGTGATAACAGTTCACTCTCAACGTGGTTTGGAAGTCACATAGAGCTGTTGGTCCCGTTGCTGAAGAACCACCGGTTCCATGCAACGTAAAAACACCTTACATACAAACAAACAAACAAACACTGGGGCAAAACAAGTTTGACGCCAAGTGAAAGGTAACCTGAGAAAAATGAAATGTGAAAAATTACAATGTCCATTTGGCCTTCAGCTACATTGTTGTCTAGAAATTTCACTACTGAAGGTATTTTGAAGCCTAAATAATTTTCTGTTTACCGCTTGATGTCACCGTGAAGATTGCGAAAATTTAATCCGATAGGATAATGTAAAACCTGTCTTGGGTGTGTGCCACTGTGGTGGAAGCTAGTCTGTCTTCTTTGTATGCTGTCAAGACAACTCCTGAACAAATAGAGATTTATAAAATTCCTGATACTGGAAACCACTAGGCTTTCAGATTTACCTGTGAATTGGAACAGAACATGGTGTAATCAGCCATTCATGTTTGCTATGCTGCTGGTTTTGCATCAAAACTAAGCAACAATGGGTTGGACAAATGCTAGATACCTTATGCAGGACTACCAAAACTGGAAATCAGGAGGAAGAAACATCTGGTCAAAGTGGGACAGAAAAGCTGTCAAAACTGGGGCACAATGGGCTAATCTTCAGCGAGATACAATAATCACGAAGCCCTACATCAAAGTGCTTGGCAGGATCAGCCACACCCATTCCAATGTGTGCCGAACCAGTTGTCACGTTTGCTACACTACTAATCTTTCCACCTGTGAACTGAAGGTAGGTATAGTCAGTGCTTCGACGTCTGATCACAACGAGGTCAGACACTGATTTAGCTCTTGTGATGTTTTAAGAAACTTGTAAACAGACCTTGAGATTACGGTCGTATTTATTTAAAGTTGGAAAATGAAATTACTATAAATTTTATGCAAACCTAAAGGCTTTCACCTTGGAAACCATCACTGGTAATCATTTTCACAGAAAACAATACTCCTACTAAAAATCGAAATATTTTACAGTACATACCTTTGCCTGTCTTTCATTAAACTCCAAAGACAATCATACATTGTTGTTAGAACTTCCTCGAACCATTGTTGAGAGGATCTTCGTTTATCCTTTTACTGTACATTTATCCCAAAGTAAACATACACTGTAAATATATTGAGTACATTAATGAAGAGTCAGTATGAAGGAAATACCTGACCAAAATACCAAAATTTGTAACTAATTTGTATTTTTCATAACTAACAAACCCTGAGGGTCTTAACATTAGGATTTACTAGCGCCAAGCTGGAAACCGGTAGAATTAAAATTACACTTGTGAGATCCAGGGACTAATGGCATCTATACCAGGTCACGGGGCATGTATACCCAGAATGCCCACGGCTACCTGTGACCCATCAGTTATATTTCTAACCCAGTTTAGACTGCTAGAGGGTGGGTGGTTCGAGGTGGGCCTTTAACCTGTTAAGACCTCAGGTTTGTTAGTTATGAAAAATACAAATTAGTTACAAATTTGGTATTTGCCATACACGAAAAACAAACCTTCGGTCTTAACATTAGGATAGACTTACTATTGGAGGGAGGTAAGTCTCTACAACTGACTGGAAGTTTGCCACCTTATCCATTTCCGAATATATAGGGAAATTCTAGAGAATGGACAATGAACCTAGGACCAAAGATATAAGCGGATCTATTGGTTTCCTCCCACTGGGTGTAGATACCATTCTACTGTTTACTCTTGTCCCTTGCGACTGGATCCACCTTCACCCCTCTTTCCTTATTATCCAGAGGGGTGTGTTGCTACTGAAAGTATATCATCAGCTAAGATCTAGCTTCACAGTATGGCTTGACCATCTCACCTGCATCTAGTCCGTTCCAGCACATGACGGTACTCTCCTTCATATTGCCCGTAGTTAAAGGAGTAGGAAGAAAGTAGTAAAGAAAAAAGACCAGTCATCCCATTCATTCTACTTTCATACCTTCATCTTAGACTAGACGCAAACTGACCCGCCAGGGGCACTGGATGAACTATATCACTTGTTGGGCCGCCACCACTGGACCCAAGGAAAAGGTGTCCAAGGATCTATGGGCAACATCTTTCAAATAAAATGAGGTGAAAGTTGTTTGGCGCTTCCACACGCCAGCTTTCAGAATTTTATCCACAGACATGTTCTTCTTAAATGCTAGGGAAGCACTCACACCCCTGATGTCATGAGCTCTAGCTCCCACCTGGCTATCTGACCCTCTGTCTTCTGCAGTATAAGCATTTCTGATTGTCTCCCTTAGCCAAAATGATATTGTATTCTTGGACACTTCCTTCTTGTTCCGTCCTGTACTTACGAACAACCTCTGGCACCCCGGCCTGAGGTGCCTTGTTCTCTTTAAGTACTCCCTTAGTGCCTGACGGGCACAGGAGCATTTCAGCTTTGTCGTTGTCTACAAAGTCTGCCAAGGAAGGTATGGTAAAGGAGTCGAATCTGCCGTCTACTATTGTTGGATTTTGGGTCTTTGCCACGAATTCTGGACAAACTCACACACCATTGATCTCCAACCTCTCGAGTGCTTTATGAGATATGATAGGCCATGTAGCTCCCCCACCCTTTGGTTGAAGCCAGGGCCAAAAAGAAGACTGTCTTCAGGGTCAGGCTCCTATCCGTGGACTGCCTTAGTGGTTCGTAAGGGGGTTTTGTCAGACTACTCAGTACCTTGGTCAGATCCCAATCTGGGTTTTTAGCTCCTTTGGTGGGCATGACTGTTCAAAGCTCCTCATCAGCCATGGCAACTCCCATGAAGACGATATGTCCACTCCTTTCATTCGTAAGACTGAGGCTAGAGCAGCCCTGTACCCCTTCACGCAGATACAGACATATCTTTTTCTGTTCTGAGATATATCAGAAAGTCTGCTAACTGCTGAATAGTGGTACCGAGTGGAGACACGTTCCCCCTCTACGACACCAATCACAGTATGCTGACCACTTCCTTGGTATACTGTCGCAGATGATTTTCTGATATTACCTGCCATCTGAGTTGCTGCTTTCTGCGAAAACCCTCGCTCTCGGTGGAGATACTTGACAGTCTCCACCCGTGCAGCGATAGGGACTTACACCGACTGGTGGTACCTCTCCACGTGAGGCTGACACAGAAGGTTGCTCCATGGAGGTAACTCTCTTGGCACATCACTAGGAGTTCCAGTAGGTCTGGAAACCACTCTGCTTTCGGCCATAACGGGGCTACCAGGGTCATCTTGAGGTTCTGAGACCGCATTACCCTGTTCAGAACCTGACGGATTAGACAAAATGGAGAAAATGCGTACACGTCCAGATTGTCCCAGGGGTGTTGTAGCGCATCTTCTGCTGCTGCCTCTGCTGTGCCGCCGGGACTACTGAACAATACACTTCCAACTTTTTGTGTACCTGGTTGCGAATAGGTCTATGATCGGTCCTTCCCACAACATGAGCATCCTGTCCACTACCTGTTGGTGTAGGACCAACTCCGTTCCCAGAATCTGATCCCTGCGGCTCAACTTGTCGGCCACTATGTTTCTTTTTCCCGGAATATACCTGGCCTTGATGTCTACCAGGTTCTCTATAGCCCACTGGTGAAGTTGAACTGTCATCACATGTAACTGCCGAGAAACTAGGCCTCCTTGCTTGTTTATATAAGCTACTACTGTGGTGTTGTCTGACATCAATACCACCGAGTGTCCCTTTACTCTCTCCCTGAATTCTTGTAGAGCCAGGAAAGCTGCTTTCAACTCCAGCACGTTTATATGGAGTTCTCTGTCCTTGCAACTCCATTTTGCTGACACCATCAACTCCTCCATATGGGCTCCCCAGCCTTCTAGTGATGCATCCGAGAACAGCAAGAGGTCTGGGGAGGATTGTTGAAGGGGGACACCCCCACCTGTCAGATTGTCGTCGTCCCACCCCCACCACCACAGCAAGTCTTTCCTCACTTCTGCCGACAAGGGAATTTGCTCGTACGGGTGATCTACTGTTGGTGACCCAAAACTCCTTCATCCTCCATTGTAGGGCCCGAAGGTGTAGCCTTCCTTGTGGTACTAGCTTCTCCAGGGAGGTTAGGATTCCAGCACCACCTGCCACTGTCTTGCTGGCGGTGTGTCTGCTTTCCCAGAAAGGCATTCACCACTTGTTTGCATTTCTGTACTCTTTGGTCTGTCGGGAATGACTTTGGCTTGTGTTGTGTCTATCACCATTCCCAGATATTCCAAACGTTGACTTGGATCCAGCTGCGACTTCTGCTGATTCACCACAATACCTAGGCTGTGACAAAGCTGCAGGAGGGCCCGCCCTGTCCCTGAGTAATTTCTCCCTGGACTTTGCTATCACCAGCCAATCGTCCAGATATCTTATCAGCCTGATCCCCTGAGCGTGCGCACCCCATGCCGACACGAGGGTGAACACTCTTGTAAATTAAAAACTTGAGAGACGTTGCAATCGAAGCACAGGACCTTGAACTCGAAAGCTTTCCCTGCAAGACTGAAGCGGAGAAATTTCCTTGAAGACTGATGGACTGGTATCTGAAAGTATGCGTCCTTTAGATCGACTGTCAGCATAAAGTCTCCGATTCTGACTGCTTGTAGAACCGTTTTCGGAGTTTCCCATCTTGAAACTGGTTTTCCTTATAAACAGATTCAGCGTTGACAGGTCATTACTGTCCTCCATCCCCGTTGGCTTGGGGGTACCAGAAAATCCTGCGTAGAAGCCTTTTGTCGGACTGCATACTTGTTGCACAGCTCCTTTTTCCATCATCTTCTTCACTTCGTCCTGCAGAATAGTGGCCTTCTGAGATTTGTGGGCATAAGTGACGTGGGGTAATGGTTGATCTGTCAGGGGCGGGGTTACCTCGAACGGAATCAAATACCCGATCCTGAGAACATCCACCACCCACTGCTCTGCCCCTAGTTCCTGCCACACCTTCCAGTGATTTGCAGGCAAACCCACCCCCCACTGGTGTGGCGATTGATGGGAGGCGCCCCATCCTATCTTCTTGAGCCTCCCCCCTCCCCTATTGCAACCCCTTTCCTCTGTTGTTTCTATTGAAAGGGACGAGTGTATCCTCTTTGGGGAGAGGGTCTTGTGACTCTATTAGGGATGCTATGTCTCACTGGTTTCTTTCGAGACTCTGCTGTTGTCTTCCCTCCAAAGGAATAGTTTTGACTGTTAGAGGTTTCAATAACTGCCTGTTTGCACCAACCTATCGTTAGTGTCCCCATCCTTCTTCTATCTATCGCTTCTTCCAGTATGACCTCTGGCAACAGTAGTAGCGATTCCAAGATAATCCCCATTCCACATTGCTAACAGGGAGGATCCAAATCCACATTGCGGCTTAGGTCTAGCCAATGCTGCATCTCTCCTCATTAGCAGGATATTTGCCCAAACATTTGAACTTACGTTTGTCAAGTACGCAATCGCCTTGGACCCTGACTGTAGTAATCTAATGAACAATGGTTCATCTACTACTTTCCTGTTGCTTCCGAGGATGCAATTTTCGCCACTGCTGTTGACCAAAGGTCTAACCAGGACGCAGCCTGAAAGACAGAAGAAGCTGTTGCTTCTAACGTGGCAGCCTCTTGGTACGTCATCGAAGGGCACTCCATTTTACCTGATCCAAGGTTAATCCAGGCCTTAACCTTACAACATTAGGGTTCATTTGTCTAGACAGCAAAGGGACCTTCGGTGTCGTATAATATTTCCTTTGCTTTATCATTGGAGGGGGAATAAATTTAAATGATCTATTAGATCTTAAGGAATTATCCCTCCCTGCAATCTTTGCGTTTACGTGTTGCAAGACCGATTCCGCATGACTCGAACAAGGCAATTCATACGACACCTTGTATCCCTCTTTAGTCCAAACGCCATGTCAATTCCAGGAGGAAGCTACTGGCCGGTGTTTCTGTCTTCTCCGAAAGGCTATTGAATTGACGAACTCAAATCAATAACCTCTGCATACGAGGCCAGAAACTCTTGGTTTTCTCCTTCCTCCGGCTCTTAGTGTACCACTCTCCGTCACGAGAGATGTTGTCTCGCCTCTATCTTCTGACAGACTGGCCCGGAATTCCACGGCCGCCTGCCCCTACGGCCGCGGCCTCTTTGATCTTTGCTGGCCGCTGTTGGCTCGATCCCAGATAGTCAGCAGGGGGAACAGAGAACGTCTCACTCTTTCTCTGCTCACGGATCTAGAGCGAGAATCTCGTCTAGATCTCCAAGATGAAGGCTCCCTTAAGACAGAGGTAAGTTCGTCTTTATTAGCATTGGCATCGTTTTCGAGCGTCGGCGAGCCCGGCCTCGGCCACCTTCCACTATCCAGACGGACACTGCCTTCCACGAACGTATCCGCCGAGGTTGCCAACTCTCTATTTTTTGTACTTTTAATAGGAGCCTTATCGTCCTTCGTACGTATTTTGAACGGCCTTACGGGCGAAACTGGGATCTGCATTCCATCCTCTGCTGCACTTTCGCCGCCAACGTCGATTTTACCAGAGGTATCGCGTTTTTGCGATCCGAACTGGCAACTCCGCCTCGGCCGCTAGCTCGCCGGCCGGCCGTCACTCTCTCGCTTGTTCGGACTCTTGCGAACGGCTTCGTCTGGCAACCTTGTGCTTAATAGCCACTGATTTTCCGACCTTCTTGCTGACTTGGAAATGACAGTCTTCGTCCGAAGGAGAGGAAGAATTGATTCTTCTCCTCTTGGCTCGAGGATCCGCTAGGAACTCCCGAATCCTCCTCCAACGCTTTGACTGGCGCTCGCCGTGACGTTATCGGACTTAGCGATGACGCCGAACTAGAGGAAGAAGACGAAGAAGGCGAATCACACTTTTCTTTTTTGTCTCTCTTATTCATTCTCTCCTCTATATCCTGTAACTTCTGCATTACAGTTTGCATTGACGGATCAGAAGGCGTATTAGCGTCTGGGTGCAGCGAAAAAAAAAAAAGGAGAGAATCGGTCTTGTGTGACGTCATCACGCCTGCCATCTCAGAGTGTGACGTATGTTGTGACGTCATCGCTCTCGTAGGGAGAGACTGAGAGGTTCTGCTGGTAACCGCACGTTTGCTGCCAAAATTACCTCCCACGTTCTGCATCGCTGTAAATACTGAGTGGGATGGAGAAGCAGCGGCATTAATTCCATAAATTGCAAGCCCGGGGGATGAGGAACATTCAGCGCTGCCGGACCCTGCTGGAACCGTGACGTCATATAATGCGCAAGCAGACCATCCAAGGTTTTTGGTACGCCTGGTCAGGCCTAGCGCCTACCACGTACCATCTAACCTATGCGCTTGCGTAGCAGGAGCCTGGAACAAAGATGGCGGATCTCCCCCTCTACTTGCTGGGAACAAAGGAGAGTGCAAATTATTCATAAAATTACCCAAGGCCCCCCCCTCCTGACGTTTCCGATACAGAACCGCTAGGAGAAACCGAAGGGGTATGAGACAATTCAAAAGCAGGTGGAGAAACATATGGAGCAGCCTGGTTTATTACCGATACAAAAGAAGCCGGTAAGGTTTGGTCATCCAAAGATGGCGTACACCCCCCTTTCTTTTGTATTGGCTTTTCCCATAGAACTTCTTCCACTGTTCCACCGACCAACCGCGACAAACAGAACACGGATTAGTAACCGTACATACGTTTTCCCTGCACCTACTACACGTTGGATGAGGATCCGTCGACACCGAGGTTAGGAACCTAGAACAAGGGAAGCCACTGACCTCCTGGGCATTTCCTTTGCCTCCTCTTCGAAGCGGTAGACGATCCCGATGTTGAGGCAAAATTCTCCATCATCCACGTATAACACTCTTACCACACACTGATCACACTTGGAGAAAGAAAAGGAATGAAAAATAAAAAATGAAATGGATAAAGAACGGGCAAACTGAAAAAAACCGGCTTTAAATGAGATAGACAGTAACACGTCTTATCTTAAAGGCGGTAGGAAAATAACTGATGGGTCACAGGTAGCCGTGGGCATTCTGGGTATACATGCCCCGTGACCTGGTATAGATGCCATTAGTCCCTGGATCCTCACAAGTGTAATTTAATATTCTACCGGTTTTTCCAGCTTGGCGCTAGTAAATCCTAATGTTAAGACCGAAGGTTTGTTTCGTGTATGAACAATGACATTTTTAGCTACGATGCTAATCTTTTAATAAGTGAAGAAGTCAAGTTATACAATACTGGGTTTGTCACTTAATTGGGAGGTTGACCTTCAGTGATTATCAAACAATCTTGGGGCTTGTGACTGACTATCCATAGCAACTTGTACTATACAGAGGCCAGACGATTTAAGCAACAGATCCCAGGAGTGGCCAAAAAGCCACTTTGAATGCCAATCTGCAATTGTCCTGAAAGGTCTTATAAATCTGAAATGCTGCACCTGCCACAATTAAGAGATCTATTAAACTTAAATTGGAATAAATGTTGAAATCAATCACACTGAAAAGGTAAAGCATAGAAAGATTTACAACCAAATTATATTAGTAAGAAACAAAATCATTTTCTACAAAATGCATATAGTATCTTTCACACACTCAAAAGGAAACAAAGACACAATCTAAATCATATATTTTCATTATAAACAAGTGTAATAATGATTACTTACGGTCTGAAAACGAGACCAATAATGTAATTTTTTAAAATGACCAGCCGAGCGTCACCAAAGAAAGCTCGGCTGGACATCTTTTGGAGATAAAAAAATATTCAACATTAGAGTTTAAGAGATGACACATACTTAACTTTATTGCTTATAGAAAATGAAAGATTTCCTAAGCTTTTAATAAAACTTTGCTCTATTTTTTCGCACACTTGTTTGGCATCTTCGTGACTCGTTAGAGGAGACGATATTTCCACAGAGGAGTAACCCTTTTGGCTGTTCTCCTCCGCACACGATTTGACCTCCTTGCACTTGTCACTGATGGCCTTCTCAAATTTCTGAAGATCGCCAGACAGGGATGTGATGTAGTTCATGAATTGAGGAACCACCTCCGGCTGTTGCAATGGAAAGGAAAGCTCATTATTACCCAACCCCGACTTGCAGTCAACTCTTACGGCTGGCCCCCAAAAGTATTATGTATTCACATCTTTAGCTACACATGTGTACTACTATAATAAAATAGAAATAAAACTAAATAGCAACCCATAATGCAGTAAACTGAAATACTTTCTTCTTTCTTTAAATCCTCAGCTGAAAACCTTAATGAAATAAAGTTAAAAACTCTAATGCCACAAGAAGGCTCCAAAGGAAAATCAGCCTGCAGAGGGCCACAAGTTATAGCAAAAGGTGGCATATAGATAAAGATGAGGGCATAGAAAATAAAATGTATACAACTGAAATGCAATCTTGGAGTGTTCTCTTGCAATATTAATAAACTGTTTGGTATACATTCCAAAACTGTAAACATGCTGAGTGTGATTAAAAACCAAATGAAATCTTAACTAGTAGAAAATAAATTTCCAAATTCCTTTTACCATCTGTATTTTCTCCATTATTCATCCAGCCTCTTTTCAAGAGGTATGATTTATTATAAGGCTCAAGTCCAACAATATTTTCTCTGGCCTACCAAAAAGATTTGGGATTTAACCCTAAGAATAATCATTATTTACAGGTAAGGTAACAATATCACAATAAAAACTGTCTGATAACAATAAAAAGTCTGTAATATTTCATGAGTGTGAGAGGCAAATATGACAAAAAAAAAAAAAAAAAAAAAAAAAAAAAAAAAAAAAAATTATACAGTAGACAGTACAATATGTTCTTGAACATCAGGGGTTTATGTCTTTCCAGCTGTAACCCGTAACATTAGTTGAGTAAAATTTGTTCTCTTCTGATAACAGATCTCTTCTTTCTGTATTTCCTATTAAATTCTGTACCTTCCTTTAAATGAACACCGTAATATTCTTTGGAAGCTTGAATTTCAAGCCGATGGCCCCTCTAGTGGGTTTGTTCCTTATGAGTAGGTTCCATCTTTTGAATATAATAATATGATTTAGTGCTCATTACTATTACAATAATAATATCTATATCTGAAGACATACAAAGCTAACAAATGTTTGTGCATATACACACTTTCAGTGTGTGTATATATATAAAAAAAATTCTTACACAGGCAAACTAAGTTAAAAAGAAAAAAAATTGTCCCGCATGAATTTCGTGAAAATATTGAGTCAAGAGAAAAAAACATTCTGGAAGTTTATGAACCATCCCTGAATAATGTACTTAGGATGGTAAAAATATAGTATATCTGCCAGAACAATATATGAGAGCAATACTACTCCTGAATGTTTTAAAAATGGTGTATAAATACAAAAAATAGTAAGGAGAACTAAAGTAATTTGGAATTAGTTCTGTTCACAAAGTCAGCAAAGTGTAATTCCCAATGAAATATAAATGCCACAGCAAGTAAAGAGAAGAGTACTAAAGAAAAAAACCCTGACAGGACACTTGGCAAAATTCTATCACCTTTATTACTAAAAATAAAATTTTAGTATCGAGTGAAATGCAATGATTATAATGCACGAATGGTACTCTTTTATATATATATATATATAATATATATATATATATATATATATATATATATATATATATATATATATATATATATATAAAGATTAACCTATTCAAACCAATGAACCACATTTCTGTTCCTATGGGAATGGAATATAAAATTTAGGACAGGGTAAGTGTGGGGACCTATGACGTCATTCAGCTCTGAAAGAGAAATTTAATGAGTAAAGGAGGCTTTATAAGTGTAAAAGGAAGAATACTTTGCAGTTGCACATTGAAGCTGTATTGTTAGGAGAGGTCCAGGATGAAGGAGTTGCAACTAGAGGCCAAAGGAATATTGCTCTGAACCTTGACCCTTAATGGAGGGCCATCATCATATGAGAATCTATAAGAGGTTTTGTGTGATGGATGGGCTAACTCATAAAAATATTAATATTATGTGCCATACGATTTGAATGAATTTAGCAGGTTAAGATGTTCACATCACCACAATGATCCATAAATGACTAATGGCAACTGTAGTTGCTCGGCACAGGACAGAGGGCGACCAGTATGCCTTGCAACTTGATTGAGGAAATGTATTGCCCCTCTCCATCTCATGATGTCTTTTTATATTTATTTGCTCATAAACATACATACGCAGGGCAATCTTAATTTAGCAAAAAAAAAAAAAAAAAAAAAAAAAAGGTGCGAAGAAATATTAGAAAAAACAAGTATATCTCAAAAAAGTTATTGCATCTCCCCATCTCAGTAAATCTTGTAAATATTTTACTATAAATATAGAACTCAGTTTGTTACTCATTTTAGTTTTCATCTGTTTTGATACTGTGTGAGGTGTAATTATAATGTTACAAAATAAAATTAATTGGTAGAATAAACACATGTAACTTAGTAAAATTTATGAGTATCTTCAAACGAGGCCCAGCACAGGGTTGTAAATAGTCATTTTCAACTTTCCGTGGACAGTACACACAAATTTTTATAATTTCTTTTCTTACACCGTGTGCATTTGCATACCCTCCTCTTTCCATTGATGTGTTTTCTTAAATTGGCCAACTTTAAACTTTGTCTGGTCTGTGGGTGAGCTTAATATATATTTAGCCTGTCCCTTAAGGGTTAAGTAATGCATAAGTGCACCATGTGAGATGCGCAGATAGCACTACCACCGATGAGGATGTTCGTGTTCGGCCAGCCTAAGGATTAATTTCATTACATCAGCGATGGAAATTGGAAGAGGACAAAGTAGGGCAACTAGGTAGGAAGGGCTTTAAAGGAATAAATTATAAGACATTTAATGCAGCTAATATGGAATATAATACTTATACTTGACATTCAAACCATAGCCATCTATACAAGGCTTCCCTGCAAACAAAAATGATTAATATTCAGCAAACTTCCTACCCGCTAAAAATTGAAAATACTCTGAAACTTACCATAGTAACAGATTCTTTACTCTTTTTATTCTTCTTGGAAACGGCAGCTTTGATAGGTTTTAAGATAACGAAACAGCATCCTAGGAGCACGGCAACGAGGCCTATAGTTTGAGAGAGGTGGTGGAGGTGTGCTAGGGCTGGGGGATTCACACCTGGACAGACTCTGGGGGTGCTCGTCTCTAAGGACTCTAGGTCCTGCAAGTGTAACGCTATCAAATCTTCAATCTCTTCCCTGGCTTGTTTTATGCTTTCTCCTGAACAGTTCTCGATCCCTGTGGATGGTTAATAAAGCTTCTGAGACAAGATTTTTTACAATAAAAACACTTTTATACAAACCCAACAATCATAAATACAGTCAACCCTTGGTTTTTGCAGGGAATAGAGACCACAAACACCTGCGAACAGCTAAAATCGGCAAATACTTGACAACCCTCCCCTCTCAAAATGCTTAACCCTGAATAGGTGCGACGGGTCGAGCAAGACCCGAGGAGTGTTTAAAAAAAAAATGTTTTTTTACCCATAAATCATCGTCTATCTCGAATCTTGGTGTGATCGATCTGCAAGAGGCTAGAGGAACACACACTACAATCATGCCAAAACCTGCGTTTGCCTTGCCTTTGTCCTTTCCCCTTTTCTGAGTAATAGTTTGTTTTGAACATGTGTGGGATACAAAGGCAAAGTTATCAAGTAGTAATTTCCTGTCTAACACTGTTGACTCTGGGATAGTTTTATATTGTTGGAAACTGTAGACAGATGGTGTGTGTATATTATGCATGCCATTGGTTGTGGCTGAGATGCCTTATATTGCCATTTGGTCCAATTTCCTTCAAATGCCAATTTCTCAGCTTTTGCATTTTTTTTTTTTTTTTTTTTTTAGCTTTTTTCATCAACAATGGCTATTATTATTAATGGCCAGCATATTCTCTGGGCATAGATGTCATCAACTTACTTCTAATGGAATTATAAAGTGATGTTGATGATAATTTAAAGGTTGCTGACACCTCTATGGCAAAAACATCAAGTTTGTGTAACAAAGGGTTGGAGGCCAGTGATGACCTTGAAATTATTACAACACAAGAAGGGGAGGAAGAGAGAGGGTGGGAAGTAGTGGGTCTGTGCCTTTTCTGGTGACAGATTACATGAGCTTATGTCAATAAATCATGACACACTGGAGAGAGAGAGAGAGAGAGAGAGAGAGAGAGAGAGAGAATAACATTTCTGATATGACAGTAAATTACATCTTAGTGCAGATCTTTTTACATAATTCTGTTCTAGGATAATATGAGTTTATTCTATTAAAATATTAGCACTTCCTATTTCATTTAGGTACCAATTTTTTTTTGAAATTTTGACAATTTTTTTGGCCAAAAAACAAACTTTTTTTTTTTTCTTTTTTGATTTTGACCTCTATGGGTCCGAAACCTTTTCTGGCAGTCACTTATTGTTAATAGTAGTTTTAGGAAGGATTCTCTCAATTTTTGTGTGTATATAGCGTATTTTGTATTTTTTTAAAAATATTTTCATAAATTATTGTTTGAGAGAGAGAGAGAGAGAGAGAGAGAGAGAGAGAGAGAAGAGAGAGAGAGAGACCGAGATGAGAGAGAGAGAGAGGGGGGGGGGGGGGAGAGAATAAAATTTCTGATATAACAGTAAATTACATCTTAGTGCAGATCTTTTTACATAATTCCATTCTATGATAATATGAGTTTACTCTATAAAAAAAAATAGCCACTTCCCATTTCATTTAGGTACCAAAAAAATTTGTGAATTTTTTTATTTTTTTTTTGCCAAAAAACCTACCCTTTTTTTCTCTTTTCAGATTCTGACCTCTATGGGTCAGACACCTTTTCTTGCAGTCACATATTGTAAATAGTAGTTTTAGGGAAGATTGCCTCAATTTCTGTGTGTATATAGCATATTTTGCATTTTTGGTAAATATATTCATAAATTATTTTTTTGTAGTATACTTAAATATTTGTAATAAATATTTAATTTGTAGATGGGCATGATTTATCTTCTCAGTAATGTTCAGCAATGGTGAAATTGATTTTAGAAATTAAAATGTACAGCATAGCTACAGTTCTTGAATTTTCACAAATTTTTCTGGGCGCTCGGGTCGAGCTCGACCCCACACACCTATAAAGGGGTACCAAAATAGCGAAACCTATTTAAAACTGGATTATTTGAATAGTTCAAAAACTAGACCCCCACTAAAAACATTTATAACTGCTTATTCTAATACTTCAAACACCAAATGAATAGTACCTTAAACTATCACCCTACACAGAATATCCCTTAAACCATCATCGAAAACACTTTGACCCTCAGTGGACAGAGATGCTCACAAGTAGCAATAACAGGTTTTGGGTTGTGGACAGTCACTCATGATGAGTAACAATATTACGCGCCATCAATTTGGGGGAATCAGGCAGGAAAGAGGTACCATTACTTTTATAGCCCACAAATTCACTGATGGCAACTTCTATACTGACTAAAATCAACTGAAATCCAAAATAGTTATTGCTTCTTCATTCTTGGTAAATTTACATAAATATTTTATTATAATATATGACTAATTGGTCCATAATAATTCATGATATCTATACAGAAACAGAGGAATGGGGGAATGGAGGCTAAGGACATTAACATGGGATTACCTCAAACAAGTCTTCAACAATTAAATAATGAAAAACAATTATGTACGTAAGGTTTAACCTTTAGGCAGACTCCAATGAAAAGCAAAATAAACTGCCTTCTGCAAGACCTTAACTGTAACGGAACAGTCACAGGCACACATACATACCAACTGAACTCTGGGTGCAGGAGTGGACTTGTTGTAAAATATGTGAATGTCTGACT
Organism: Macrobrachium nipponense; assembly: GCF_015104395.2. Taxonomy (NCBI): domain Eukaryota; kingdom Metazoa; phylum Arthropoda; class Malacostraca; order Decapoda; family Palaemonidae; genus Macrobrachium; species Macrobrachium nipponense. The sequence goes on along the minus strand of NC_087214.1, from coordinate 32,875,770 downwards.
AGGACTGGAATATAATTTCTGGATGTGTAGAGGTATATTCTGGACGGATCTGGACCTTGCAGTGGTAGCTGAAACAAAGGGTAAGAAACCTTATTGAAAATTCATTCCTACGAGGCAAGAAAGTTTTCCCTGTCACTGCAATTCCTTGTGCATGTGATGATAATTTGTTTGAAGTTCAATACGATAACCGTGTTTTAGCAGATAACTTAAAAATTCCGCAAGACAGTATAATCTGACTTAATATTTACACCTACAGTTCGATTAAAAGTTAAGATACATACCAAACTGCATAATTAAAAGACCAAATTAAAAGCATTAAGTACAAAGGTAATACGTACTGAACTAATACCTTTCTATAACTTAATTTAAGTGAAAAAATTATGGAACTAAGAATCAATATAGCATTACCAGTCAATAAATCCCACATTAAATTTAGATATTTATGTAAATATAATATTCTCAATCCTGAATTTCAGAAACATGCTCTAGTAATAAATTCAATGTGAATAACAATCTTTTAATCTTATAAAGTAATTTGTTAATGGACTTCAAATGAGAAAATTTTATGCAAGACAATAGTGTTGCAGCGAATCAAAAGTTGAAAAGTCCCACCTCAGGAGGTTTATTGTTGCTGTATTTGCTACATTCTTCATATTCTTCTTCAAGGCGCTTTGTAAGTTCTACTAGAAGCTGTGCATCACTAGACTGATTAGCTTCACCGTTCATGATTCCACTGTTAATGAGAAAAACTTCACAATCACAAATAAAAAATTATAAGTATTTGCAGGCAAAGCCTATTTAAATCTATTACAGGGTGTTAAATAATTTGTCTGTTTAATCTTTCCAATAATTTGTCTGTTTAATCTTTCCAAGTTATCAAAATGAGTTTATAGCTACAACCATACTGTAGCTGCAGTGAAAAAACCATAGTAATGCTGTTAAATAAGAGTACCCCACCAGTAACAAGAATAAAAGTTTATGATACGATACATTAGACCAGCCATCTATGTAGTGTAGAATTGGACATTTATCAGCCACCTATGTTCTGAAGAATTGGACATTTATCAGTCACCTATGTACTGTAGAATTGGACATTAATCAAGAAAAGAGAAATTTTGAAAAACCCTGACTATTATAAGACTATGAGGAGGAGGAGGAGGAGGAGGAGACAAATATACTGGTCACAGAGAAAGGGTACAAACGAGGACTCAGATCAGGTTGACAATTGAGCAGAAAGTGTAGGAGCTAAACGAGAGCAGAGGCCACTTATCTAACATTAACTTCCAATACAGGGAAACCTAAGGTACAAACACTAGTGCCAAATGACAATTACACTACTGACAATGACAATGATAATGACGATGACATACTGTACACAAGTTTCTGCCTAAAAGGAAGTCTCAAAAAGGTGGATCTATCACTGATGAAAAGTATTAATCAACTGACCATACCTGTTTTCCTTATTGGCTGAAGCTTGGGCATTATTCACCTTTGAATGACCTAGTCTGGACGCTGCACCCACCATTCGTAAAGTGACATTGCGGAGTTTCAACAAAGCAATGTCTGCTTCTGCACTGGCTTTGATGTCATTTTCTTGCAAACACCTGAGGAGATGCAATCTTCCATCATTCTTTTCTTGTGGATGAATATCAGGCTTTCAACCCAGTGCTAAACTACTCTATTTACGTTTTACTTTTTTAAGAAGGTTTTTAGTTATGAAATAGTTTAACTTAAGTGTCAAATCTTGTAGGGTTGATAAGGAGGACTTGTGCCGACATGAGGGACAAAACTTTGAGTAAGACAAAATGAAAAAAGCTGAACAGTTGTGACAAAATCAAGGAGAGACATATGACGAATAAAATTGAAAAAGCATTTAAACTTGTTCCAAAGAGAAGCAGCAAAGAACCCCCATGAACATCAGCGAGTGTGCCATGTAAATTCACTCAACTACCTATAAATATCGATCTCACCTGTGCAGTGGTTCCCAGGTGTTCATAACCCGTAAGTCTCGATTGTCACAGAGTTCTTCCCACTTTGTTTTGTCTGTGGTGGGATCTATATCCATCTGTTGTACAGCTTCTAAAAATTGGCTGTGAGAGCTCACCTGTTGGGACAACATCCAACTGAATACCTGGTCTTACATTGGGTCACATCCAACCTAAGATTATTAATAAACAAATTTCTGAAAGTAAATACAGTGAAGCCCCCGTATTCGTGGACTCACATATTCGAGAATTCCTCTTCAGGCGTTATTCACGGGAAATTAGCAGTATTTTTATATGAAAAATATCCAGAAATTACTGTATTTTCTTATCAACTTCATCATAAAATGCACTTTTTTGATAGTTATTAAAAAAACCAGGAATAAAAATTTTTAGTGGTTTTCTGGAGTTTTAACTTACAAAATACGAGGCAGTTTTAAGCATTTTTAAATGGGTTCCAACAATTTGCGGGGGGTCTGATACACATACCCTCATAGGGGGGTCCACTGTATGCAGTAGTTCATAACAAGTTATACATATTTCTGTGCACTAGGAATCAAGCTAAAGAATTATACCCAAGCCACATTCTAAAATGACAAAATCTTTGTAATTTCAGGTACCAGGTATTTTTGTAGTTAATAGATTGCTGAGGCTTCAATCTCATTCTGTAAACTTAAGAATAAAAGGTCCTTCAGATTAACACAATAATGACAAAATTTATCAAAGAGTATTATCTTTTGAATTACAACCTAAACTTTCATTTACATCATGACTTCAAAATTTAATGCTCTCTGCAACATCAGACAACAGTTTTTTTTTCTTTTTTTTTTGTCAAAGTGGAAATTCTTTTTTTGTTTGGTATCTGTCATTTATTCATTCATTTTCTCCCTTTCAAACAGGGACATTCTATTAAGTGAAAGCTTGCTTTGCAAGACACTGTAAAGGCCTTTCACTTATTCAACCAAGTGTCTGCACATTTTGATAATGACAAAAAGAATAGTAATTACTCACTTCCATAGTTAAATCCAACAACATCTGTTCTGCTGTCAGTATGGCAAAATGGAGGGAATTATTCAATCTTTCACGGAAATCCACAAATTCTGGAATTCTCGTTAAAGATCCATATTTGTATGAAGATATTAATGGATCAGAAGTCTGCAAATAAAGAAATCAACATACTTGGTACAATAAAGACAAATAATATAAAGCACAAATGGGTCTAGACTTATGACATGAACAGATAGCAAAAATACGATAATAATTGGGCAAAAACTGAATCTACAAATAGTATACAAATCAGTAGAGCTAAAACTTGTAAGTCCTTACATCTTTGTAATTGGCCATGAAAAATTTGAGCGTTAATGAGATTATGTCAGTGGTGACAGAGTAATTCGCCGAGTCGACAGACTGCAAAGCCAAAACATGACCTAACGTATCTAGCTGAATGTGTTTTAGATCACACTTTTCATACACAGTCTGCGAGGCATTTGTGGCACCTGTGGAAGAGAAAGTACTAAGCATGAGTCATAGACAATAAAGAGTACAATTACACTGTCATCAGATTTATTCTTTAGTAAACACTTGATGTCACTTACAAGACTACATCAAGGAAAGTAAATACAATACCACCTCAAACCTATGCAAGGTTAGGTTCCAGAACTGCTTGCACAAGGTGAAGTTTCATGTAGGTTTGGTGCAGTCACTTTGTCTGCTAACAAATGCTTATTTCTAGAGTTTTAAACACTAAATATGACCCTAATCATGCTCCCAAAGTATTAAACTAACTTGTAAATTAAATTATTACTGCAATTTCATCTAAAAGTTAATTTAATACATTACCCTTAAAAGAGAAATAAATGGTTGATGTATAAATAGTTACAGTAACAACTACATATGTATGTACATATACAGTTTCATACGTTACTCCTAATTCATGGGATACCATTTTCTTTCTCCCTTCACAAAGTAAAAGACATTTTCTTTGCGTAACTAGGTAAACTTCATACATCAGTTATAATGAAGGTACACAATTCAATAAAATAAAGAAAACGTACGTATGTATGTATGTATGTATGTATGTAATCTTTGCAGAGGGTGAAGGTAAAATTCAATCAATTTAAAATAAAGTAGCGTAAGGGCTAACAACAAACCGAGAGAAAGAGCGAAATACGTACATACATACTTTATGCCCATTTCTCAGAAGTTAAGAAAGTAACTTTCACAAACTCAACCAGAATGAACAATCTCATTTCGTGATCATGGGAGGTCCTGGTGACAAAACACTTTGTGAATTACATACTGCTTTTGTATCATATTTAAAAATTTACATGTATACAAAATTTCTATTCTGATTTTACATTTAAAAGCATGAAAACTAATACTAATTGTAGTACTCCTACTTCAGATATTAAACAGTTTCTGAAGGGATAAGTTTGTGAATGGGTATCACATCTTGTAAAAGTACGTCCAGTAACTGTAGGTGCTGTAATTTCCTTTGTGTTATATTTATGCATGTACAAAAATAAAATAATTGAATTTTTAATACAGATTTTACACATAAAAGGTCTAAAACCTATAAATTTACATAAAAATTAAACATAAATACTTTTGTGAGGTCTTGCAGTTTTCTTGAGGATTCGCAAATGTTTGCGTGTCTGTACATACTCGCTTATGATAAATTAGATAGGTTCCAATGAAAATTTGCACTACTGTAAATTTGCACAACCTAAATAAATAGCTTGAGACACTTGTTACTATAATTGCGAACACTGAATATATAGATGCAGACTAACACTTAAGACAAGGTTGTGAATGAACTGTTTTATGTTCATGAGCACAATAAGACTTGTCACGTTCATCTGACCAAGAACTATTCACTTGGAGTAGGGCTAATTATGTTCAATGAGTTCATAAAAATCAACACATATAGTAACCTGCTTCCTGAGCTCTGAATCGCAGAATAGTGCACTACATTATCTGCAAACTACATAATACTTCCCTATTTCTAAACATTGCTATAATTTAATTATTTACTTACACTTTTGTCTATTTACTAATTAATTTAATTAATTTCTTCTCTTTTAACCCGGGAAATGCGTCAATATCATTTTACAACAGTCCGGTGTTGCGGCTATCTTAACAAAAATGCTCCTCTTCAGAATCTAATACATAATCCTACCAACGGCTTTGTAATTACTTCGTGCATGTGTCAACAAAATATTTTTCCCTCTCTCTCTCTTTGTTATTTTTTTTATAAACCATCAAAGTTACTTTTATTGCGCAGCATGGCATTTTGACCGATGAATAAGTGGTGCGGTAGTACCACAGGTATCGGGTCGGTCAGTTGTCATTCATGGGTGGGGAGGGAGCTGGGTATCACCACGGTCTAGCCTAGACCGTGGGTATCACGGGCTTTGCTGGGCCCATTAGAGAGGATAGCATATTTTTACTCCTTGTTACATTATGATGTTTTATCCTATTTTTTGACAAGTAACCATTACAACTTATTGTACTGTATATCAGAGAGTGTAACAATAATGAAAATTACTTTATATTTTAAAATCCTGAGTATAGAATTTTTTTCTGTTCTCGAGAAATGAATGCTCTTTCTAGTTGCTATAGCAGCATTTACTGTTTACAAATAGTTTATATGCTTCGTAGTTATTTTTTTTATTTATCTATTCATACGGTAACTATTATTACCATTGCTATTATTGTAAAGTATGTTAAAATTTATATCCTATTTAGTGAGAATATTCTATCTTTATTACTTACAAGTTCAATAATAAAAATTACCTATCATATTTGAAGGAACAAAATGAGTAAAAATGATGCAATCTCCTAGTCTTTTGCATATAAAAGGTGTAACAAATAAAATACTTTGCTATTTAATTTACATAAATCAATTATCGTAATTGTAAAAAAAAAAAAAGTTAATTCTGATTACTGAAGTGTTTTGTATTATTATTATTATTAATAGGGGTTAGTTTTTCCAGACGAAGTGTTTTGTAGATAAACGTAGTAAATAATTTGAATAACTTTACATATATTTATGACCTAGGGGTCATTTGAAATCAGTCGAGTAAATACAATGGGTTTTTACTTTATCTTATTCTTGCTTTTGTTTTATTTATAATACGCACTATACCAAAACCACAACCACCACCACTACCACCACCTATTGTAGGAATGTGCAAAAAATATAGAAAATTCTTATCATGGAAATACGTAATGAATAGACATTTCATAAAATATTTCAAAAAAGGTTATTCTCTGACAAACAAATAATACGTAAGTCGCTTTCATTGTTATCAAAGTAGAGCTTTACACATACCCAATACAAAATAAACAATTACTATCATGGTAACTCAAACTGCTTGTTATGTTTACTAGTACATTTTATTTTAAACAACCTCTCAAAAGAAAAAAAAAAAAAAACATTCGGGAGTGTTGCCATAATTTACACTAGGCAACCGCGTGCTGCCGTGGGTTTTGGGAGTTGCCCCGCCTTTTATTTCCCTTGGTGACCGAGCAGGATATTATGTTGTGATATTATGTATGTGTGTGTGTGTGTTTTTTTTTTATGGCACATGTTTATAATGTATTAACATATAACAAGTCTTCACTGAAAAAAATGATATTGTCATGTTACAATAAAGTTTTATACATACTTACCTGACAGATATATACTTAGCTATAGACTCCGTCGTCTCCGACAGAATTTCAAATTTCGCGGCACACGCTACAGGTAGGTCAGGTGATCTACCGCCATGCCCATGGGTGGCAGGACTAGGAACCATCCCCAAGTTTTCTAATCAGAATTCTTCTCTCCACCTGTCTCCTGCGGGGAGGCTGGGTGGGCTATTAATCGTATATATCTGTCAGGTAAGTATGTATAAAACTTTATTGTAACATGACAATATCAGTTTTTATACATTCAACTTCCCTGCCAGATATATACTTAGCTGATTAGCAACCCATTGGTGGTGGGTAAGAGACAGCTAACTACTGAAATAGACAGGTAAACAACATATGTAGGTATTTATAAACCTTGGTTCCTACCTTATTAGGCTGAAGACTTCGCGGCTACTGCCTTGTAGTCTGCTTAGCCTCAAGAGCCCTCAGCGAGATAATGATCTATGGCTAAGAGTTCTTGTGGGTCTGCCAATGGGGCGGGGTCTTATCCACTTACTCGGCAGAGCCTAAAGGCCTTTGTCATTGGGTGCTATTCCACTTACATGACAATACACCTTGTTCAAGGAGCACAAAACCGATCCCGATCACCTGATCCTAACATCCATGTTAGTTTCTAAGATTGTAAGGAGTCATCCCCGAACTCCTCACAAACAACAAAAAACTCGAAACATAATTACACTTCATTACAAAATATACAAAAAAAAAATTTTGTACTCCCCTAACTAGTCATACATACCCTTGATCGCCTACCAGCAATGACACTCTGCTCCCGTGCGACAGTAGTGAGCTTGCTACTAGAAAAACCAAGCACATATCTGACAAGAGGGTTATGTACGATAAAAAAACACAAAATTAAGGATCAGTCTTTGCTCCAAGACCCAGTACTGTATCTGCTGATACAAAAGGACCTAGCGAGAAGCACTTCTCATAGGTCACTCTCACGTCCTTCAGATAATGAGATGCAAACACTGAATTGCACCTCCAATATGTAGTCTCGATGATATTCTTCAGAGACATATTCTTTTGGAACGCCAAAGACGTTGCTAACTGCTCTTACTTCATGCGTCTTGACTTTTAGAAGACCGAAGGATTCCTCCGAGCAGTTCTTGTGAGCGTCCGTAATAACGCTTCTCACAAAGAAAGCCAAGGCGTTTTTGGACATGAGTCGTTTGGGGTTCTTCACTGCACACCAAAGACCTTGTTGACAAGCTCCCATCTGTCTCTCCTCTAAATAGAATTTAAGAGCTCTCACTGGACAGAGAGACTCTCTATCTCTCTGCCTACCAGGTTAGATAGGCCTTTTACCTCAAAACTTCTGGGCCAAGGTTTTGATGGGTTTCGTTCTTTGCCAGAAACATTGTCTGGAAAGAACAGATGGCAGCATCTCCTTTGAACCCCACCGTGGAATCCAGAGCGTGTAATTCGCTCGTCCTCTTGGGCTGTAGCGAGAGCCACTAGGAACAAGCATTTCCTAGTGACGTCGCGGAAGGGACGCCAGATGTAAAGGTTCGAATTTGTCCGATGAAAGGAATTTCAGGACCACGTCTAGATTCCAACTAGGTGTTCTAGGAGTAGCTGCTTTCGACGTCTCAAAAGATCTAATTAGATCGTGTAGATCTTTGTCGTTAGCAATGTCTAGGCCTCGATTCCTGAAAACCGAAGACAGCATGCTTCGGTATCCTTTTATTGTCGAGACAGATAGGTGTGACTCCTTTCTCAGAAAGAGGAGGAAATCGGCAATATTCACTATAGAGGTACTGGAGGAGGACAGCTTCTGAACCTTACACCACCTTCCTAAAGACTTCCCACTTCGACTGGTATACTCTTCTCGTCGAAGCTCTGCGGGCTCTAGCGATAGAGCCCGCAGCCTCGCGAGAAAAGCCTCTCGCTCTGACAAGTCTTTCGATAGTCGAAAGGCAGTCAGAGCGAGACCTGGGAGGTTGTGATGAAACCTCTCGAAGTGGGGTTGTCTGAGTAGATCGTGTCTGTTTGGAAGCGATCTGGGGAAGTCCACTATCCACTCCAGTACCTCCGTGAACCATTCCTGTGCTGGCCAAAATGGGGCTATGAGTATCAACTTCGTGCTCTTCGAAGCTACCAAACTTCCTGAGCCACTTCCCCCAGGATTTTGAACGGGGGAACGGGAAAGGCGTAAGCGTCCACACCCGACCAATCCATGAGAAACGCGTCTATTGTGAAGGCTCTCGGATCCTCTACTAGAGAGCAAAAGGTCTCTATTCTTTTGGAGAGGAACGTCGCAAACAGGTCTATGTGAGGTCTCCCCCACAGGGACCAAAGACTTCGCACACTTCTTCGTGAAGAGTCCATTCTGTGGGAAGGACCTGGTTTCTCCTGCTCAGTCTGTCCGCTCTCACATTTTTGATCCCTTGAACAACCTTGTGAGAGAGTTATGCCTCTTTCTTCCGTCCAGGTTAACAGGTGTTTTGTCAACTGATAGAGGGAGAACGAGTGAGTGCCTCCTTGCTTTCTTATGTAAGCCAGAGCCGTGGTGTTGTCTGAGTTGATCTGTATTACCCCGTCTCTGACTATCTTTTCGAAGGACTTTAAGGCTAGGTGTATGGCCACAAGTTCCTTGCAATTGATGTGCCAGGACACCTGTTCCTTTTGTCCAGGTGCCTGACACCTCCCTTGCTCCCAGCGTCGCTCCCCATCCCGACTCCGAAGCGTCGGTAAACAACACTTGGTCTGGTTCTGCAGAGCAAGCGATAAGCCTTCGTTCTTTTGAAGCTGAGGGATCCACCACCTCAGATGATCTTTTACTTCTTGTGAAAGTTGGAGATGTCCGAGGAGTTGACCCGTCTTCCAGTTCCACACCTCTTTGAGGAAAAACTGAAGAGGGCGAAGGTGAAGTCTCCCCTAGCGAGAAGAACTTTTCCAATGAGGACAGGGTCCCTAATAGGCTCAGGTAATCCCTCGCTGAGCTGTCCTTTCTCTCTAAGAAGCTTGAGATTCTCGACAAACCTCGAGTAATTCTTTCTTGCGAAGGATATACCCGAAAACCCCGAGAATCCATCTGAATCCCCAGATAGACCAAGTTCTGGCTGGGGATCAGTTGTGACTTCTCGAGGTTGACGAGCAACCCTAGCGAATCTATCATGTTCCTTGTTACTTCCAAGTCCTCCAAGCACTGACTCTTCGACTTGGCCCTGATCAGCCAGTCGTCCAAGTAGAGGGAGATGTTTATCCCTTCTAGGTGAAAGCCATCTTGCTACATTCGCCATCAGGTTGGTGAATACTTGTGGGGCTGTAGACAGACCGAAGCACAGAGCCCTGAATTGAAAGATCTTGTCTCCTATCACAAAGCGAAGATATTTCTTTGACTGATGGTGAATGGGAACGTGAAATAGGCGTCTTGCAGGTCCAGAGAGACCATCCAATCTCCTGGGCGAAGCGCCGACATGACAGAGGCGGACGTTTCCATACGAAACTTCTTTTTCTGTACGAAGCGATTCAGAGCGCTTACGTCCAGAACTGGCCTCCACCCCCCCGATGCCTTTGGTACTAGAAAAAGGCGATTGTAAAATCCCGGGGAGTTGTGGATCTTGTACCAGTTCGATGGCCTCTTTTTCCCACATTTGCTCCACCATCTGAAGGAGAGTCTTTCGCATTAACGGGTCTCTGTACCTCGCTGACAGTTCCCGAGGCGTAGATGTTAGGGGCGGTTTGTCGTCGAAGGGGATTACATATCCCTTCTTCAGGACCGACACTGACCAAGGGTCGGCTCCCCTTAGTTCCCATACTCCTGCAAAGTTCAGGAGTCTGGCGCCCACTGGTGCTTGGAGGAGCAACAAGTCACTTAGATCTCTTGAATGGTCTAAATGAAGACCTTCCTCTCTTTCAGAGCTCTTCTTTCTGGCAGGTGGACGAGCCGTTGCACCTCCACGAAAGGGCTGCTGAGTAGGACGAGGTTCCTTCTTAACCGTCGTCGCTACCCGGTCGTCCTTTCTTGGACGTTTGAGTCAGTAGGTCTTGTGTCGCCTTCTCAGTTAGTGAGCGAGATATCCTTGACTAACTGAGAAAGGAAACAGATGATCTGATAGCGGGGCGAACAGTAAGGCAGTCCTCTGGCTCGGGAGAAACCCCTTTCGATAAAAGGGAACCATTCTTTACAAGTATTAGTAAAAGAACATTCATACTCCCTGCACCTCTTGCATACCGTGTGAGGGTCTACCGAAGCTTTCGGCAACCTCACCTTACAGCCTACATTCACACAACGTCTCACAACCATACCAGAGTCAGACATATTAAAGAAAATCCAAAATCAAGTCCACAAAACAGTCCACAAAAGCGTATGCCAATCCAACAATCCAGATACGTCACCAAAAGTCGGGTCAAGAAGATCAATTGCCGGTGAAAAAAGAAAACCAATCGAGAGGAACCAACAACAATGTTGATGGTCCGGCGACAGAAAAGAATTCTGATTAGAAAACGGGGATGGTTCCTAGTCCTGCCACCCAGGGGCAGGGCGGTAGATCACCTGACCTACCTGTAGGCGTGTGCCGCGAAATTTGAAATTCTGTCGGAGACGACGGAGTCTATAGCTAAGTATATATCTGGCAGGGAAGTTGAATGTATAAAAACAACATTTCAGGATTTTCCCTTGCGTAAAAGTTAAATTTGTTCTATGGGGAATTTATTATACATAAATAGATATGGGAATTTATTATACATAAATATATATGAGTAAAATAAAGTTTTAAACATTAAAACTTTTACTAGAGAATTTGTGTGAAGAGATTGAAATGGCGCTCTGAAGAGGCTTATAGCAGTTCCCCATACAGCCGCTCAAGAGGCTTGTAGCAGTTCCCCATACAGCCGCTCAAGAGGCTTGTAGCAGGTTGTTCCCCATACAGCCGCTCAGAGGCTTGTAGCAGTTCCCCATACAAGCCGCTCAAGAGGCTTGTAGCAGTTCCCCATACAGCCGCTCAAGAGGCTTATAGCAGTTCCCCATACAGCCGCTCAAGAGGCTTATAGCAGTTCCCCATACAGCCGCTCAAGAGGCTTGTAGCAGTTCCCCATACAGCCGCTCAAGAGGCTTGTAGCAGTTCCCCATACAGCCGCTCAAGAGGCTTGTAGCAGTTCCCCATAACAGCCGCTCAAGAGGCTTGTAGCAGTTCCCCATACAGCCCGCTCAAGAGGCTTATAGCAAATTCCCCATACAGCCGCTCAGAGGCTTATAGCAGTTCCCCATACAGCCGCTCAAGAGGCTTATAGCAGTTCCCCATACAGCCGCTCAAGAGGCTTATAGCAGTTCCCCATACAGCCGCTCAAGAGGCTTGTAGCAGTTCCCCATACAGCCGCTCAAGAGGCTTGTAGCAGTTCCCCATACAGCCGCTCAAGAGGCTTGTTAGCAGTTCCCCATACAGCGCTCAAGAGGCTTGTAGCAGTTCCCCATAACAGCCGCTCAAGAGGCTTGTAGCAGTTCCCCATACAGCCGCTCAAGAGGCTTATAGCAATTCCCCATACAGCCGCTCAAAGAGGCTTATAGCAGTTCCCCATCAGCCGCTCAAGAGGCTTATAGCAGTTCCCCATACAAGCCGCTCAAGAGGCTTATAGCAGTTCCCCATACAGTCCGCTCAGAGGCTTGTAGCAGTTCCCCATACAGCCGCTCAAGAGGCTTGTAGCAGTTCCCCATACAGCCGCTCAAGAGGCTTGTAGCAGTTCCCCATACAGCCGCTCAAGAGGCTTGTAGCAGCACTCGGGTTAATAACTGATCTCTTCTTTCTGTACTTCCTATTACCTTCTGTTACCTCTCTCAAATGAACACCTTCATATTCTTCGGAAGCTTGAATTTAGTCACTGGCCCCTAGGGTGGACTTGATCCATACAAATCGGGTTCATTGCCTAAATAATAATAATAATTACATTACAGAAGTGATCAACAACTTACCAATCATGTTGTATATCTTTATGAGTAACAGCTTCAACTGGAAGTTAGCTTTGGAGATTTCAATGCCTTGTTCTAAAATAGTTGCAACCTTGAGTATTAAGTGGCGTGGGTCAACATCATTCGTGGTGACACCACATTTGAGTATGGCTGTCAGGTAACTGTGAGCTGCTAAAATTAAATATGCATCCCCCGGCCTGGGTGAACAAACAAAGGAATTAGACACAGAAAGGAAGTAGTACTCTGTATACTTTCAAAATTATGCATACCTAATATCAACAATAGTAATATTTGAGGCATTATTCTAGTAAATACAATCGACCTCCCGGGATTAGTGGGGGATATGGGGCCACAACCCACCCAAGAACAGCTAGTAAAATCCACGAATACAGGCAGTCCCCGGTTATCGGCGATCTAGTTCTACAGAACTTGTCTAGTAATGAAAATAAGCGATTTTCAGAGCCAGCTTGTCGATTTCTGCTTATCAGTGCCAATAATCGGGAAGTGTACTGGTGCTGATACATACTCAACTGAGGGGCTGATAACTGAAAAGTGGCAATTTTTAGCACAACAAGCACTGAAAATCACCAATTTTCAGTTATCATCACCCTGTCAGAATGGAACCCCAACCAATAACCATGGACCGCCTGTATGTACTTGACAACTTTAATAAAAATGGTTGTAACTGCCTATTTTGATAGTTCAAACACCAAATACCCCCTAAATTTGCTTATACCTGCCAATTTTATAATGAAAAATTAAATTTTTATAATAGAAAAAGGTTTCATATAGTATATACTTACCAAGTACTAATTACATAGCTATAGTTTCTACTTATACAGCAGCTCAAATTCAAAATTTCGCGGATAGCGCTTCATATAGTTTGTGTAGGTAACAGCCCGTCTCACATACGGAATATTGGAATGACCCAGCGGAAATCCTCATTCATTTTATGCCTTATGTTCATCAGAGGGGAGGAGGGTGGGCTTCAATTCTGTAATTACTTAGTAAGTAAATCACCTCTCAATTAACATGTGTAATCAACACCGAAGCATTTTCAAATCACCCGCACATCAGTTCTGCAGACGACGGCCGTCGACATAAACAAAGACATACCACAGTTCACTGTATGTATTTATTTATTTATCAATAAAGCGAAAGACTTTGTGTAATGTATTTATTAATAAAGCAAAACACTTTATTTATTAATAGTGCAAAAGATTTTGCTCTGTTTTTCTTTTTTGTCTGATCTACATAGTACAGGTATTCTCCTGGCCTAGCATATACTATGGTATATCGTATACATAAGAATACAGTAGCCTAGCCTACAGCATACTCTATACAACATGTATACGGTACAGTAATTAATTAAGCCAATTCTGGAGGTTCAATACATTCTGACTGTGACAATTCAGTAAAAAAAAAATTAATAAATAAATAAAAAATAAATAAATAAATAAGTGGACACGAAACATGAATCAGCTTCGTTCCAACATAGGCATAATTGAGCAATGTCTGGCTGCTAATGGCTACATATAATTACAAATGTAATGAATATGCATCATTTCCACGTAACTTTTAAAAAGTTATACATTATTTCACTGTATGCAATAATATTGTATGTACTATTCTCACATTATTGTATTTATAAAATAATAACACAGCCATCAATGTTTTGGTTTGGAAATCAGCTGATGGCGAATACGAGTTTATTTCGCAGTATTTACCTCAATTTTGTGCGAATTTCCTTGCTTCTAGTTAGCATAATCGAATATCTAGATACTTTATTTATATTAGATAAGGTCATTTTTCGTTATACGACAAATTTTTTATCGAAATATGACTTGAATAAGTCTCATTGTGAACTAAATGATTTTTTTCGCTAACAGATTGCTTTGGGAGCATGATTCCGTTCGCTATTTTCAATTGCTTTCATTGTAATACAAGCTTACATCATAATATGTCAGTTGTATACTACACAGCGTCATTTATAACATAACTATGGTTATTGTTTACTATAGTACGATGGTTGAAATACAAGCAGATAGATGTTGCTGTTATCCAATTCGGTTGTACTTAGCAAATAAGTACAGAGTTCCCAAAGTCCAAGAACGTAACCCCCATTATTACTGTTATTTCATATGGGAAAAATATGTTTAAATAACGGGTTTTTAATTAACGTGAGCTCTCCAGGAACGTAACCCTTGCGTTAATTGAGAGGCGACTGTATTTAATATAAAAAGTATATACATATATAAAACCTTATTTTATTATAAAAAATGTCTTTTTTATATAAGTAACTGATCAAGTAATTACATAGCTGAATCCCACATTGACAGGAGCAGGGATACATGGACTTAGCATTCTACTCCAAAATACCAAATTTGTAACTAATTTGTATTTTTCATAACTAACAAACCTGAGGTCTTAACATTAGGATTTACTAGCGCCAAGCTGGAAACCGGTAGAATTAAAATTACACTTGTGAGATCCAGGGACTAATGGCATCTATACCAGGTCACGGGGCATGTATACCCAGAATGCCCACGGCTACCTGTGACCCATCAGTTATATTTCTAACCCAGTTTTGACTGCTAGAGGGGTGGTTCGAGGTGGGCCTTTAACTGTTAAGACCTCAGGTTTGTTAGTTATGAAAAATACAAATTAGTTACAAATTTGGTATTTGTTCATACACGAAACAAACCTTCGGTCTTAACATTAGGATAGACTTACTATTGGAGGGAGGTAAGTCTCTACAACTGACTGGGAGTTTGCCACCTTATCCATTTCCGAATATATAGGGAAATTCTAAGAGAATGGACAATGAACCTAGGACCAAAGATATAAGCGGATCTATTGGTTTCCTCCCACTGGGTGTAGATACCATTCTACTGTTTACTCGTCCCTTGCGACTGGATCCACCTTCACCTCTTTTCCTTATTATCCAGAGGGGTGTGTTGCTACTGAAAAGTTATACATCAGCTAAGATAGCTTCACAGTATGGCTGACCATCTCACCTGCATCTAGTCCGTTCCAGCACATGACGGTACTCTCCTTCATATTGCCCGTAGTTAAAGGAGTAGAAAGAAAGTAGTAAAGAAAAAGACCAGTCATCCCATTCATTCTACTTTCATACCTTCATCTTAGACTAGACGCAAACTGACACGCCAGGGGCACTGGATGAACTATATCACTTGTTGTTGGGCCGCCACCACTGGACCCAAGGAAAAGGTGTCCAAGGATCTATGGGCAACATCTTTCAAATAAAATGAGGTGAAAGTTGTTTGGCGCTTCCACACGCCAGCTTTCAGAATTTATCCACAGACATGTTCTTCTTAAATGCCAGGGAAGCAACTCACACCCCTGATGTCATGAGCTCTAGCTCCCACCTGCTATCTGACCCTCTGTCTTCTGCAGTATAAGCATCTCTGATCGTCTCCCTTAGCCAAAATGATATTGTATTCTTGGATACTTCCTTCTTGTTCCGTCCTGTACTTACGAACAACCTCTGGCACCCGGCCTGAGGTGCCTTGTTCTCTTTAAGTACTCCCTTAGTGCCCTGACGGGACACAGGAGCATTTCAGCTTTGTCGTTGTCTACAAAGTCTGCCAAGGAAGGTATGGTAAGGAGTCGAATCTGCCGTCTACTATAGTTGGATTTTGGGTCTTTGCACGAATTCTGGGACAAACTCACACACCATTGATCTCCAACCTCTCGAGTGCTTTATGAGATATGATGAGGCCATGTAGCTCCCCCACCCTTTTTGGTTGAAGCCAGGGCCAATAAGAAGACTGTCTTCAGGGTCAGGCTCCTATCCGTGACTGCCTTAGTGGTTCGTAGGGGGGTTTTGTCAGACTACTCAGTACCTTGGTCAGATCCAATATGGGGCTTTAGCTCCTTTGGTGGGCATGACTGTTCAAAGCTCCTCATCAGCATGGCCAACTCCCATGAAGACGATATGTCCACTCCTTTCATTCGTAAGACTGAGGCTAGAGCAGCCCTGTACCCCTTCACTGCAGATACAGACATATGTTTTTCTGTTCTGAGATATATCAGAAAGTCTGCTAACTGCTGAATAGTGGTACCGAGTGGAGACACGTTCCCTCTACGACACCAATCACAGTATGCTGACCACTTTCCTTGTATACTGTCGCAGATGATTTTCTGATATTACCATGCCATCTGAGTTGCTGCTTTCTGCGAAAACCCTCGCCCTCTCTCGAGGAGATACTTGACAGTCTCCACCCGTGAAGCGATAGGACTTCACGACTGGTGGTACCTCTCCACGTGAGGCTGACACAGAAGGTTGCTCCATGGAGGTAACTCTCTTGGCAACATCTACTAGGAGTTCCAGTAGGTCTGGAAACCACTCTGCTTTCGGCCATAACGGGGCTACCAGGGTCATCTTGAGGTTCTGAGACCGCATTACCCTGTTCAGAACCTGACGGATTAGACAAAATGGAGGAAAATGCGTACACATCCAGATTGTCCCAGGGGTGTTGTAGCGCATCTTCTGCTACTGCCTCTGCGTCCGGACTACTGAACAATACACTTCCAACTTTTTGTTGTACCTGGTTGCGAATAGGTCTATGATCGGTCCTTCCCACAACATGAGCATCCTGTCCACTACCTGTTGGTGTAGGGACCACTCCGTTCCCAGAATCTGATCCCTGCGGCTCAACTTGTCGGCCACTATGTTTCTTTTTCCCGGAATATACCTGGCCTTGATGTCTACCAGGTTCTCTATAGCCCACTGGTGAAGTTGAACTGTATCACATGTAACTGCCGAGAAACTAGGCCTCCTTGCTTGTTTATATAAGCTACTACTGTGGTGTTGTCTGACATCAATACCACTGAGTGTCCCTTTACTCTCTCCCTGAATTCTTGTAGAGCCAGGAAAGGTGCTTTCAACTCCAGCACGTTTATATGGAGTTCTCTGTCCTTGCAACTCCATTTTGCTGACACCATCAACTCCTCCATGTGGGCTCCCCAGCCTTCTAGTGACGCATCCGAGAACAGCAAGAGGTCTGGGGAGGATTGTTGAAGGGGGACACCCACTGTCAGATTGTCGTCGTCCACCCACCACATGCAAGTCTTATCCTTTCACCTGGTATTCTGTATGGGGGGTTTCTGGTTCTGCCGACAATGGAATTTGCTCGTACGGGTGATCTACTGTTGGTGACCAAAACTCCTTCATCCTCCATTGTAGGGACCGAAGGTGTAGCCTTCCTTGTGGTACAGCTTCTCCAGGGAGGTTAGGATTCCCAGCACCACCTGCCACTGTCTTGCTGGCTGTGTCTGCTTTCCCAGAAAGGCATTCACCACTTGTTTGCATTTCTCTACTCTTTGGTCTGTCGGGAATACTTTGGCTTGTGTTGTGTCTATCACCATTCCCAGATATTCCAAACGTTGACTTGGATCCAGCTGCGACTTCTGCTGATTCACCACAATACCTAGCTTTTGTGACAAAGCTGCAGGAGGGCCGCCCTGTCCCTAGTAATTTCTCCCTGGACTTTGCTATCACCAGCCAATCGTCCAGATATATTATTAGCCTGATCCCCTGAGCATGCGCCCACGCCGACACGAGGCGGTGAACACTCTTGTAAAAACTTGAGGAGACGTTGTCAATCCGAAGCACAGGACCTTGAATTCGAAAGCTTTCCCTGCAAGACTGAAGCGGAGAAATTTCCTTGAAGACTGATGGACTGGTATCTGAAAGTATGCGTCCTTTAGATCGACTGTCAGCATAAAGTCTCCGATTCTGACTGCTTGTAGAACCGTTTTTCGGAGTTTCCATCTTGAAACTGGTTTCCCTTATAAACAGATTCAGCGTTTGACAGGTCTATTACTGTCCTCCACTCCCCGTTGGCTTTGGGTACCAGGAAAAATCCTGCTGTAGAAGCCTTTTGTCGGACTGCATACTTGTTGCACAGCTCTTTTTCCATCATCTTCTTCACTTCGTCCTGCAAATAGTGGCCTTCTGAGATTTGTGGGCATAAGTGACGTGGGGTAATGGTTGATCTGTCAGGGGCGGGGTTACCTCGAACGGAATCAAATACCCGATCCTGAGAACATCCACCACCCACTGCTCTCCCCCTAGTTCCTGCCACACCTTCCAGTGATTGCCAAGGCACCCCCCACTGGTGTGGCCGAGTGATGGGAGGCGCCCATCCTATCTTCTTGAGCCTCTCCCTCTTCCCCTATTGCCCCTTCCTCTGTTGTTTCTATTGTGAAAGGGCCGATGAGTTATCCTCTTTGGGGAAGAGGGTCTTGTGACTCTATTAGGGATGCTATGTCTCAGTCTTCTTTCGAGACATCTGCTGTTGTCTTCCCTCCAAAGGAGTAGTTTGACTGTTAGCCGTTTCCTAACTGCCTGTTGCACCAACCTATCGTTAGTGTCCATCCTTCTTCTATCTATCGCCTATTCCAGTATGACCTCTGGCAACAGTAGTTGCGATTCCAAGATATCCCCGTTCCTCATTGCTAACAGGGAATCCAAATCCACATTGCGGCTTAGTCTAGCCAATGCTGCATCTCTCCTCATTAGCAGGATATTTGCCCAAACATTGGCACTTACGTTTGTCAGGTACGCAATCGCCTTGGACCCTGACTGTAGTAATCTAATGAACAATGGTTCATCCACTACTTTCCTTGTTGCTTCCGAGGATGCAATTTTCGCCACTGCTGTTGATCAAAGGTCGAGGCCAGAAACTCTTGGTTTTCTCCTTCCTCCGGCTCTAGTGTACCACTCTCCGTCACGAGGGATGTTGTCTTGCCTCTATCTTCTGACAGACGGCCCGGAATTCCACGGCCGCCTGCCCCTACGGCCGCGGTCTCTTTGATCTTTGCTGGCCGCTGTTGGCTCGATCCCAGATAGTCAGCAGGGGAACGAGAAGTCTCACTCTTTCTCTGCTCACGGATCTAGAGCGAGAATCTCGTCTAGATCTCCAGATGACGGCTTCCCTTAAGACAGAGGTAAGTTCGTCTCTATTAGCATTGGCATCGTTTTCGAGCGTCGGCGAGCCCGGCCTCGGCCTTCTATCCAGACGGACACTGCCTTCCACGAACGTATCCGCCGAGGTTGCCAACTCTCTATTTTTCGTACTTTTAATAGGAGCCTTATCGTCCTTCGTACGTATTTTGAACGGCCTTACGGGCGAAACTGGGACCTGCATTCCATCCTCTGCTGCACCTTTCGCTGCCAACGTCGATTTTACCAGAGGTATCGCAGTTTTGCGATCCGAACTGGCAACTCCGCCTCGGCCGCTAGCTCGCCGGCCGTCACCTCTCTCGCTTGTTCGGACTCTTGCGAACGGCCTCATTCGTTCTGCCAACCTTGTGCTTAATAGCCACTGATTTTCCGACCTTCTTGCTGACTTGGAAATGACCGTCTTGGTCCGAAGAAGAGGAAGAATTGATTCTTCTCCTCTTGGCCCGAGGATCCGCTAGGAACTCCCGAATCAATCCTCCAACGCTTGACTGGCGCTCGCCGTGACGTTATCGGACTTAGCGATGACGCCGAACTAGAGGAAGAAGACGAAGAAGGCGAATCACACTTTTTCTTTTTGTCTCTCTTATTCATTCTCTCCTCTATATCCTGTAATTTCTGCATTACAGTTTGCATTGACGGGTCAGAGAAGCGTATTAGCGTCTGGGTGTGCAGCGGGGAAGCAAAAAGGCCGAGAATCGGTCTGTGACGTCATCACGCCTGCCATCTCAGAGTGTGACGTATGTTTGTGACGTCATCCCTCTCGTAGGGAGAGACTGAGAGGTTTCTGCTGGCAACCGCACGTTTGCTGCCAAACTACCTCCCACGTTCTGCATCGCTGTAAATACTGAGTGGGATGGTGAAGCCGCGGCATTAATTCCCATAAATTGCAAGCCCGGGGGATGAGGAACATTCAGCGCTGCCGGACCCTGCTGGGACCGTGACGTCATATAATGCGCAAGCAGACATCCAAGGTTGGTACGCCTGATAGGCCTAGCGCTGACACGTACCATCTAACCTATGCGCTTGAGTAGCAGGAGCCTGGAACAAGATGGCGGATCTCCCCCTCTACTTGCTGGGAACAAAGGAGAGTGCAAATTATTCATAAAATTACCCAAGGCCCCTCCTGACGTTTCCGATACAGAACCGCTAGGAGAAACCGAAGGGTATGAGACAATTCAAAAGCAGGTGGAGAAAACATATGGAGCAGCCTGGTTTATTACCGATACAAAAGAAGCCGGTAAGGTTTGGTCATCCAAAGATGGCGTCACCCCCTTTCTTTGTATTGGCTTTTCCCATAGAACTTCTTCCACTGTTTCCACCGACCAACCGCGACAAACAGAACACGGATTAGTAACCGTACATACGTTTTCCCTGCACCTACTACACGTTGGATGAGGATCCGTCGACACCGAAGTTAGGAACCTAGAACATGGAAAGCCACTGACTCCTGGGCATTTCCTTTGTCTCCTCTTCGAAGCGGTAGACGATCCCGATGTTGAGGCAAAATTCTCCATCATACCACGTATACACTCTTACCACACACTGATCACACTTGGAGAAGAAAAGGAATGAAAAATAAAAAATGAAATGGATGAAAGAACGGCAAACTGAAAAACCGGCTTTAAATGAGATAGACAGTAACACGTCTTATCTTAAAGGCGGTAGGAAAATAACTGATGGGTCACAGGTAGCCGTGGGCATTCTGGGTATACATGCCCCATGACCTGGTATAGATGCCATTAGTCCCTGGATCTCACAAGTGTAATTTTAATTCTACCGGTTTCCAGCTTGGCGCTAGTAAATCCTAATGTTAAGACCGAAGGTTTGTTTCGTGTATGAACAAAAATTAAGTCATGAAATGAATTTGAAACAAAAGTCGCAAGCATTGAGTACAGTGCTTGTCATTCCTTGTGAGTTACAAGAGCCTGCAGTATAAAACTGTAACTGGCTGTCACTCAACTTAACCTGTCATGGCATGATGGTGAAGCCAAGGGTCACCTCTACTTGAGTGGGAGCTTTGTGGTGATGGAGTACTATGATGGCTATCAAAGCATCACTGGCGCCAGGCTGTAACTGGTGTTGGGCGAGCTGGACACCAGACCAGTTAGGAATTCGGAGCTGGATGGAGTTTCTTTAAGCCAAGTGTGTCTGTTAATCTCCAAGGGAGAAAGAAAGGATCCAGGTCTTGGATGGATCCTCATTCTTGGCTAAAACAAAGGTTATTGCCCAATAATTCTAAAGACAAAAACCTCTTTCGCACTCACACGCAGACGAGATAGAAACCAGCTTTTCGAAAACAGTCACTAAGTCTGGTAGAAGGTGGAAGAGGGTGACTTCTGAATCTTGTAAAAGCCTCTGCAGTGCAATATGCATTGACGATTTTTTGAAAGACAATTCTCCGGACAGTCGGGCACCTGTCTAGATAAGATCAGACCACCCTTCATAGTATCTCTGAAGCTAGGTTAACTAAGACGATACAGCTTGGAGAACAGATCATGGAAAGTCCAGCAACAACTGTAGCACGTTCTGGAGCTATTACATGTGTCAGAACGGACTAAGAGAGTAACTCAAAATTAAGCCTGAGACTGTTTAGCACCTCCTCGATCATGTAGAAGGGCGCAAGTTGCCTATGCCATGACTGGAGTAAGGCAAAGGTTCCTTGAAGAGGCCCACAGGTCAAAGGTTGATCTGCTTCATACAATAATCAAATCCTGATGGGAAGGACATGCTCCTGATGGCACCGTACGCTCTACAAAACTTGTCTGAAAAAATTGAGTGACTAAAAGATTTGGTCTGTCAATTGAGGAAAACTCTGCTGTTTGGTCTTCAAGGAATGCTGAATCTAGCTTCCTGTTTAAGCACAGATCTTAGAACTGAGACCTTATCTAAACAGACTACCAAAATCCAGATGTGAGGCAGGTTAAGCACTACTAGAGCCAGAAGAGAAAGGCTTTTCGCTCTCCAAAGTATAAATGAAGATTCCACTTTCTTGGGACCGAGTCCCAGACATCTTCCCCGTTCCTCAAGTGGGCTCCTTGGCCTACATTTGAGGTGTTACAACAAAAACTAGAACTAGGCTCAGCAGAAGTAGTCAGTCAACATGTCTAAACTGAAGTTATGCCTAGACAAATGGGTAAGACAATGCAGGAGAGCTAGGAATCGGAAGAGGGCCTGTAGTGTTACAGAGGCCAAAACACAGACTCCCAATCAGAGAGCTCTTTCCCTAAAGACAGAACTACAAAAACTCTCTGGAATTAGGATGGATCTGAAAGAGAACCCCTTACATATTCAAGCTCGTATCCAATTGTCTTGGCAAATGGGTGAAAAAGCCGTCTGGATCGTCTCCCTCTTGGCCTTCATCTTCTGTCAGAGAGAGAGAAATAGGGTTTCCAAATATCTCGACCAGAAGGCCTAGAACTGTCTAGACACTAGACGGAGGAAAGACAAAAGACACTTATCTTGCTCCTTTTAACTAATGCCTAATTCCAATCATGAAAAAAAATTCTTATGTGACTAGAGAAGAAACAAAAGAAGTAATTTTTCTCAAAAGTTCAACAACTTGGACACAGATGTCCTTGTCTGGGGTCATCTTGGTCCTTGTTCAATCGAACTGGTCCACAAGGTAGACAGGAGCCCGGTCAAAAAGGAACAGGCGCCAGAAGCCTAAACACTGGCGCCACAGACAGGTGGATGCACTGTTCACTTGTTTGGTTTCATACTAGTGTAAGGGCCAAGCTGATCTTCCAATTTTAGTATATGTACTGCCCAAGCAAGTACTGTACATCCCTCCACAGGGATTATTCCTTCTCTGTCGAGGCCTTGTATATTTTCAAAATAAGGTGCTTCCATTTTCCTCTTATAATGATCCTCACTTCAAGTGGTAATTTGTAGTCTTGGTGCAGAATGTCCAAATGCTCTCTCACCTGACTTACAATTTGTTTTAGTTCAAATAGCCTATAAGCTTCACCTGCATAACTGAATACAGTAGACTCCTCATATTTAAGGGGGATGGGTACCACATCCCTCCCGCCCCTGGCATGCCTTGCTAAAGTCCGCTAATACTTTACATGCTTCTAAAAATTATTAGAACTACCTATTTTGATAATTAAAACACAAAAATAACCCATGAAAAATGCTTATACTTGAGTATTTTAATAGTTTTATCACAAAAATGAAGTTTTTATGATAAAACAAAGTTTAATGTATACTTACCTGGCAGGTATATATATAGCTATATTCTCTGTTCCACCTGGCAGAAATTTTCAAAACTCGCGGCAATCGCTAGTAACCTATTAGTAGTTCAGGCAACCACCACCCCGTTACCGTGGCGCTAGCGCTAGGAACCGTTCCCAATTGGGCCAGATTTTCTCTGAACCCTGTCCCCTGAGGGGAGGCGGGTGGGAATTAAATTATATATACCTGCCAGGTAAGTATACATTAAACTTTGTTTATCATAAAAACTTCAGTTTTAATGTATGACACTTACCTGGCAGGTATATATATAGCTGATTGACACATTTGGAGGTGGGTCAAGGACAGCAACATTCTTAGAGTATAAAAAATATTATTAAAATATTATTAAAACTCCAGGTTCCTTACCTGCTAAGGTAGCTGACTTCATAGGTCCTGCCTCTAAGCCTGCTTAAACCTTAGTAGCTCAACAAGGAAGTGTCCTGTATGTTGAAGAAGCTAAGACTGGAACTGACAACTGGACGTGACCAATGTGTTGACAGATCCTTACAGCCCTCTTATGCCACGGCATTCAAGCTAGTAACAAATCATTTACCTGAACTACACACACACCATCACCAGATAATACTAACACGACTGAGAAAAGTACCGCACCCTTTTTCTCAGACGACCAAAAAAAACACAAACACCATCACCTAATAAAAACAACTAGCTTACAAGAAGGTTATGGGGTAGTAACTCCTTTGCCCAATACTGTACCCGAGGACACGTATGGACCTAGCGTCTGACAATTATCGAAGGTTGTCTGAAGTCCTAGATAATGAGACGCAAATATTGAATTAGTTCTCCAATATGTTGATTCAATAATTTCCTTGAGGGCTCTAAATAAAAGTTCTTTTTTAAACGCTTAATGAACGTCCTGCCACTGCCCTGACTTCATGAGCCTTCACCTTTAAAATACCAAAGCTCTGCTCTTCACACAACATATGAGCCTCTTTAATTAAACTCTCTCATGAAGAAGGGCTAGAGCGTTCTTCGTCATGGGTCTAGTGGGGTCTTTAACTGAACACCACAGAGCGATCAGACCTCCCTCTGATTAACTCTTGTTCTTTGTATATAACATCTCAACGCTCTCACTGGGCAGAGAACTCTTTCTTGCTCGTTACCGACCAATTCAGCTAGACCCAAAACTTCAAAGGATCTTGGCCAGGATAGCTGGATCCTCATTCTTGGCCAAGAAACCTTCTTGGAATGCACACACTGCATTGCCGTCTCCATCCCACCTTCTTCGATATGGCCTGAAGCTCACTAACTCTTTTAGCAGTGCTAATGCTACTAAAAAGATAGTCTTCTTAGCAAGATCTCTCAGAGAGGATTCCTCTAACGGTTCGAATTTGCTAGAAGTTAAATACTTCAAGACCACATCCAGGTTCCACGCAGGTGGCCTGCCTTCTGATTGTTTCTTCGTCCCAAACGACCTAATCAGATCTCTCAGATCTAAGTTATTCGAGATGTCTAGATCCCTTGTGTCTAAACACTGAGGTTTTAGCATACTCTTATAACCTTTAATTGTTCGAAACTGACAATGTAAATCCTTCCTCAAGTAAAGAAGGAAATCTGCGATTTGGGTCACAGAGGTACTGATGAAGACACTTTCCTGTTTTTACACCACTTCCGGAAATTGTCCCACTTCGACTGATACACCGTGATTGTGGAGGTTCTTCTGGCTCTAGCCACTGCACTGGCCACCTCTCTAGAATATCCCCTCGCTCTGACCAGAGTTCGATATGTCTGAACGCAGTCAGACCCAGAGCGAGGGTATTCTTTGTGAAACCTGTCGAAGTGGGGTTGTTTGAGTAAATCTACTCTTAGAGGAAGCGTCCTTGGCGTATCTACCGTCCACATTCCATACCTCTGTGAACCAACTTTGGGCCGGCCAAAACGGGGCTATTAATGGTCATCCTCGTTCCTTTGCTCTCCTGAACTTCTTCATCACTTTTCCCAGCACCTTGAACGGGAGGATTGCGTACAGATCTAAGTTTGACCAATCCATCAGGAATGCATCTACAGCCACTGCTTCCTGGTCTGGAATCGGAGAGCAATATGTTGGTAATCTCTTTGTTCTGGCTGTCGCAAACAGATCCACTACCGGACGGCCCCACAACTTCCACAGGCTCTGGCAAACCTCCATGTGCAACGTCCACTTCCGTCGAGAGAAGTTGCTCTCTCCTGCTCAACAGGTCCGCACCCCCACGTTCTTTTCTCCTTGTATAAACCTGGTGAGTATCACGACCTTTTCCTCTTCTGCCCAAAGCAGAATTTCTTTTGCCAGATTGTAAAGGGGAAAAGAATGAGTTCCCCCTTGCTTCCGAATATATGCCAGAGCCGTGGTGTTGTCCGAGTTGACCTGCACTGTCTTGTTTCGAATCAACTCTCTGAAGTGCTTCAAAGCCAAGAAAATTGCCAACAGTTCCTTCCTGTTTATGTGCCACTTTGTTTGTTTCGTCCTTGTTCCAAAGTCCCGACACCTCTTGAGGCCTAATGTTCGTCCACCCCAAACCCGCGTCAGACGCGTCGGAAAAACAAGACGAGGTCTGGGTTTCTTCTGCTGAAGCGACATCCCTCTTGCTAACCTGCCTGGAGTTAGCCACCACTTTAATTCCTCCTTTTACTTCGGTCGGAATTAGAAACTGGAAGGAATCCGGTTGCGATTTTTTGCTTGGCCATGAATCCTTCAGGAAAAAACACTGAAGAGGTCTTCATGTGCAGTCTATTTTCCATAAAGAAACGAATCCTGACCTCGAGGTGAAAAAAGAGAGTGTGCCCAGTAGACTCATCCACTCTCTTGCAGAGCATCGGTCTTTCTTTAGAAAATCCTGCACCTTCTGACTGCATTGGGCTTGCCTTTCGGGGACGGAAAAGCCCGAAAAGTCACTGCCGATATCTGAATCCCCAAATAAACTATCTGTTGTTGGGGCTCCAAATGGGACTTTTCCCATATTTCACTACCAGACCTAGGTCTTTTGCTAAGTCCAATGTTTGACTTACATTCCTCCAGACATTGAATTCTCGACTGGGATCTTATCAACCAGTCGTCCAGATACAAAGATACTCTGATCCCTCTTAAATGTAGCCATCTCGCCACATTGGACATCATCCTCGTGAATACTTGAGGGGTGTGCAAAGGCCGAAGCATAGGGCCTTGAACTGAAAGACCCTGTCCTGAATCACAAACCTTAGATACTTCCTGCTTCCTGGATGAATCGGAATATGAAAGTATGCGTCTTGTAAGTCCAGAGTCGCCATCCAGTCCCTGGACGTAACCGACTGCCAGTAAACTGAATCGTTCGTCCTCCATTAGTGAACTTGGTCTTTTCTACGAAAAGATTCAGTTGACTTACGTCCAGCACTGGCCTCCAACCTCCCGAGGACTTTGCAACCAGGAACAGACGGTTGTAAAATCCCGGAGATTCGTGATCCAGAACAGGTTCTATTGCTCCTTTCTCTAGCATGGAAGCTACTTGCTCCCACAGAGCCGCTTTCTTCTCTAAATCGTTGTAATTTGCCCCGAGGCTCTCGGAGATGTTGCGAGAGGGGGTCTTTTCACGAAAGGAATCTTGTATCCTTCCCGAGCTACGTTGACAGCCCAGGGATCTGCCTTCATTTGTTGCCAGACTTCCCAAAAACCTTGAAGTCTGGCTCCCACTGTCGTCTGGAGGACCGAATTCTCATTCTTTTAGAGGGTTCTTGGCTTGGCCTCTTTTCGCTGGTACTCTCTTACCCCTAAAGGCGGGGTCGAGCGAATGTTTCTTCCTCGAAAGGGCTGTTGCGACGTCTAGTCTCCTTTGGCGTCTTCTTCACCAACTTGGTTGGTAAGAAACTTCTTAACCGAAGAAGAAAGAAGATCTTGAGTAGCTTCTGCGAAAGGGATAGAGCTATATCCCTAATCACCTCTGAAGGAAACAGCTGTTTCGGAAAGGGGAGAGAACAGTAACTCCGATTTCTGAGAGTTAGAAACTCCTGAGGCGAAACGAACACAAGAGCGATCTCTTCTTAAGCACTCCTGCCCGTGAATAACGAAGCCAGCTCATTCGTTCCGTCTCTAAGAGCCTTATCCATGCAGGACATAATGCCTCTTAGCTGTTTCTAAGTCCTGCGAATCCTCTTCTCCTATGGAATTCGCTAGCGCTCCCAAAGACCAATCCAAGAAATTAAAGACTTTGAAAGTCCTAAAAATCCCTTTAAATAGATGGTCAAATTCCGAGGACGTCCACCAGACCTTGGCCGACTGTAACGCCTGTCTGCGTGAGCTGTCCACTATACTGGAGAAGTCCCCTGGGAGGAGGCAGGTACTCCCAGGCCTAGACTTTCTCCTAGTAGCGTACCATACTCCCGATTTAGAAGCTAACTTAGCTGGAGGAAAAACAAAAGAGTATTTTCCCGCTTCTTTCTTGTCCTTCATCCAGTCATTCACCCGTTGAAGGGCCTTCTTTGCCGAAATTGACATCGTCATTTTCAGGAAGGAGGACTTCTTAGGAGTCCTAGTCTTGGAAACTGTGATAAGGGGGATAACGGAGCTGTCGGTTTAAATTCACCCCCTCAAAAACAGCAATAAGACGTGAAGTCAGAACCTTATAATCTGAAGAAGGTTTCTGTATTCTTTCTTCAATTACTTCCAACTCTTCTTCTGCTGAAGACATAAATCTTGCAAGTCGTCGTCGTATTGACGCTTCGTTGACGGACTAGTGTCCTGCCGCCTGCGTCCTGCGGCTAGCAAGGCATCGGCGTCCTGCCGCCTCTCGATGTCTTGCCGCCTGCGTCCTGCGGCTACCGATGCGTCTGCGTCCTGCCGCCTGCGTCCTGCGTCCATCGTAGACACGCCTGCTTCCTGCCGCCTGCGTCCTGCGTCCACCATTGGTTCCGCGTCCTGACGTTTGCGTCCCTGCTTCTTCCGACACTATTTTCCTCCTAGCGCCAGTGCGCCCTGCGTCCTCGGCGAACGCGTCCTTGTCTTCCCTTTTCGAAGACTTAATGGAAGGAAAATCGTCCTTACGCCTCGAAGATGCTTGTTCAGGAGCATCCCAAGACTTCAACACTGCCAACTTGGACTGCATTTCCCGTAAGAAATGCTTCGTACCATCCTCCTGAATGGTAGACGACGAAGGATGAGGATTACGAGCTGGACTGCGACCTAAAGGAGAGCGATCTTGTACTCTACCCGACGGAGAAATACGAGGGGAGGATCCATAAGAAGATGGAGGCGATTCTCCCAAGGCAATACCATGCCGAGACGGACGTATATCGCCAGTGCGATTTGCGTCCCTCTCTAGTACGAAAAATCCTTTTCCTCTTGATCGGTACTGCTCCCCCGTCTTCCGAGGATGACAACACCTCAGGACTACTCCAAGCCTCACTATCTTGCACCTGTTTTCTCGAGAGCAGATGATGTCCTGAACGTCCTCTTGAGTGGGCGAGACACCACTGCATACCGACGTTCTCGCTCGGAAGTCGAACCTTCCGAGGACGCACACTTCCCAGTTACGCCTTTTCTGCGGCGAACTGCAACAGCCTGGGAACTTGCAACAGGACTGTTCGAAGGGACGCCTGACCGTGTCAAAACCTCTCTCGCCTCCCTTCGACTGTCGACATGCCTTCTCCCTGGGTCTGGGAGCTTGACAGAGGTCTAGGTCTAGGAGCACGAGAGAGACGATCAGACGCCCCCCCCCTCACATTACACTTTCACTGACATCGAAAGCACTAACTTTGTCTGTAAGTCGCTGTATCTGGTCGCCCATGGACGCAAGGGCAGCGAACACTTTCACAATATTTGTATCGTTCGTCTCCTCCGATACAGCAGCGGTGCGCAGGATTATACCCTGGGGAGAAGGAAACTATCAATTCTACATTAGAAGGAGCTGGAGAGGAAATACAATCACTCCTTTTACTCGAAGAATTTGACTTCTCACTACGAGAAGCAGATCTCCTTACACGATCTTTCTCCAGTCTCTCAACGTATTTCATAAAGACCTTCCATTCCTTCTCTGATAAATTCTCACATTCAATGCATCTATTCTCCCAAGTACACACAGATCCTACATTTCTTACAAACGGTATGAGGGTCGACCGAAGCTTCGGCAGTCTTACCTTACACCCCTCTTTTACACACACTCTAAACATACTTCCAGAGTCAGACATCTTAAAGAACAATCCAAAGCGAATGCCAAGCTAACGTTTCCAAGTACAATACCAAAATCCAAGATCAGTCAGCAACGAGAATGAAAATTCTAGCAGGGAACCACCAACAATGTTGCCGGTTCGGCTGGCAGAGAAAATCTGGCCCAATTGGGAACGGTTCCTAGCGCTAGCGCCACGGTAACGGGGTGGTGGTTGCCTGAACTACTAATAGGTTACTAGAGATTGCCGCGAGTTTTTGAAAATTTCTGCCAGGTGGAACAGAGAATATAGCTATATATATACCTGCCAGGTAAGTGTCATACATTAAAAGTGCATTTAGTTAAGAAAATTATATTAAAATATACAGTAATTTGTGAATATTTCTCAGTGAAAACTACTGCAAACTATCCATGAATAATGGGTATGTATGGTCCGTAGAATAATCTGCGAATAGGTGAGTCCGAAAATTGTGAGTCTGCGAAGAGTGGAGGTTGACTGTACAATGTTAATTTCAGGTTTACAGAAACAAAGACACAGGAAGACCCCTGGCCCATTACACAATTTGGTGCTTGGAAGCTGTCTGCTCGGAGTCCTCTGACTCTGCTGGGAGCTCAGACAGGGAGAGCCCTTTGGTGCCAAATACTGGCACTAGACAACTGGAAGATCTGCCTTTTCAATGCTGAAATACGTCCAAAAAGTGCCATCAAACTACTTCTCTATACTGAGATCCGCAAATGAACTATTCACACTGGGATTCATATTGCTATTAGAGGACAAAAAATCACACCCTTAAGGACGCCTCCCAATGGCTGTCCATCGAGAACTGCAGATCACAGGCTCGACTGGGGAGTAACTTCCCGGGGGAAAATCCCTTCAGACTCCAAGGAACTTCAGTATCCCTCCTCCCTGGTGCATGGGAGTCTGACAGGGACTGGGTATAGGAGTCTGAGAAGCTGAATAGTCATCTCCATCACTACATGTCTCTAAGATGCTTTTCCAGTGTTTGTCTGTAGACACCTGGGACCGAACACAGGCTCGACTCAGGGGATGACTAGCCGTGGGTAACCCACTGACCTCCCAGGTGCATGGGAGTCTGACAGGGACCTTTGTCTAGGAGTATTGAGGGACGAGTGGCCACCTCCTCCACTGCACTACACTTCACTATTACAAAGTTAACATCTGTTAACCAAAATACACGACTGGCAAACTTAGGGGAAAAAAAAGCAAGTGAGTTTTGTAACACTCGAGTATTACTTTTATAAAACAAAACTATTATCAGTGGCTCGCTTATACTGGAGTGTCGTAACACTTGAGAAATACTTTTAAAAACAAAACTATTATCAGTGGCTTGCCAAGAGATTGCAGCCATGAAACAGTTCATAGATTGCCAAAGTTATGGCTTAATGAAAATGCATAACATACAACCATTTGCTTCATAATGTAATGTTGTAAAAACTGAGAATTACTTTCAAGGCAAAAATGACAAATTTTTAATCAATTTGTATATTTCATAACTAACAAACCTGAGGTCTTGACATTAGGATAATCTGCCAGGAGCCTCACCAATAAACAAACCATAAATGCAAATGGCATCATTTACTTTGCTTCGTTGATAAGGGACACACTCATCCTGAAAGATTTCAGCTTGAAGGCTACAATATATGAATTCCGATGGTTAATTTAAAGAAGCCTCTATCGGAATCCGGTATAATAACCAGAAAATAATGAATAAATCTACGGCCAGACCAGGTGTTGCCACAACAGATGGCAGGAAATGAATAAGGACTGTCTGCTAGGTCGTTCCAATATTCTGTTAGTGGGATAGGCTGTTACCTTCACAAGCTACAGTCAGGCTCCCTTTACTTGCGTTCTCGAGATTCATGGACTCACATGAATTTTTTTTGGGACCATATTTACACAAGGAAGTTCATCTCTCTCTCTCTCTCTCTCTCTCTCTCTCTCTCTCAAATAATTCATAATTTCACTCTTGATGGTCAGATATATATGATATTGCCAATTCAATACTCTCTCTCTTGCTGTACATATATTTTTAATGGTAAAACTATTTAAGATGACTGAAATTATTTTAAAAAATATAATCTCAAAGATTAATACAGTAACAGGATAGTAATTTAAGGTACATTTGAAGTAGGATGTTATTTAAGGTATACATCTGGTATTTGAACTTTCAAGATCGGCAGTTATATGTGTATTTAGAGGGGGTTCTAAGTATTTGTAGGTGTTAACTATTTGTTGGGGGGGGGGGGGGGGGGGGGGGGGGTCTGTTACGTATCACCCCCACGAATATGGGGGGTCTGAATTTGAGCTGCCATACGAGTGGAAACTATAGCTATGTAATTACTTGGTAAGTTACTTATACAAAAATGTATTTATAGTCACAAAAATATGAAAATGCATTAGTTAGTGAATACTTCTCTATGAAAAATCCTGTGAATAATGTGGATATGTATTCCCAGAAAAATTCGTGAATAGGTGAAGCCAGAAACCTACAACCACAAATAGGCAGAGGTCGACTGTATTATAGTTTCCAAAACCAGGCAGTCAGATGAAACCATAGTCAACTTCCAGAAAACTAGTTGGGCCATACCTAATGTCTGTATCTGCCATGTGCGAAGACAAGTGTAGGGTCTGTTTATACAACTTCACTAAAGTGTCGGCAAACTGGACATGCTCCGACACACTCAGGCTTTCCTGCTGTCCTAAGGCTCTTGTAAGTTGCAACCAGCATAAATTACGATACACAGCCTCTACCTGTTGAGTGGAACAAAATGACTCCATGAGACTAAAAAGAACTTCCTGCATACGTATCTCAACTATACGTACATATAATAGTTCTCCAGACAAGTTTCTAGACTCTCAGGGATGACTTAGAGGGATTTGCTGATGTTGTAAATGCAACATAACATTTGGAGTGAGGCAACTTTAAGATAGACAACTAAGTTGGAAAAGACAAAACACTGCAGACAATTATTAACAATCATAATGATCATGCAGTTAAAAAACAATAAAAAAAACATTCAGTAAGTTTACACAAAGTGTGAAAAATGGAAAGAACAAGGAGGGAGTGGAAAGAATTACAGGGAAAAGAAGAATCCATCACTTTCAATAAGCACAAACATTCGTAATTACTAGCCACGTATGACAACTGTATGACTATTTTGAAATTTCGTGTACATACAGAAAAAAGACCAAGGGTGTCATCAAATTACATCATCAATGAAGTTTATTTACAAAAAACAAAACCACCCCCAAAAAAACAGTTAAATTCCCATAATTTCCAACAACTCACATCTACAGGAATCCCTTCTTCATTAAACCGGACGAGCACTCGGACAAATTCCAGGAAAATTGAAATTTGATCTTTTGGCACAAGTGGTAAAAAGTTAACAATATCACCGTAACAACACATTTTGTCCCCATAGTCGCGAATATACTCCTGGAGTATCTCCACAAAGTCTCCTGTTGAAAAAAAAAAAAATTAGAGTAGAAAACATTTACATTAATATAACAAATTTAGGGAACCAGTAAAATATTTTCACAGAAGTCCCATATTCTGAAGGCTTATTCCCAGTGAATAGGGTTTATCTTCTGAATAATAATTATAATAATAAAATGCCAAGTCTTCACAAATTACAAGAATATACCACAGTTTTTTAATCCAGAGTACAAAACTAAAAAATGAGGACCATAACAGACATGACTATTAAATCTTACCACATAATTCTTCTACACGTTCTGCCATCCCTTTCTCTTGAAGCACTAGGGCTAACTGCAAAAGTCCCAATAAAGGCCCTCTGCTGTGGGTTGACTCTTGTCGTTTCACCTCTGCTAAAAAGGCAGCCGCCTCAACAAGTGGGTCATTGGTTGAATTCCCAGTTAACTTGAGCTCCATCATAACCCGAATGTACTCGACATAATGTTGCCAATTATCTGGCCTTTGAGAGGGAGAAAAAATAAAGTGACTTCAATTAGTAACAGGAAAAAATGAAGCCATTATTCATTCAATGGTTTATGAGAACTTGGACCAGACTGATATTATGGCAAAACTGAAAAACCTGACTGACTAAGAAACATGCATGAGGAGGAGATTGTGATTATGGCATTACAACTAATCGAGGTTCTTTTAATACCAAATACTTTCGTGTGCAAGATACGCTATAAACTTACTCTTTCATAATTAAATCCTTACATACAGAGGAGGCCAATTCCCACTGGTTTAAGCGGGCATGGTAGGTCGCCCTTTTCAAGGCTAAAAAATTCTGTGGTTGATGGATGACCTTCTCAGACAAGGGTCCATCTAAGACCGCTAGGCCTTCAGCATACTTATTCTGAAAATGGAAGAAAAGGTAAAATGAAAACACTGGGAAACTTCATTTGTTCCATTATTCATTTACACCCAAGTTATTTTTTCTAAGTTCTTGATGGGGCAACCCCAAAGATGTTTATTCTTAACCCCTTGTGGACGGACGGGTAACAATAGTATACGTTTAAATGTAGCTTTGTGGTGGAGTCTGGGTAACATACATATACATATGTTCAAGATTTTGTGCCATAAAGTTTGAAGGTATTTTGCAGGAAAAATGTTCCATGTGCCATAAATTGCTATTGGCAACTCTTTAGATAAAAAGTACTAGTCTGAGTGGGCTGGGAGAGATTTAGTCTTGCTTGAGGTGGTAAAGGGGAATGTTGTCCCAACTTCCCCTCCAAAGATGAGTTGTAAATATTTCACAATAGTATATATATATAGTCAGTCAGATTTTGTTACTGATTTTAGTTCTTATCTGTTATGATATTGTGTGAGCTATAATTATAATTTGACAAAATAAAATGAAAAAAAAATATTTGAAAAAAACACTTACAACTTGGTACAATTAGTTTATTTTTACGACCATTGGAAATGAGGACCTGCACAGGGTTGGAAATATTCACTTTCAACTTATCGTGGAAGGTACAGAAAATTCTTTAGAATTTCTTTCCTTATACCATGTGAATATGCATATCTTCCTCCTTCCACTGATGCTTTTTTTTTTTTTTTTTAATCAGCCATCCTTAAACTTAACCTGGTCAAGGGGTGTGCTTAAAATATATATTTAGCCTAGACTATGAAAGTTCAATGAGATGTGAAGACTGTTACAAAATGAAGTGAAAGGCATTGGACAGCTGGCTGGGGAGACCAATGGAAATGGATGGAAAACAAATAGAAAAGCAACATAACTGGGGTTACTTAACTGCTTTAGATTGAGCTGGCTTGTCTAGCATAGGCCCTTCAAAAGGTAGCCTGTGAAAGTGGTTAATATACTGTTAGGGATAAGAGGCCTGATGTGTATCTTGGAACTCGACACACTAACAGTGCTTATGAAATGTGTAAACAGGAAGTTACCTCAAAGAATATCTACTAAACTGGAGTGCAACTTAATACCCAATTTATATAACAGTGAGGTTTTAAGTGTGGTCGCAGCCTACAAAGTACGGTACTAAAATTTCAATTCTTTTTGGCCCTAGTCACACTCAGTTTCCACCAGGAATTATAAACTAAAGACCACAAGGACTTGAAATGATGAATTTCTTTTCAAGCCTCCCAGTGACTAGGATATGTTCTGAGTTTGCCAAGGATGCATGCTCCATAATTCTCTTCTACGCACACTGATGTTTGATACAATTCGTGGTTAGATTACATTTTCCATAGATAATTCAAGTTAATAGCTGTAGTTTTTTAATATACAACATAAAGCATATGGGTAGTTTTAGGTTTTTATTGAGATATTTGAATTTCTTAAACAATGACATGAGCTCAAAAACATTATCTTTTTATTTTAGTGACCAAAGGAGAAACTTATGGAGTCATTCCTTACTGAGGTTCAATTCATCATTTATACTCACCGAGGCAAAACATCATCCTTCACATTAAAATATTTACTATCAAATTTGTCAGATTTAAACAACTGCAAAAAAAAATATTAATAATAATAAAATAAAAAATGCAAAAAAAAAAAATTAAGAAAGATAGCTATCAAACACTTAATGCTGATTGGAATAAACTGCATTGTTTCTCTATTCTGCATCCCAACGTATTTTCCATCATAATTATGCTGTTTGAATAACTTACAAACCTTATTTCTTTTAAAACATCAATTTGGGACCCTCTAAACTGGAGTTGGAATACAGGTAGTTTCGTGTGTAACAGCTGACCGGAGTCATTTGGGTGTGTGCTGCTACTCAAATTATTTTTCTTGCTAAATCCCAATACTGACCTTAGAAAATCCCAAGATTAACAAAAACATCCGAAGATGATAACTCTGTGTGTGTGTGTGTGTGTGTGTGTGTGTGTGTGTGTGTGTGTGTGAAGTTTAAAAAATATGTTGTACAGGTAATATACACATATTTGAGAAAGAAACAAAGAAAAAAAAAGTTACTGTCAGACATGTGGACTATAAAGGTTGTAACAAGCAGGTATACAGAAATGGATTAACATTCCTTAAGAGATTAAAGAATTTAATCTGCTTTGAAGCTATGTCAACACAGCATTAGTAAATAGCTTCTGAAAAAAAAATTACTTTTGTTGTCGAAGAATCTCTGAGCCAACATTTTTGCACTCAAAGTAATGAGAACGAATCCATTCTATTCTTCATGTAACCAGTAAAATACATACACTACTGAAAACTACCTAATGTAATCCAAACAGTCAGCGTGATGCTCTTTAATGTCACTATGTCTTCATCAGTTGTAGTCATACATTTGATTATTACGACAGTGTGTGCGATTTTTCATACCACTATAAACATTAGTTAAAATCATTGTTAAATTCTTGATTCAAGAAGAAATAATTATATAAAACAAATTATTGAGTAATTTTTGCCTTCAACAGTCAAATAATCATGATCATGGTAACATTCAAATATATATATATATATAATATATATATATATATATATATATATATATATATATATATATATATATATATATATATATATATATATATATATATATATATATATATATATATTATATATATATATATATATATATATATATATATTATATATTTGCATTTTACCAAATGTTTTTGTTGAAAATGTGTTAGTGAACATGTGGTCTTAATTTTCCCATATTTTATTTTATTTATTTTATTATAGACAATGTTAATCAACTCGCATTCATTTAACACTGTATTTCAACATAAATAATAACCTATAATGAATATATAACTATAATAAAAAAAACCTGAAAAAAAGGTAAAAAAATGCTTTTGCTGCAGTAGTGATGCTTGATTTAAGCTCCTGACCCCAAAGTTCTGAAATCCAAAAAATCCCAAAAACCAAAACATATCTGGCCCCATGGATTTCAGATAAAGAATTGTGTACCTGTATACAATTTTGGCTACAGGGCAAGCACTGTGACCTAAGAGGTCCTTCAGTGCAAAAAATAATGTTGAAACAATTGTTTGGAGTGTGTGGAAAGTCAGACGGAAGACAGAGAATAAAAACGAAGGCAAAGTACAAGGAATGAAAGGGGCTGCAGCCAGGAACCAAAGAGATGATGCAAGGAACCTTAGGTAATGCCTACAGTGGCGTGTGTAAGGTACACTCACAGCGCTAACCCCCTACGGGAGACACTACAAGAATTTTATAACTCACCTGAGTTTCTAAAATATGGAGATAAGTTAACACCTCAGCTTCCGCATCAATTTTCCCATCTTTGACAAACATGTCTATCATTCTTTCCGCAAGAAGAAGGCTGATTCTCTTCCCCTTTGGGTCAACAGATTTGTGAGCCTTTAGGAGAAATATCAAGAGATCACATTATGTACGTACATCTCTTCCAGGAGGTCAGATCAAAACTAACTCCTTTCAGATGATGACCTTTTACTACTGAAGAGTTTTAAGAAACTTGATGATTTCAGATCTATATTAATATATCCACACTAGTTGTACAAACCAATATGGTAATGCTACTTCTCTATACAAATTTCATATACAGGTAATACCTATACACTAACACCTCAATTTAATGGACCTCTGTACTTATAAGACACATTATTGGCTTTACCTTTGGCTTCAATACCACTTTAGATGACGCCATTTTTAAAATGATATTGTTATGTTACAATAAAGTTTCATACATACTTACCTGGCAGATATATACATAGCTAAGACTCCGTCGTCCCCGACAGAAATTCAAATTTCGCGCCACTCGCTAACAAGGTAGGTCAGGTGATCTACGGGCCTGCCCTGGGTGGCAGGACTAGGAACCATCCCCGTTTTCTATCATATTTTCTCTCTTCCACCTGTCTCCTGCGGGGAGGCTGGGTGGGCCTTTAATTGTATATATCTGCCAGGTAAGTATGTATGAAACTTTATTGTAACATAACAATATCATTTTCATACAATCAACTTACCTGTCAGATATATACATAGCTGATTGGCACCCTTCGGTGGAGGGTAAGAGACAGCTTCTATATGGAATAGACAGGTAAACAACATATGTTGTAGGTATAAATAAAACCTTGGTTCCTACCTGATAGGTGGTAGACTTCGTGGGTGTTTGCCCAGTAGTCTGCATCACCTCAAGAAACTTTAGCGAGATATATGATCTATGGCCAAGAGTTCTTGTGGGTCTGCCGATGGGTCTTACCCCACTTACTCGGCAGAGCCTAAAAGGACTTTGTCAATGGGTGCTGATCCACTTATATGACAATACACCTTATGAAGGAGCACACAACCAATCCCGACCACCTGATCCTAACCATATGTTAGAACTACAGATTGTTAAGAGTTATCCCCGAACTCGTCACAACAATCGTAACTCAAAACCACTACGCACACATACATAATTTTCAAAAAAAAAATTATACTCAACTAATTGGATTGGACAAGAATTCTCTTACTGAACAACATAGACGGCCGCCCGTGCTAGCCTAAGTCCTCTATTGTTAGAAGAGACTCGACCATATCCAAAAAGAAGAAAAGTATATACATTTTAAGGATTGGTGTCGGCTCCCGTACCCAGAATCGTATCCGCCGATACGAAAGGACCTAGAGAAAAACACTTCTCATATGTCACACGCACGTCTTTCAAGTAATGCGATGCAAATACTGAGTTGCATCTCCAAAATGTCGTATCTATTATGTTTTTAACGACATATTCTTATGAAACGAGAGAGACGTCGCTATAGCTCTCACTTCATGAGCTTTTTTATTTTTATTTTCAACAGTTTTGTAACTGTTCGTCAGGACAGGCCTTATGAGTGTCTGTAATGACGTTTCTTACACGAATGCCAGCGCATTCTTGGACATCAGTCTTGTGGGGTCTTTTACCGCGCACCAAAGACCTTGTCTAGAGCCTCCCATTTGATGCTTTCTCTGAAGGTAGAACTTCAGAGCTCTAACAGGGCAGAGAGACCTCTCTGTTTCTCTGCCTACGAGACTCGACATGCCTTTGACTTCGAATGACTTAGGCCAGGGATTCGTAGGATTCTCGTTTTCCGCTAAAAACAGGGTCTTAAAACGAGCAAATCGCTGAGTCTCCTTTGAATGCTACTTCATCCTGCAGAGCATGCAATTCACTAATTCTCTTTGCCGTAGCTAAAGATAATAGGAATATGCATTTTCGGGTAATGTCTCTAAACGATGTCCGATGAGGAGGTTCGAATCTTTCCGATGACAGATACTTTAGAACTACGTCTAGGTTCCAGTTCGGAGGTACTGGTTCCTTAGACTTTGAAGTCTCAAAAGACCTTATGAGATCGTGGAGATCTTCATTATCTGCCCGATCTAATCCTCTGTTCCTGAATACAGCCGGGAGCATACTTCTATATCCCTCTATTGTGGATACGGCTAGATGAGATTTTTCTCTCAGGAATAGCAGGAAATCCGCAAATTTCCGCTATAGAGGTAGTGGAGGAGGACAACTTCTTGGATCTACACCTCCTTCTAAATGCCTTCCACTTCGACTGGTATACTTTCGTAGTGGAGGTTCTGCGTTCTCTCGCGATCGCGCTTGCTACTTTGCGAGAAAAGCCTCTCGCTCTGACAAGTCTTTCGATAGTCGAAAGGCAGTCAGAGCGAGAGCGGAGAGGTTTGATGGTTGTATGAGAAGATCCGTCCTTCCGGGTAGGGATCTTGGAAAGTCTACGATTCACTCTACCACCTCCGTGAACCATTCCTGGGCCGGCCAAAAGGGGGCTATTAACTTCATCCTCGTCTCCTTTGACGCCACAAACTTTTTCATTACTAACCCCAGGATTTTGAATGGGGGTAAAGCATAAACGTCTCTCGAGACCAATTTAGCAGGAAGGCATCTACCATAAGTGCTCTGGGATCTTCCACGACCGAGCAAAACACTGGGAGCCTTATTTGAAATGAATGTTGCTAAGAACTCCACATGAGGAGTTCCCCACAGAGACCAGAGATCGAGACACACTTCCTCGTGTAGAGTCCATTCTGTAAGAAGGACCTGGTTCCTCCTGCTGAGCCTGTCCGCCCTCACATTCCTTTCTCCCTGTACGAACCTTGTCATCAGGGAGATGTTACTGTGATACGTCCAAAGTAATAGGTCTCTCGTGAGCTCGTAAAGGAACGAGGAGTGCGTCCCTCCCTGTTTCCGAATGTAGGCAAGTGGGGTGGTGTTGAGCGTCAACTCGTCCCCGTACTCCTCAAGAAGAAGGGTAGTCAACACCTTCTAGTTAGACAGACCTTCTCTCCACTATTATTCGTCATCCGAGTTTTCCTCTAACTCGGGATCTAAAAGCGTCTCCGCTCTCCTTTCCGAACATTTTCTTCTTGCGGAACACAAACTCCTAAACAGGGAGGGCTAAGGGAATGATAATCCTTCCTCTTTCCCGCTCTAATAGTCTTGGAAGGCGTCATAAGCTTCGGCTTCTCTAGAATTTTAGAAGACTCTTCATGCTTACATGAAGCTTCCCATTTGCCAAGCGTCATGGATGACGTCTTTTGCTGACGTCTCGATGACGCTTCGCGCTTGGAAGACGCTCCGCTCTCCAAAGGCGTCCTCCTTGGCGTCATAATATTGGACGGAGCGTCATGTCTATGCTCCGTTTCCAATGACGCTTCGCGTCTAAAAGACGTCTTACCTCTCTCTGGCGTTACGAAACTCTCGTAAGCACTTGTTCTCACTCTCGCACTAAACGCTTCTGTAAGACGTTTAGCCGTTTCCCGTCTTATGACGCTTGTCGTTGAACAGGTAAGAGAGGACGAGACTTCTTAATTGGAAGCGTCACGTCCTTCCGACGTTGCGTTCGAGATGACAGTTGCTCTTGAACTGCTAGAATGATTTTTCTTGACGCTTCTCCCACGTCCAGTGCACGACGTCTTTCGTCATCACTCGGTGGGGAAAAAGGAAAGGGTACTTCCGCTTACACTTCAGGTGACGCTGACGCCCCCTTCGCTTTCTTGCTAGAAGACGGAGAGTCATCTGAGAAACGCTCCGGACTAGAATCCCTGTCAGGCGTCCTATGACGCTTCAGCGGTTTCGACAAGTTCGATTCCCTCCACCCTCGTTTAGGTGAGGGAGAGGGAGAGGACGAGAAACACTCGCGAAGGACGCTTTTCTATAGTGCCCTTGAGCCGCCTGCAACGAAGCAGAGCTAGCTGAAGGGACGTCTGACTGTTGGGGATTCCCCACAACCTCCTTAAGGCTTTCGACTTTCCTTCTCCTCTGGGCTCGTGAGCTTGGAAGAGGTCTAGGCCTGGGAGCGTCGCAGGAGCTTGGCACCTACTGGTGCTTGGAGGAGAAATGTTTCATTTTCCCTTTTTAAAGGGACGAAAGGCGGACCTACCTCTCTTCTCTGGAGCCTTCCTTCTTGCGGGAGGTCTGGAGATCGGACCACCTCGAAAGGGCTGCATAGAAGTGCTAGGTTCTTTCTTGTCAGAAACAAAAGCAGGTTTCTTCTTTCTAGCTGACTGCCTCAGAAGATCTTGAGTCGCCTTCTCAGTTAAAGAGTGAGCCACGTCCTTCACTAACTGAGAAGGGAACAAATAGTCAGACAGAGGTGCATACAGTAGAGCTGCCCTCTGAGCATGTGAGACTGCCTTTGTTAAGAAGGCGCCATACACCGTCCTTTTCTTCAAAAGACCTGCTCCAAATAATGAAGAGACTTAAAAAGATCCATCCTGTACCGCTTTGTCGATGCAAGACAAAATGCATACAGGGCTTCAGGTTCGATTCCCTGTGAATCGTAAGCTTTCTTGGACATCACCCCAAGGGACCAATCTAAGAAGTTGAAGACTTCCAATACATGGAAAAGTCCCTTGAGGAGATGATCCAGTTCTGAAATACTCCATGTAATACGAGCAGAATTAAGACTTGGACGCCTTGAAGCGTCAACTAACGTCGAAAAATCTGCCTCTGTTGTAGAAGGGAGAGCGATACCCATATCCTCCCCCGTCTTGTACCATATGCCTCTTTTCCCAGCTAACCTTGCTGGAGGCATGCAAAATACTGTCCTGACTAAGTCTTTCTTCGACTTCATCCAGGAGTCTAAGGCGTGTAAAGCCCGCTTCATCGAGATGGTGGGCTTCATCTTCAGAAAAGACGAAGGCTTCTTCGCCTTCGCACTCGAAAAGAGCGAGCGCGGAGAAGGAGGAGCAGCCGGAGTCAACTCGTCTCCGTATTCCTCCAGAAGTAGGGTAGTCAACACTTTATAGTTGGACAAGCCCTCTCTTCCATGATCATCATCATCCGAGTTTTCCTCAAACTCGTGATAAATCTGAGTTTCCGTTCTCCTTTCAGAACTTTCTGGAGGAGACAAACTCCTGATCGGAGAGGGGCTAAGGGAATGAAAGTCTTTCCTTTTCCCCGTTTTGATCGACTTGGAAGGCGTCACAACCTGCGGCTTCTCTTGCGCTTTAGAAGACGTCTTGTATGACGCTTCCCGCTCTCCGAGCGTCATGTATGACGTCTCTTGTTGACGTCTTGATGACGCTTCGCGTCTGGAAGACGCTTCGCTCTCTAAGGGCTTCCTACTTGGCGTCACAATCTTGGACGGAGCGTCACGTCTAAGATCCGCTTGAAATGACGCTTCACTTCTAAAAGACGTCTTTCGTTTCTCTTGTCTTATAACACTCTCGTCAGCCTCCGCTCCTCGAGCAGGTGCGAGAGGACGAGACTTCTTAATTGGAAGAGTCACGTCCTTCCGACGGGGCGCTAAAACTCCCACAAGAGATGACAGTTGTTCCTGAACCGCCATAATTCTCTTCTTTACGCTTCTCCCACGTCTAATGCATGACGCCTCTCGTCATCACTCGGGGAAGAAGCATGATGGGGTACTTCCTCATAAGCGTCAGGTGACGCTGACGCCACCTTCGCCTTCTTAATAGCAGACGGGGCGTCATCCGAGAAGCGCTTTGGGCTCGAATCAATGTCTTGCTTCATATGACGCTTCAGCGGTCTCGATAAGTTC
Organism: Macrobrachium nipponense; assembly: GCF_015104395.2. Taxonomy (NCBI): domain Eukaryota; kingdom Metazoa; phylum Arthropoda; class Malacostraca; order Decapoda; family Palaemonidae; genus Macrobrachium; species Macrobrachium nipponense. Next base: position 32,832,388 of record NC_087214.1, on the reverse strand, counting down.
GACTCCTTCCACCCTCGTTTAGGTGAGGGAGAGGGAGAGGACGAGAAACACTCGCGAAGGACGCTTTTCCTATAGCGCCCTTGAGCTGGCTGCCATGAAGCAGAGCTAGCTGAAGGGACGTCTGACCGTTGGGGATTCCCCACGACCTCCTTAAGGCTTTCGACTTTCCTTCTCCTCTGGGCATGGGAGCTTGGAAGAGGTCTAGGCCTGGGAGCGCCGCAGGGACGATCAAACGCCCCCTCCACAACACTGATAGGACTCACTTCACTAAAATGTTCACTATCACTAGCCTTACCTTTCGAGTCAGCCATCTTGGACTTCAAGTCTTTTGCTGACGTCTCTAATAGTTCGAAAGGCAGTCAGTGCTTTCAGATTGGCGATTTCCGATGCCGAATCCGAAAAGACACTCTGAGAATGAGATCTATAGGGAGAATCTACAGTAGTAGGGTTAGAATTATCCGTGAAAGGCTCAATAGGCCTTGAACTCACACCTTTCAGTCGTCTAACTCTATCCCTCTCTAACTTCTTCAAATAAGAAGTCAAAGTCTTCCACTCTTCTGCATTCAAACCCTCGCATTCCTTACAAGTGTTAATAGCAGAACACTGAACCCCCCTACATTTACGGCATACAATGTGAGGATCAACCGAAGCTTTCGGTATCCTCACCCTGCAGCCTACATTCACACTATTCTCACACTCACATTAGAATCAGACATACTGAGAAAAATCCAAAAGAGTTATTCCAAACACAGTCCACAGTAGCGAATGCCAAAACACGATCCAAATACGTCACCAAAAAGCCGAAAAACGTTGATCAAATGTTGAAAAATGAATCTAAGTCAGGAGGTAATAACAACAATGTTGATACCACCGGCGACAGAGAAAATATGATAGAAAACGGGGATGGTTCCTAGTCCTGCCACCCAGGGCAGGCCGGTAGATCACCTGACCTACCTGTAGCGAGTGGCGCGAAATTTGAATTTCTGTCGGGGACGACGGAGTCTTAGCTATGTATATATCTGACAGGTAAGTTGATTGTATGAAAATAACTCTCTCCAATTGAATGTCAAGTGTAAAGTTAAGGTTAGTTTAGGTTAGGAATTACGGTCAGCCGCAAGATGTCCGAAAAGCATTCAAACACAGGCTTTCATGTTGGGTCTTCATTACTTAACGTTACTTAAACTCTGTTACTTGTCTGAAATTCAAAATGGCAAAGTGTCTGTAAGTGGAGGTGCCACGAGTGAGGTTTCAAAAGCTAAACAACTTGGGTTTTCATGAGAGAGGAAAATTCTGCAAAGGAAACTTCCTTTCTGCCTCCTAAAAAGATATTATGTGTTACTCTAACCTTGACACTAACTTGGAACATACCAAGGATATCTGAATTTAGACAGAGAAAATGACCTCAGGGAACAAACCCACACGCCTTCAAGACCCTTTTCCTCTTTCAACACGACGTAATAACAAAATCGGTATAAGTAAACTCTTGACCATACAAAGAGAAACCCACCCCAAACATGAAAACCTGTTTCGCCATACGTATAACACCGCATACCTGCATTACGTGACTCATAACGGCCCAGAAATAATAGGGATTTTTTGGTTTGAGCTTATAAAGCTTCATGGCGGTCTGCTGCTGATTCTTGTAGTCGCCGATTCTCACGTAAGCCATGAAGAGGTGAGAGAGAAGTTCCTCGTTGCTGGGTTCTGACTTGACAGCCATTTCATAAACGGTGCAAATACGGTCAGCTGCAACAGAAAATGGTTATATAGATACAGTACACATAGAAATGGAATTAAGTACCGCTCACTTCAGGCCCATTTAGGTATTCAGCATTGTCATAATCAAAATTATTGACAACACAGGCAGCTAAACAGCAGGTTAAATAGAAACTACAAAGTATGAACCAGCGACCAACTCCACTCTTTTTGGGGTTAGCCATAAAATTAGTTCTCACTCCTCATCTGCCTCGTGATTTTCCTACAGAATTCCAGTGTGGCTGAGGTTTTCTATTAAGCCCTTTTTCCATAATGTCCTGGGATATCCTCCCCTGCTATTTCCATGCCTTCAACTTTTCTGACACATGTAATGCCCCTCCTCACCTCTCAATAAGTAATCAAACCAGCTCATTCATAGATATCTCAAGCCTATTTTCCAGCTGCTCTACAACTTCATTTGCAATATGATCTTTCCACTGCACCCTGGCCACGTGTCTCAGCATTCTACAGTCAATCGTTTACAAAATCAAATCCATCTTCTTCGTTAGTGGCCTTTAGTCTATTTGGCGAAATACATCGGTGAACGAACTCATCTGCATTGGCAGTAGGAGGTTAACTGCTTGCCTTAGCAATAAGCCAAATGCCTCCTGAGGATCCATAATCTATCACCCATTTTATCTATCAAGTTTGTAGAAGTCTTGCCTTCCTATCCCTTGTCTTATCAGGTTTTCAACTACAGTCAGTCAGTTCACTCTTCATTCTCGAGAGCCTCTCCAGCTTCTTTTATTAACTGCTTGTTACTCAAAGATGACACTGGGGGCTTTACCTTCCATCTTCCCAAGGCCAGTTAAATCTTTTCAGATGTTATATATTTAAGTAATCCCTCAATTATTTGCAGCTTCCTTACCAGCTCTGCTCCTCTAATCACACCTTTCACAGAGCAATTGCGTACATGTAACACATCACCGAACAGCAAAAATTTGAATAAATTGCTCAGGTGAAAACGAATGTGTGGAGCAGAGACTGAACTATATACCACGAGCTATGTAAACACACACAGATATCCAATTTGGTAAATATGATATTGTTAAACTACAATAAAGTTTTGTACATACTTACCTGGCAGATATATACTTAGCTATAGTCTCCGACGTTCCCGACAGAATTTCAAATCTCGCGGCACACGCGACAGGTAGGTCAGGTGGTCTACCTTACCCGCCGCTGGGTGGCGGATGTACGAACCACTCCCGTAAGCTTGTCAGATTTTTCTCTTCCACCTGTCTCCCTGAGGGGAGGCTGGGTGGGCCATAATCGTATATATCTGCCAGGTAAGTATGTACAAAACTTTATTGTAGTTTAACAATATCATTTTTGTACATGAACTTCCCTGACAGATATATACTTAGCTGATTGGCACCCTTGGTGGAGGGTAAGAGACAGCTCAATAATACAGGTAAGACGGGAAACAACTAATGTTGTAGGATATAAAAACCTTGGTTCTCACCTTTTCAGGATGAAGACTCATAGATACTATCTCTGAGTCTGCATTGCCTGAGAGCTACAGCTAGGACGTGACCTGATGCTGAAAGACTCTCGGATCTACCACTGGGATATGTGATCCCCTATTGTGGTAGAATCCAAGTCGGATGCTGTTAGAGGGACCTTGTCCGCTTACCTAACAGATCCTTACCACTACCTCTGCAAGGAGCCAAAACCCACCAGACCACCTAACCAAAATACAAAGGGTTAATATTACGACAAAAAGAGGTGCCTCCTGCAACCTCTTTCAGACAACCAAAAAACAACAATATAAAATATAGGGTAACATATAAAAAAATTTACACAGGATAAGTTTCAGCTCCCTGCCCCAGCACCGAATCCGCCGATACGAAAGGACCCAAGGCGAAGCATTTATCATATGTGATTTTTACATCACGTAGGTAGTGGTTTGCGAAAACCGATTGGCATCTCCAAAAAGTCGCCTCCATCAAGTTCCGCACAGACATATTTTTTCTGAATGCAAGCGAAGTTGCGATGGCTCTCACCTCGTGAGCTTTCACTTTCAGTAGTCTAAACTGATCTTCCTTACAGGCAACATGTGCCTCTGTAATAAGGCTTCTCAGAAAAAAGGAAAGAGCATTCTTCGACATGGGCCGAGTGGGGTCCTTTACGGAGCACCAAAGTACATCTTGATTAGCCTTAAGTTGTTCCTTCCTCTTAAGGAAATACTTCATAATTCTCATAGGGCAAAGAGTTCTTTCAGGCTCTTCCCCTACTAGAAAAGATAAACTACGAACTTCAAAGCTCCTGGGCCAAGGGCGTGATGGGTTTTCATTCTTTGCAAGGAAACTTGGAAGAAACGAACATACCATAGAATCTTCCTTAAACCCTACATTGCCCTCAATAGCTTGGAGCTCACTCACTCTTTTAGCTGTAGCTAGGGCCAAAAGGAAGATAGCCTTCTTCGTCAAGTCCTTGAAAGAGGCTAAGCCAGGAGGTTCGAATCTAGACGATCCAAGGAATTGTAGGACTACGTCTAGATTCCAGTTCGGTACTACATGAGGACGCTTAATGGTTTCAAATGATCTAATAAGATCATGCAGGTCCTTATCATCGGATATATTTAAGCCTCTATGCCGAAATACCGCCAGCCAACTACTGCGGTATCCCTTAATAGTTGACACAACCAGATGACATTCTTCTTTGAGGAAAATAAGGAAATCCGCAATTTGGGTCACAGAGGTACTGGAAGAGGAAATGTTCTTCCTCTTGCACCAACGTCTGAAAGACATCCCACTTTGAACTGGTATACACGCAAGGTGAAGGTCTCCTCGCTCTTGCGATTGCTTTAGCAGCTGCTGCTGAAAGCTTTCGCTCTGACCAAACTTTTGGACAGTCTGAAACCAGTCAGACTGAGAGCGAGGAGATTTTTGTGGTACCTGTCGAAGTGGGGTTGTCTGAGAAGATCGCTCCTTAGCGGGAGCGATCTTGGAAGGTCCACCAACCATTCCAGTACCTCTGTGAACCATTCTTGGGCCGGCCAAAAGGGAGCGATTAAGGTCATTCTCGTTGAATCGGACTCTACGAACTTCTTGATAGTTAGCCCCAGGATCTTGAAGGGGGGAAACGCGTAGACGTCGAGTCCGTTCCAGTCTAGAAGAAGAGCATCTATTGCTACTGCCTCTGGATCCGATATCGGAGAGCAGTAAGGATCCAGCCTCTTGTTCTTTGACGTGGCAAAGAGGTCCTATGTGTGCCTGCCCCATAACTTCCACAGGCTCTGGCATACATCCAGATGAAGGGTCCACTCTGTGGGAAGGACCTGATCTTTCCTGCTGAGGAGATCTGCTCTTACATTCCTTTCTCCCTGCACGAACCTGGTGAGAAGCTTGATTCCTCTTTCTTCTGCCCACAGAAGAAGGTCTCTTGCTGTCTCGTACAGGGAGAAGGAATGCGTCCCCCCTGTTTCCTGATGTATGCCAGAGCTGTAGTGTTGTCCGCGTTGACCTGCACTACCGATCTTCTGACTTTGGGCTCGAAAGCCTTCAGAGCCAACCACACAGCCATCAACTCCTTTCTGTTGATGTGCCAGGCTACCTGGTCCCCCACCCAGGTACCTGACACTTCGTTGGTTCCCAGAGTTGCACCCCACCCCATGTCCGACGCGTCGGAGAACAACACCAGGTTGGGGGTCTGTGATTGAAGAGACAGTCCCTTCGCAAAGAGGTTGGGATCTGTCCCACCATAAGAGATGTTTCTTGATGTCCTGGGATAACGACAGGGAGAACGTCAAATCCTGAGAACGACGACTCCAATTCCGATGAAGAAAGAATTGGAGCGGTCTCAGGTGCAACCTTCCTAGGGAAACGAATTGCTCCAGAGAGGAGAGTGGTCCCCAGCAAGACTCTCCACCACCTCCCCACTGTGCATACTTCTTTCCCTAAGAAGGTTGTTACTCTCAAGGTGGCTCTCGAATCCTCGGGCTATCCTTTCTGCGAGGGAAAAGCCCGAAAACTCAGAGAGTTCATCTGTATCCCGAGATACACACACTCTTGCTCGGGAATTAGTGATGACTTCTTGAAATTGACGAGAAGTCCCAAAGCCTTCGTCAATTCTAAAGTTACTTGTAAGTCCTTCAAACAACGATCTTCTGAATTGGCCCTTATTAGCCAATCGTCGAGGTACATGGATATCCCTCACCCCTTCAAATGAAGCCATTGAGCCACATTCCTCAAAATCCCGTCGAACACTTGAGGGGCCGTCGAGAGGCCGAAACACAGAGCCCTGAACTGAAAAATTTTCCTCCCCCCCATCATGAATCTGAGAAACTTCCTCGAGGAAGGATGGATCGGTACGTGGAAGTAAGCGTCCTGAAAATCCAAGGAAACCATCCAGTCCCCTGGACGAAGCGCTGCCAGCACTGATGAAGGCGTTTCCATCGTGAACTTCTTCTTTTCTACGAAGAAGTTCAGGGCGCTTACATCCAACACCGGTCTCCATCCCCCTGAGGACTTCGGAACTAGGAAAAGGCGGTTGTAGAAGCCCGATGAATGATGGTCTGTCACTAGTTCGATAGCCCCCTTCTCCAGCATCTGATCTACTGCTAGATGGAGAGCTTGATTCATGATGGGGTCTCTGTACCTGGCCGTCAGTTCCCTTGGGATGGTCGTCAAGGGAGGTCTTTCGACGAAAGGGATGAGGTAACCTCTCCTCAAAATAGAAAGGGTCCAAGGATCCGCCCCTTTTTGGGGCCCAGACTTCTGCAAACTCTAAGAGTCTGGCGCCCACCGTTGTTTGAAGGACTTGCAAGTTATTTGGGGGCTTTAACAGACTTGGCGAAAGTCTTACACCCCTTCTTGAAGGTCTACGACCTCTAAACGTAGAGGTCTTGATGAAGATGCCCCTCGAAAGGGTTCTCGAACACTTGCCTTTTCCTTCTTAGCCTTGGTAGGGAAGGAAGGGCGAGGTTTTCTTGCCGACTGTGCCAAACCAAAAAGGTCCTGGTGGCTTTTGGCCGAAAGTGACCTCGAAATGTCCTGCACTCGATGTTTCGGGAACAACTGAGTAGCAGAGGAGGCAAACAGCAAAGAAGACCTCTGAGCATGGGAGACCGACTTCGTTAAGAAGGAACAGTAAACTGACCTCTTCTTCACGATGCCGGCCCCATAAAGGGAGGATTCACTCGCTCCGTCTCTTACTGACTTGTCCATACAAGACAAAACACATATAAGATCATCTGGTGAAATTGACTCTGGCACTTCAATTTTCTTGGCTAGGACTCCCAAACGACCAATCAAGGAAGTTAAATACTTCTAGCACTCTAAACAAAAATACCTTTGAGCAAATGATCCAATTCGTTCATTGCCCAAGTCGTCTTAGCAGAGTTAAGGGCAGTTCTCCTTGTCGAATCTACCAGTGCCAAAAAATCCGAATCAGCCGAAGACGGTAGACCCAATCCTAAGGGCTCTCCTGTTTCGTACCAGAAACCAGCGCGCCTGATAACTTCGAAGGAGGAAAAGCGAACATCGTTTTCCCCGCTTCTTCTTTGGAAGCCATCCAGGAACCAAAACTCCTCAGTGCCTTCTTCATAGAAAGAGTTGGCTTCATCCTCACACAAGAAGAACTCTTCGCTGTCTTCGCCGTTGAAAAAAGTGAGTGAGGAGAAGAGGAGCCGTAGGCGTAAGGGAATCCCCAAAAACTTGTAAAAGTAGCTCTGTAAGCTTCTTGTAAGAAGAGACAGCAGCAGAAGTGTTCGGTTCCTCATCCGAACCTTCTAGGACGTCTGTCGAGGCGAGCGCGGAAGATCCTTAGGTGACGAAGGGATCCTAGCAGGAGTAGAGCGAGAGGTTGGAGAAACGCCTCTCTTAGAAGAGTTCACATCCACTGGAGAACGATGAGAAGATCTGGGAAGTATACGATGAGACTCCCTCTTCGAGGTATACGGAATCTCAGCCGAAGGAGAGGTAGGGGCTCCTACTCCGAGAATTCTCGGAAACATCCGCAGGGCGCTTACGAGGAGGCGAGCGCCTTACTATACTCTATGCACCTATCCTGGGGCGAGCGGCTGCCAGGAGAAGAGCGCCTATCGAGAGCAGAGCGCTTGCGCGGCTCTCCATACCTGTCCAGTTGCGTACGATCAACGGAAGTTCGACTGGAAGGCGAAATGCGCCTACTAGGAGAAGGCTGCTTGCGAGACTCTTGACGTCTAACAAGAGGGTAACATTCAGGAGAAGGGCGCTCAAAACTAACGAGCGCCTACTTGGAGAAGGGCGCTTCCGGGATCCTGGTGCCTACCAAGAGACAAACGGTCAGGAGAAGTGCGCCTAGAAGCGGTTGGGACGAGAGCCTACACGGAGAAGGGCGCTTGAAAGACTCTTGTTGTCTGCCCTTAGGAGAATAATAAGGCAGGAGTATGACGCCTTAAAAGAGACGAGCGCCTACTAGGAGAGCTATGTGCAGTAGGCTCTTGGCGCCTACCTTGCGGGGAGCGGCTAACAGTAGGCCGTCTATCATGCACACGACTCCTACCAGACTCTAGATGCCTGTCAGGAGAGAAGTCACGATCCGATACTCGAGGAGAGTGACATCTGGAAGAAGAACGCCTACTTGTATAAGGGCGCCTTCTATAATCTTGAGCTGCTGAGGAGAAGTCTCACGCGAGGGAGTTGAAGAAATCGCGTGATGAGCAGGTGCAGTGCGCTTACCGGAAGCGGGAATCCAATCCTGGAGAAAAAACTTTTTCTTCCATAGAGCGTCCTACCGATGTTTGGCGCCTTGAAATTGAAAGAGAGCCAGGCGAGCGAGGGCGCTCACGCGAGTGAGGGCGCTCCCGCGAGCGAGGGCGCTCACGCGAGCCCCCACCTTCATACGAAACCTCCCCATATGAAGGAGAACGATCCTCTGAAGAGCGGCGCCTAGATCTCTTGATCGGAAGAGAAACGTCCTTCTTCCTACGTGATCTAACTGCTAGAGAGTCTGCTAGCGCCGTGATCTGAGCTTGAAGTCCCGCGAGTACTCTCGTAGGAGAATCTTCTAATTCTTCCTCGGAAGCAGGCGCCGAGCGCGGAGCGCGAGAAGAAGAACGATCACAGGATTTCTTGTGTTTCTTCGCCTCCACCGACGATTCTTCCGGGAAAACCTCCGGACTAGAAGCCAAAGGACTGCAGAGAGCCTTCCAAGCCCTCTTCAACGGGCGCGACGCATCCGGGGAGTTCCAACCTCTCTTCGGAGAGGGAGACGACGAAGAGGAGAAGCATTGGCGTAGGAGCTCCTTCTTGTAGCGATCCGAGGCAGCCTGGGAGCGTACTTCAGGATCTGCCGAGGGGACGCCTGACCGGTGGGGGCTCTCCCTAGCCCTCCTGCGGCTTTCGACTTTCCATACTCCACTGGAACTGGGGAGGGGTCTGGAAGAGGTCTAGGCCTAGAGGCACTAAGGAGCCGGTCAGACGCACCCTCCACAACACTGGGGACACTGCACTGATCACTAACACTCTCCTTACCTTCCAACTGACGATCTTCTGATCCACAGAACGATTCTTGGCTTTCAGAGCTGCCGCCTCCGAAGGCGAATCTCCGGCTTCGGTGCGGGGAGCCGGGGCTGCAACTTGGGAAGAAGGTTCTAATTCTACGTTAGTACTATTAGGATCCACATTCAACTCACTCATTCTAGATCTGCTAGAACTTCTAGAGGAAGCCTTACGCACTCTATCACGTTTCCAACTTCCTAACATAAGAAGAGAGAGCCTTATATTCTTCTCATTCATCCCTTACATTCACTACAAGGGTTAGCAAACGCACAATCATTCCCCCTGCATTTCATGCAAACCGTGTGGGGGTCTACCGTAGCTTTCGGCAACCTCACCTTACATCCTTCATTCACGCAAACCCTAACAACACCGAAGTTTTAACTACCGATTCTAGATCAGACATCGTTAAAGAAATCAAACTCAAAATCAAACCGGTCCACAATCAGCGTATGCCAAGCCAAACAAAGCGAATACGTCACCAAAAGAAGTCCAAATTAACTCCAGGCAAGCGAGAATCGAAAAACTATCGAGAGGAACCGACAACAGGTTGTTATCGTTCCCGCGACAGAGAAAAATCTGACAAGCTTACGGGAGTGGTTCGTACATCCGCCACCCAGCGGCGGGTAAGGTAGACCACCTGACCTACCTGTCGCGTGTGCCGCGAGATTTGAAATTCTGTCGGGAACGTCGGAGACTATAGCTAAGTATATATCTGTCAGGGAAGTTCATGTACAAAAATTAAAATTTCTTCCTTATGTCATACACCTGGAATTCAATAAATGTCCACTTTACAAAAGTCATCCTCACCATTTCACAAGACTTTTCTTAGCATTCATCCAAAATTCATAAAGCTCATTGTTAATAAAAATGACTTTATTTCTATTCCCCACAAGGAATCTTTACATGTAACTGCGGCAAGTAGCTTTACTAAGGGTCACATATTTTGGGTCTGCCACCTTTTTCAAAAGTTACGTTTACCCTTAGTACTGACGAATCAACCCCCACAATTTGTCTGAGCTTGGAACAAGCTCTTGACAAGTCATTAATGTGTGAGTACTGAATACTATAATTCAGAGGTTGGGAATTTTAATTAGCCTGAAGATAGGGGATATATTCAGATGTTAAATGTGTAAGGAAAGGACGGAATGTGCGGAATACGTATATGGCAGACTACTCAGTGAATAGACAAAGGTACACATAACATCTAGAGAAAATTTTTCAAATTCATACTGAATGGTTCTAAGAAAATATTAAATGCATTACAAATAAAATCAACTTACTAGTAAATATGCAAGTACATATAATATGATATTGTTATGATACAATAAAGTTTGTTCATACTTACCTGGCAGATATATATATAGCTGTATTTTCTGAAGTCCGACAGAAATTCAAAAACTTCCGGCACACACAGTGGTCGGCCAGGTGGTTAGTACCCATTCCCGCCGCTGGGAGGGCGGGTATCAGGAACCAGTCCCATTTTCTATTCATAATTTTATTTCCACTGTCCCCTGAGGGGAGGTGGGTGGGTACTTAATTTATATATCTGCCAGGTAAGTATGAACAAACTTTATTGTATCATAACAATATCATTTTGTTCATGAAACTTACCTGTCAGATATATATATAGCTGAATCCCACCGTTGGAGGTGGGAAGGGACAGAATAGAAGGATTTTGGGAAACAAATGCATGCAGATGATTTACATCTTGGTTCCACCTGTTAGCATTGCTGGCTTCGTGGTTATTGCCACGTAAGTCTGCTTGTGCTACTAGAGTTGCCAGCGAGGTAGAGACCTATATAGCTGGTGCACTCCAGATGATCTGTCAACAGGGGCGAGACCACGACGTGACTAGACCATATTGACCATACCATGAGGGCTAAGAAGTAAAATAAATATATATATAAAAAATATATATCACCACCTGACCAACCTAGCCAAAGTTAAGGTGTGTTAACTAAGGCTTAAGAGTTAAGAAGTCACCGTTGTCGGCGACTCAACTACTAAATTAAGAGCTCTTCCTAACCATTTTCTACAGGATAGGATGAGTGGTAACTACTTGCCCCCAAGATTGTGTCTGCAGACACGTATGCCCTAGCGAGCAGCAGATCTCATATGTCATCTTCACATCTCGCAGGGAGTGTGAATTGAACACAGAGTTGCTTCGCTAAAACATGGTACTCAGGATGTTGCTGAGTGCCATGCTCTGTTGAAATGCTTCCGAGGCCGCGCTCACCTCGTGAGCATTCAAATCAAAAGATTTCAAATCTTTGTGCCAACTCAATGAAGGAGCTTTTTTTTTTTGAAAGAACTCCTTAACAATAAAGCCAGGGTGTTCTTCGATATGGGCAAGTCTGGTCTTTTCGGAACACTGCAGATTGTCCGTACGACTTCGACTTTCTTGAGTTTTATGTAGATAAAACTTGAGAGACCTGACAGGGCACAGGACTCTCTCTGGCTCCTGCCCAATAACTTGTGCCATCCTTGATTCCAAGCTCCTGGCCCAAGAACAAGACGGGTTTCCATTCTTAGGCCACAACGGAAGGCTTAGAGAACGCACCCCTTGTGTTCTCTAATGCCAAAACTTCTGACGATGGCTGAAAACCTCACTAACCCTCTTTGTCGTATCTAGGGTGGTTAGAAAAGGGCCTTCCTGATCACGTGCAAGAAGTTAACAGGTAGGAGATGTTCGAATGCTTTGACATCAAGAACTTCAGACTATGTCTAAATTCCATATTGAAAGCTTCGATCTGGACATGCACAGTCAGTCAGTCTGTACTAAAGTCAGGTGACCGACCAGTTGACCAGTCAGACGCATCAAGGGCAGCAAGGCTGTACCCTGAAGACCATAAGGCACCTATTCTTCGCTGAAGGATGAGTGTCTGGGACTGCCTGGGCGATTCAAGCTAAGCAAACCTTGTGGTATGAACGCAACCCCAACGTCGTTAGTGAATCAACTCCTGAGCCACTCCTGACTCGAGCTTCTGGTGCCAGGAGAAAGGAGCGAGGAGCAAAAAGGCGATTCAGTCCCGAAGGACGAATGCCTGACAGTCCAACCTGGTCTCATGTTAAACGATCATCGGGGGTGTGTAAACGCAACCGACTTCGTCAACAAGAAACTCAGGGCTACTATGTGTCTCCTGATCTCGCACGAGTGTCTGACTCCGAGAAAAAACAGGTGAGACAAAAAGTAGATGGTGAGCGAGTTTCGAGATTCCACAGAACTCAAAGATCGTGAAGGGCTTTGTTGTTTGACAGAAGCAAATCTCTGAGCCCAAAGGCCGTCAACAACATATTTTTGCGTATTCTTTAATAGTTGTGACTGCCAGCTTATCCCATTCTTCAAATGGAAAGGGAAGACGGCAATCTTATGCTGTCAACATCTCGATAGTCTGAACGTAGTCAGACTCAGAGCGGAGAGGTTATAGGTACCTTTCGTGTTAAAGTAGACCGACTCTCTCGGAAAAGGTCCTTGGAAGGACGTGACCTCTGTGAATCTAGGATCTTGAAGGCCAACATGGGGCGATTAGCGTCATTGTCGCTCCTGTGATGGTATAAATCACTCTTATTACATTTCCTAAGCGTTTGAAAAAGGGGGAAAAAGACTAAACATCCATCCCTGTTCAATATCATAGCGAAGAGATGTATGAAAGGACGTCCCTAAGTCTTCCATAACTCTCAACATACTTCTAAAGAAAGATTCCACTCGGAAGTCAGTAGTTGCTGCCGTCGATCGAGACGATTGTACGGACTTTTGCAATCCTGTAACGAACCTCTAGAGGATCGTTACATTCTACGTCTGTTGTTATAATAGGCTCTTTCTGTCCTCGTAAACCCGCACAGGGACCGAGAGAAGATACTTCCTAAGATATGAGAGAGCTGTGGAAGATCAGAGTTGATATGGACCACTGGTTCCAAAAACTCGTTTCCAGGACTGGAGGGACGACAGAATTGCTTCCACTTCTTTCAGATTATGATCCAGGACATCTGAAACCCTCTCCAGATGTCCGGCACCTTCTTTCTATCACCTCAAGTGATACTTAACGCACCGAAGAGATGTTCAGAATCATTCCTAGATCTGTATAAAATTTCAGTTTCCCGGTAGGAAAAAACTGTAGAGGTCTGAATTGCAGTCTATTCAGGGAACAAAAACAAACTTCTTTTAGAAGGAAATGGTCCCCAGGCAAGCTCATCCATTCCCTCACACAGTATGTTTACTTCCCTAAAAAGGCTGCGCTTTGCCTAAGCAGGGAGAGCCATATAATAGTGAAATGTTGCGGTAGACCTCGTAGTCCTATACCGTGCGGTAAACGAGCACCGAAAGGAGTAAGCGATATCTCTGAGAACATAGTAAGGCAAAACGAATGCAATGTTTTATTCATTCATGTAAGAAATCCCCTCAATCTTAGGCTAAAGTCCGTGATTGTAGGGCAGAGTACAGTTAGTCAGTCAATCCCGCAGGAGAGAGAGAGACGTAACTGCCAGCCAGCAACAGAGATACGGTTAAGTCAGGTCAATCCCGCAGGTAGAGTAAGAGACCGTTAACCTACAGCGCATGACAGCGCAAACGAAGCTTGGTACTGCCTCGTTTGGACTGTGGCGGGAGAAGGACAGAGTGACAGCAGCAGCTTACGATCGTCCGTCTCTTAAACTTTATGCCTGGGTTGCCAGCTACCCTATTCTACGAAGAAATAGGTCCGTAATTTTTAGCATAAAGAGACTCTCAAGCTGGTATATTTAAGCGAAACAGAAAAACGCTAAATATATAGATGCGTTTTGTGTCGTCATAACACTACCATACAACGGTAAAAGATAAATCGGAAAAACTCCTGGAAGGCTGCAGGGAGTAACGATTAAATGTCCTTAAATTAATAGACAATAGACCTCTCGGTTGCCATCCGAAGAGGTAACTACAGCAAGCGTATATGACTTGAGCCCAACAGTAGTAAAATAACGCAAGGCAAAATATGATATTATATTGCAATAAAGTTTTTTCATACTTACTTGGCAGATATATATACTATAGCTGAATTCGGAAATACAGCTACATACTATCTGACAGGCAAGTTTCATAAACAAAACTCAAGAGAATTGAAGCGGACAGCTCAAGCTTCTTATGTTATTGGACATAAGCGTTCATTGACGTAGTCTACAAGTCTATTTCTTGTACGAGTCTGCGAATGATGAATGAGAGCTCTTCCGAATCTTGTCAATAAGAGCTTATCCGCTTACAGCAATATAAAGTTAATGAGAAGTTTGTCAATGAGAACTAACCCATTTACGGACAAAGAGATAATTTGTCAATGAGGGGATACCCACTTACTTGACAAAACGATAGTATATTGTCAATGGGGGAAATTCACTGAATTGACAAAACGTAATCCAGGAAGTCGAGCATTTTATTTCCGATTCCCGTCTCAAACGAGGAAGGGGCAAGAATCCATGTTAAGAGACGGATTACGGAACATGGTTAGAACGACGATGTTCAATTCGGCAGAGTAAAGTCCCGACTAGGAACTAACAAAAATCTATCATCTGAAAAAAAGCACCTTTCAGATGGGCAAAACGCTTGGGCAAAATTATCCTGGGAAGAGGAAGAAACTCTCCAACCAGCTCTCCCGTATCAAAATTTATTGGCAGTATGGCAAAGGAAGTCCTGTCTTGCGCTTTCCTCCTTTTGATGAGTGCCTTTGCAAGAATCCTACAGAACGTTGCCGAGAGTCCTGACGCGCAGGACGTCGAGCTTTTACATAACCCATAGCTGCCTTACCGCAAAGTCTTGACTGCGGTAGAGCAAAAAGAGATCTTTCCTTGAGCTTTCCATAACTCCATCCAATCTGGACTTTACGAAAAGCAATATTACTGACAAAGACCTCTATAATTCACGAAACCCGTGGTCTTGCTGGGTTTCGAAAACGAAGTTGCCTTTTCACTTTAAGCTTCCTCCGAAGCACTGCTTACTTCACATTCTTCGCAGGCGATGTAGAAGGGATCACCGAAGTTAGGTATAAAAAATCTTTAGGCCCAAATCAGCTTGAAGACTTCAACAGAAACGTTCAGCCAGGCGACACCTGGCGTGCGCGCTCGGCGTCCACTGACTAGCAGCGAGGCACGCTCGGCGGGTCCATTTGGCGAGCAGCGAGCACTCTGGCAGGCTGGGCTCCCCGCTCGTCCACTGGCGAGCAGCGAGCACTCTCGGCGCGCCGCTCGCGCTCGGTATCCACTGGCGTGCGCTCGGCTCGGCGTCTACTGGTGCGCGCTTGGCGTGCACCCGCGCGCGCGCGCCTGGCGTCCATCCGAACGTCACGTCCAAGCCGAGCGTCAAAAAAAAAAGCGTGCAGAAAAGCGTCACGCTCCTGACAGGCGTCAATGCAAGCGAAACTGCCTTCAGGGAAGAGCATTAGACATCTCGGAGAGGAAAAACGACTGCACGAAGCAGTCTCAGGTGAAGGGTTGATCGTGTGAGAATACGCGGGGCGAGGGAACGCCTTCTTATTCTCACAGCAACAAAGCTAGGACGTCCGCGCTCAAAGCGTCCTGCTAATATGACTTGCTTTCTCGGTGGAAAGACGTACACGAGTTCAGGCGACGTTTCGCCTTATTACTTCTCACTGCAACGCATGACGAGAGAGAGAGAGAGGACGTGAAACGTCCTCTTCTATAAAGCTTCTATTTAGAGGGCGCGAGTCCTTCCGAAAGCTCCAAACCCTGCGCAGGGAGGACGCTTCGGAGGACGAGAAGCAATCCTTCAGGATTCGTGCACGCACTTTGGCAGCCTGGGAGTAACTTCAGGTCTGCCGAAGGCACGTCAGATCGGTGGGAGTTCCTCGTAACCCTCCTTCGGCTTTCGACATGCTCTCTCCCTGTTCCTGGGAGTCAAGCAGAGGTCCCGGCCTAGAGGCGAAATAAGGCCGATCTGACGCACCCTCCACTACACAAGGGGCACTGTCACTGCACTTAGCACTTCACTTTGCTCTCCAAAGCCAGCACTTTCGATTCTAAGTTACGAATCGATAGAGTATCAGAGAAAGGTCAATACCCTCTACAGAAACTGTTTAGGGCCCGAAGGCAACATTACAGGGTTAGGAGTAACACTACAGAAGTAGCACTTTTCACCACAATGATAGGAGAGCGAGCACCTTAGATTCCAAGATACAGATGGAATCTATAACGTAAAGGGCATTAACCTCACGAGACATATTTATAGCCCGTAGGCCATACTACAGGGTTAGGCAAAATAGTCTACAGGTAGGTTAGCCTACCCTGACTTTGTTTACTGATTAATTGCGTACATATGAATCATAATGTCTTCCTTATGGAATTAGACAAAGTCTCACACTCCTTACATGACAAATCTCAACAAAGAAGCAAGGGACACATAGCCCTCGTGCATATCGAGTTGCGGAACTACCGAAGCTTTCGGTAGCCACACCCTATCTTAGCAGACAACACCCTCTGAAACTAGCCTAACTAGATCAGATATACAAAATGAATCATATTCAAAACAATTTAAGATAGCGTATGCCTAGCACAAATCCAAGTCAATAAATCAAAAGACAATTAGGATATTTAGCGGCCATGAAGTTTCCAAAATCCTAAGACGGAGGTACTGAAAACAGGTGTTTCCAGCACCGGCGACAGAAAAATTATGAATAGAAAATGGGGACTGGTTCCTGATACCCGCCTCCCAGCGGCGGGAATGGGTACTAACCACCTGGCCGACCACTGTGTGTGCCGGAAGTTTTTGAATTTCTGTCGGACTTCAGAAAATACAGCTATATATATATCTGACAGGTAAGTTTCATGAACAAACTATAAATAAATGTGGACTAGTAACTGATACTCAAGAGTATAGGCCCAAAGGTTATACATAATTACACAAACAGTTGCCAGCTTAGCTGGCATGAGGGCATTAACACACCATAGAATACATGAGGGGTGTCTATGTTTAAAAACTTAAAACAGACCCAAAGCCTGTTGCGAACAAAACCCAAGAGGCCAAGAGAGTAAAGTGGCTAAGTACTTACGTTGGTGCATCTCCCGAAAACATATTGTGAGAGCCTGTAAGGTGGCTTCATCTGTTGGGCCTTCTTGAATGACGGCTGAAATAAGATTTTCGCATTCCTCCCGCCGATTAAGACGGAGCAGTGCGAGGCCTTTGAGAACTCTGGCACAGTGAAGGCTGGCCTGTTTGCGTAAAACTTTATCTGCCTCCTGTACGGCCTTCTTGTTATTGCCGGTGTCCAACCATTCTGAAAGAATAATGCAATATGGCAATATGATAGAACTTGTAGACAATGTTACATGTGGAGTGCATTTATACAAAAAAAAACCACAAACTTGTACTATTCTTTTAACTCTTTTAAGAATAATGAAATCAAATAGCAAGAGAGAGATCGGGGTATAGATGCAAGTCTGAACAGGATCAGGTTAGTGTGAGCCGACCGCTTTAAACAAAACTGAAATACTATTACAAGAAACATGACATTTTTATAACAAAATAAGATTTTACGTATACTTACCAAGTAGTTATATAGCTATAGTTTCTATCTGTCGACAGCTAGAATTTTGCAATTTGTGGTAGCGCTCTATTGTTTTGGCTAAGCGATAACCCCCACCCACTACCGGGGGAGAGCAGAACCAACTCAGCACTGAAAATCAGTTGTTTATGTCCTCCTATCTATGCGAGGGGAGGAGGAAGGAGGGCTCTGATCATATAACTACTTGGTAACATAAAATCTTATTTTATTAAAAAAATGTCATTTTTATGTATGCAAATTACCAAGTAGTTACACAGGTGAATCCCACATTGTAAGAGGTGGGATCCATGGATAGTAGATTACAATTCATATAAAAACAACGAAAAGAGCAAGTGCAGAGTAGGCACTTCAGTGGGAATATGGCATAACCAGACTTACCTTTACCTAATCTAACCTTGGATGCTTTCCCTAACCTGTCCAAGGGAGATTGGCCCAATGGGACCACCCGGCCCCCACACAAGGAATTCATGACTCCTTACCCTGCATTCAACCCGAAGGACCTGGTACCCAAGTTTATTAACAAATTCTGATGGGTAAATCTTAATAATAGCTCCGTCTCAGTTTCAGTAAAAATTTTATTTATATACGTATTGAAGAAATATGCTCAGGATATTCTAAAGAAGGAAATAAGTGGCAGTGAGACTTGTGGGTCTAGTAAACATTACTTGAATATTTGTACCTACATAAAAAATTAAGTAAAAACTAAGATCTCCATATTTTTGTCTGTCATATCAGCTATTTTACCGAGCTCTTGTTCGTTGACTTGTGTGATGCGCAGTCTCAAATTGTCATTGGAAAACCACATTACAGAATATCCAATATAAAATAAACACATTTAAATTTTCTCTTAAAGAGAAGTACAGTTTTTTTATAACCAATGACAAATATTTAATGTTAGCAAGTCCTTTTTTTATTTTTGCCAAATACTACACCTAATTTCTCCAACCTAAGTGTTAGTTGAACCGGCACGATGAGTGAATTACCAGGACCATCCTCATATTCTGATTTTGGTGACAAGGAAAGTTCCCTGTTAGTGTGTGAAAACTGTTATGTGAATTACAGAGATTTCACTCATTATCACGGCCATGTAGAAAGACTAGTCACTTTTGCCCAAAATCAGGGTTTTTAATTGATTATGCAAAAATTAACATTAATGTTGGTAGCAATAAGTAATTAAACCCTATTCCCCACCTAACAATCCTGGGAGTCATGGTGGGGAACCTAGGATTTTGGGGATGGTGGCTAAAAAACGAGCAATACTTATCTGAAATTTTGGTCACCTTATTTTGATTATTGTGTGAAATATGCTATCATTTGCAACTTGTAATGCACAGCTTGTAAGTCATCAAGTTCCCAAGTCGCTGGAGTACAGCAGAACCCCAGTATTTGTATTCTCGAGATTTGCGGACTCAAGTACGTATTTACGGATTTCTCTATGGACCATATCTACCCATTATTTGTGGGAAATTCACACATTTGCAGTATTTTTCTATGAGAAATATCCTCAAATTACTGTATTTTCATTTCAATTACATGATCAAATGCACTTTTTGTCATAATACTATTGAAAGAACCAGGGATAGGCATTTTAGTGGGATTTTTTTGAGTTTAAACTAACAAAATAGGCAGTTCTTAGCATTTTTATAGGGTTTCTAAGTATATTTGCAGATTCTAACTATTTGAGAGGGGGGGGGGTTTGGGTTTTTTGGAACGCATACCTCGCAAACACAGGAGTCCACTGTATCGTCTCTCAGTTACACAATTAATTTTTCATTCACCCTTAGGACTGGGGGGGGTGCCCCCCCCCCATCACCCCCCCCCCCCCCCCCCCAAATGATGGTTGCTTACCCCTAAGTTAGGGAAGTTAGTGCCCTAAAAATTAAGTTGGAAATCACATATACTTTGTAACACTGCACTCTCCTAAAATACTGTCTTATCTTTGGTGACACTGATGTTTAGTTGATATTTATTAATTTTTATTACCTAGTTGATAATATGAATTGGATAATAGAATATAGGTTAGGTTACTAGCAAATTAAGAAAGTATGGATGTTTTTTGCATGTTTTGCTCATTGTTTTTTTCAGGAAATGGTGTTTTTTACTCAAATCAAAGTTGATTATGATTGACCTGTTAGTTCTTACTGGCGGTGCAACGACGAGGTTACTGATGCCGTCTAATCAAAAGGTATGAAACATGCAAAGGGCATCAAAGCAAGCAGGAAAAATAAGATATTGCGTGTCGCCTGAGAGGCAGTCCGGGTTCGAAGTATATATCTAAATTTACTGGTTTTTTCTGCAGACAAGACGCAGAGCTCATCTTTAGATTCACCCATGGTACTCAAAAGGTCAGGTTGGGGTGAGAGGGGGCAGTATGGCAATCTCCCTGGTCAGGTAAGTACCCAGTACCCTAGGGTGGAGTAGAACATACCTCTATATGTACCTGATGACTATGAAAAAGTATCAAAGGATGATAGGTGCTACTTGCTGTAGCTATTACTACCTACGAAGATAAATAAATAAAATGGATATACCTAGTGCGCGGTTCTTTAATTTGACTGCTCGCAGGCATCCCCACTGAAAGTTTTATTATGGTTAGCCTATTTGATTAGTTTTAGGTCACAAGCATAGGGTAAAATACCAAATGGCCACCTAGCCAGATGGATTTGGGTGTCATGTGGCCTGGGGAAACTGGCCCGCAAAACTGTAAACTACCCAGGAGGAACAAAGTGACGTTGAGATTAAAGTATAGGCTAGGTAGTAGAGGTTTCGAGGCTGGCTAGCTCTTGATTCATGTCTATCCTGGGTTACAGGACACGTTGTTTGCGAAGGTGGTCGCACTAGGGTAGAGGCCAGGTGGCAATTCGGTATTTAAACCCTATTTAATTAATTTTACAGCTCACAGGCATAATGAAAAGATTTATTAGGTAGGTAGTAGGTTTATTTAAATTATTTTAATGCTAGCAATCATACTTGGGTTTATTTTTCAATAATTAAAAGCGTAAATAAAGAGGGCTGCCACTTCGTCCTCTGAAGTGTCGTAATATTATTAATTGATTATTTATTATAATACCCTAGCTACCAATACCCAGTGCCCACCGTACCGCAGTCTACCCTTCGCCAGCACCCAACTGGATTGATTCTCCCCCCCAGAAGCTATCCTACGGCGTCTTCCCTACCCTTTGGGAAGTCCATCCCCGACGCCCATCCGTCCCAGACCCTCCTAATGGGCTGTCACGAACCCCCGACGAATATCTGGGGGCCTTTCGAGCCATTGCCCCGACGGAGTCCAAGGAGCCACAGGACGAGACTCGTCGCCCCCAACAAAAACCACTTTTGTCCCCCGCCGTATTCGAAGGATAGGCGGCCCCCAGGCGGGATTTCGCCCTCAGGCCGAAGGAGTTGCCCTAACCTAACATTGCACCGAGTGGGAAAGGAAAAGGAGCGCGGCCTCACCATAAATGGGACGTAACCTTCTCTCAATCACGGAATCGTCTACATGCGCCCGTGCAGCCATTTTTGCACCCAATGTTATGGTTCGGTCATTCCGGACGCCAGTCATTTCTCGGCTTCCATTTCGCTCTTAAACTGGTTTTTATTGAATTTCGGTGCTTTCAACGTTCGTTCATATGTAATTTACGGCGTCGTTTGGCCGCATGCATTAACATAATTATTGCGGTTAAAGGACATCATCTGTTTTCAGCACGATTTTCTGCGAACATTTCGCCAAACAAAAAACAATCGTCAAATTGGCGATTTTACTTTTTGAAAAATCAAATTCTAAATAAAATGATCGTATTGACTTATCATAAATCAAATTAACCAACACTTACATAATGATAATTTTTAATTTTCGTTGATTTTTTGTGTGGAGATGCTCCGGTGTTCTTACGAACGGAACCATAGTGACTTTAGCTTAGCGTACCTCAAACAGCTACAAATTGCACCGCCTATTCTGAATACCACAAAACTTATCATCCTAAAATCCTATAGAATAATTTAAATCAATGCTGTGCTATGGCAAATTTCGTTTAATTGCTAATTCCCAATGCAATTTCAGAATGTGATTAAAAGAGCTTTGCTTGGCTTCCCTAGATCAAAGCTTATCGTACCGCGTCCCAAACTTATCCCACAAAGTCAAATAGTCGTATAAAGATTTGTTTTATTTTTGAATTGTTTATGGCATTTCATACCAATTACACATGCAAGTCCTCTCTCCTAAGAGGAATTTATTGCTCCCAGAACTAAATTAACTGCGATTAAACCGAAGAATATATTTAGAAACGCCATTTCTTTATTGGAATGTCTATGTTACTAAACATATTTGGGATCGAATGATGACATACATTTTGCCGAGGAATTTCATAGCAATGTCGTAACATATGTCTTTATCCGTTTTCCTCTTCATTGTTTTATTAATCAGATTTCGTGCTTTTATTATTATTATTTATTTTTATTATTATTATTTTTTGCTCTATCACAGTCCTCTAATTCGACTGGGTGGTTTTTATAGTGTGGGGTTCCTGGTTGCATCCTGCCTCCTTAGGAGTCCATCACTTTTCTTAGTATGTGGGCCGTTTCTAGGATCACACTCTTCTGCATGAGTCCTGGAGCTACTTCAGCCTCTAGTTTTTCCAGATTCCTTTTCAGGGATCTTGGGATCGTGCCTAGTGTTCCAATGATTATGGGTACAATTTCCACTGGCATATCCCATATCCTTCTTATTTCAATTTTCAGGTCTTGATACTTATCCATTTTTTCCCTTTATTTCTCTTCAACTCTGGTGTCCCATGGTATTGCGACATCAATGAGTGATACTTTCTTCTTGATTTTGTCAATCAACGTCACGTCTGGTCTATTTGCACGTATCACCCTATCTGTTCTGATACCATAGTCCCAGAGGATCTTTGCCTGAACGTTTTCTATCACTCCTTCAGGTTGGTGTTCGTACCACTTATTACTGCAAGGTAGCTGGTGTTTCTTGCACAGGCTCCAGTGGAGGGCTTTTGCTACTGAATCATGCCTCTTTTTGTACTGGTTCTGTGCAATTGTCGGACATTCGCTTGCTATGTGGTTTATGGTTTCATTTTTCGTATTGCACTTCCTACATATGGGAGAGATGTTATTTCCATCTATCGTTCTTTGGACATATCTGGTTCGTAGGGCCTGATCTTGTGCCGCTGTTACCATTCCTTCAGTTTCCTTCTTGAGCTCTCCCCTCAGTAGCCATTATTATTATTATTATTATTATTATTATTATTATTATTATTATTATTATTTCACTCACTCTGTGACAAATTACAGTTTATTCTGTGGTTATGGTTATTTATATTGTTAAAAACAGCGGAGCTCTGGTGTTTATACGTAAATGAAACGTTTATGTTCTATTAATCTCTGTGGAAGTGATTTTCATGTAACGTCGATATAAGATTGGTCACAGTCCAGGCACGGGATTTCATACATTCCTGTCATTGGAGATTGGCTTTTGCTGGACCTTATCAGGGATTTGGCTAAGGTATTTGGCCAGGTGAAGGTTAGATTTTCTGATGGTCTGGGTCACCGTCTTAATCCTTAATATTTTATTGTTGTGTGTCTCTCTGGTCTTGTCTTGAGGGGGTCGGTAGAAAATTACGTTTGCTTTATGAATCGCTGTCTCAGTTATATGGTCAGGATACCTTAAGGACGAAAGCTGCGTACGAATGAGATCAAATTCCTTTACCAGGAAATCTGGGAAACAAATTCGTAAGGCTCTTAAGAATAGGTTGCTGGCTACACCTAGCTTGATAGAAATGTCATGATAACTAAAGTAGTGAATGTACGAAAGTGAGAATGTGGGTTTTCTGTACTATATGGTAAATTTCTATTCTGTCGTGTCTTTATAATTATTAAATCACCGAGAAAATTAGAGACATGACAAAATACAATAATAAACCGTCAGCTAGGTATTGACAACAGAGCTCTGCTCTTTTTAACCACATAAATAACCATAACCACAGAATAAACTGGAATTTGCCTCACATAATTTGTAGCAGCAAATGTCTGTCTGTACAAAAGCCAGATGATAGAGTCAGCCTTGATTAAACAAAGACAGGTAATGAACATCGCAAGGGGCACTTGGGATTCAGATATCAAAATAAAATCTTCCTTCAACCAACGCTTAAGAAGATTAGAGAGAATTATCAGCTGGGGTGACTTAGTAAAATGTGCTGCCTGTGGATGGATCTCTTGGTATAAATACTGCCTTTTCTGTAACTTTCCTCATACATAACCTACCTGAAGAGAGAGACAGCAGTCTCTGAAATATAGCGCTTGCTTTCTAATGCCTTGTTATTATACTTACCAATCAGAGTATTCAAAGTTTTCTCTATCAGCCAGATACTCGACCTTCCTTAAAAGATAGCATACGACCGAGTACTCTAAACGCAACGGTACTTCCTGAAAAAACTTATTAAACACACGAGAAATCAGAGTAAGTTCATTAAACCAAGTGTGAGGTATTCATATAGGCCCAAGTTAATGAAAGGGCATCATTCCATCAAACAACTTTTGACCCTGTGGCAGGGGTGTAAGAATACTACCACC
>NC_087214.1:32780527-32803027 GCF_015104395.2 Macrobrachium nipponense | reverse complement strand
TTGCGCTTGAACACAATATCCATTTTACACATTCAGAATCTACTACACAAAGTATCAGTTCACCTCACTAAGCAACAAAACTAAGATTTGTAAAGTCAGGATGAACACCAGTGATATTTTGCACATGAATTAAAAAGAAAAGTTTCTACTTTCATCATTTATCTCCAATACTGACTAAGACATAACAAACAAGTTACCTTATCATTCAGGCGTTAAACAGATCACAATTTGCACAATTTTTGTTTACTTCTGGGAGTTTGCACCCTCCACTATTTATTTCTTAAAACCACACAAATTCACAGATCAAGGCTTCCTACTGTTTTCCTCGTTACTAATGCCAAAAGCACTTTTGCTGCATCATACCAGAACACAGTATATGTACACAAAGAGGATAGAAAGATCAAGGATGTGCAACAATCTGGATATAAAAATAATAATGAAGGCTGTCAATAATATCAAACATCATTAAACATCTCAGATGATGAACATAAAAATATATCAACAACGAACAAAGGAAGGAGATATCATTTGCTCTCTTTGGGATGAATTATTTTCAGTAGACTCTTTGCTATCACAAGACAACGTACCCACAGGCAGCCGAAGCAACAAGGCTCACGCCTTACAGCACATGCATGAATGGATAGTGTTGAATATCCCTTCTTTTTTTTTCTCCCTGAGACTTGGGTTCCCCCTTCAAGGTAATCAAACATCAATGGAGACTCAAACATACTGGGTCTTTGTTTTGGGATTGCTTCTTCTCTCAGTATCACCACTTTTTTTAAAAACTAGACTAACATCTGGAGCAATTTGAATCCCTATGAAAAATATGGCTATAATACACAAACGCCGACACATTCCTCCTCATGACTGGTATTTTATCTTTAATCTTATCAGCTATGAAATGACATTTGCTATGATATATTTGTGCACTTCTCTACATTTCTTCTCAAAACAAAGCCCACTTATACACATAGTTTCATTAATAATTTCACCATGAAGTGAGTATCAAAAGCATATATGATTCCTCGACACAAAGGACAGGTATGGACACACTAGACAAAAATGACCCTCGTAGCACTTTACGCTCTATGACAAGGTACTAACATACAAACCCACTCAACTGTCAACAAATCATCCTGTTAGTTGGATGAAAATTATATATATAATATATATATATATCTATATACATATAAGTCTATACTCTTTGGGGTAACATGTTTTCGAACACATGGAAAAATATCTTCATTGTTATGGCAACTTACATCTACAAGTTGGCAAATACAATTGCGTAGTTTATGCCGCACAATACAGCGTACAGGTATTAAGTATGTATACCACCAGTATTACTAAGCTAAATACTTTTCAGATACTCACTGCAAGATGATTACACTAGAAATTCATGGAATAGCAGCAACTAACTCTACTCAACTACAGAAGATGAAGCAAACCTTAATATACATATACATGAAGTGGTTAAAGGGTTTGGCTACCCAGACAGATTCTTAAAAGGACACACTTACGTCTAAACAAGTTAACCGGACATCTACTCACTGAAGCATATGCAGATCAATAGTGCTGAACATACACGGCTGATTTCCTCTACCTCTCGACACTTGGGTGAACATCCAGTGGCTGACTGGCTACTCGAGAATGTCTCAAAATATACAATATTCACAATGTCTATCAAATAAACTTCCACTACCACACAATGTGAAGAGAATGAGTCAGTCAGTCTATGAGTCTAATTGCATACTTTGTAAGGCAAAGATTTTCTTACTGAATTTGCTACAAATGAAAGAGAAAGGTAACCGAAATGAACGGAAGCCTTTTGAAAGCCTGTGAAATCCAAGTGATGGATATACCATTCCCTTAAGGATTTAGCCCCCTAATGTTTATCTGCTCTTCTTATTCCCATCTACTCTTTACTGCTTGGGCTAGATTATGATATTGGATTGCCCACCTCAAAGTTGTCTCTAAAAAATATTCTTCCTAGATAAGCTATGCTTGGTGCCAATATTAAGTTTTCACCCTGTACTTCCAACAAATAAACAGCATCCTTATCTGTGCTTTCTAACTTGCCCAACAATCCCAAACTACCGTACACACTCCCAGCCATCAGCGTAAGTGAATACTATGCAGGGTAAATACTTTGATGAAGCACTCTTAAGAATGATAAATGATAATGCCCTACAACTTGCAACAGAGGGGGAGCAAATAAAAGAGGATATTACCTCAGACTGAATATTAACTGAAGAATAATTAGGAAAAAGCATTTACCTGAACCCTGAAAAAAATGAAGCAACATATGTCCCAGTTTTAAGTCTGGAGAACCCATTCATCATATGTGACCTAACTATGTGAAAACCTTTCCCAGCTGCACCAGCTTGGTAGCTAAGAGAAAGATAACTGATCACAAGTGTTCGACCCGCCCAACAAAATTTAGTGATCGTTATCTAGGATTAATATTCCTTGGGGTCATTATCTTCATATTTACAGTCTTTTATGTTTTTACGGTAAACCCCAACAGGCTTGTACTAAACACGCCACACAGGTGGATATATATAGGGTTACAACCCTCGGCAGTCATTATCTCAGAAAAATCCCAAATTTTCCTTGAGTGTTTTTATGCAACTTTCCAAAAATTTTTGTAACCATTCTTGCCAACTCAAAGTAATGGTTACCTTTGGCCAGCCATTTTGCTCGCAGCTTTTTATTTATGCTGCTAAACCTACACTAAATTTCCAACAGACACCTCTGGTGCTCCCACTTGAATCTTAAAGAGATCAGATATTAATTATTCTTCACAATTAGACATTTTTATCTTTGTAAAGTTTTCTCTCCATGGGGCTAGAGATATGATAAGTAGGCTTCATTCCTCATGTTTCGCAAACTGTTCTCCCTTATTTTCCACCTGATCCAATTTCTCTTCTATACAGTTCCTCCAAAAACCTCAGGGGCATCTTACTGGTCAAGTGTCAAGCCACTTCCTCATCTTCCAATTCACATGACTGCCTCTCCTCTCCTTTCCTCACCAAATGCAGACCATATACTACTAATAATGATTCCAAAGAAAACCAATGAAGGGGAAGGGAGCAGCTGAGGAAAAAGACATCTGTCATCCTACCTCGGGTTGATGACATTTTGTCTTAATTATTACATTATCACATTATCTTAATAATCTGTGTTTTTAGTTAATTTAACCAACATTTAACAGAAAACATATTCACATAATGGATTTGCACTTGTATAAAACTTCTACACCAGAAAACATATGCACCATTAATTATAACTTTACTTATGCACGATTTGTTTCCAGACAGGGCCAAAGTTGAAAGATTTCAGTATGAGGCTACAATGTATTTCTGATCATGAATAATCGAATGCTTCTTTACTCAATTATATACACATCCAAGTATAGGTTTTCAGAAAAAATATTAAAGTTATCACTCTGGCATGGATGACAGTGGCTGCCAAAGGTTTCAGTTCTTTAAGATATGTTATGTTTTGAGTACAGTCAGAATGACTCTTTATTGACAGTATCACCCAAAATGTAAGGTGTGGACTTTACATAGATTTTTAAAAATATCACCCCTGTGACTTGCAAAAAGTTTATATTTTGGAGTGGAAGAGATATTAGGGTACTCTTGGAATGGAAGGACCTCCTATTGTGCAAACAAGTCACCCAAGTTTCAACTGACCCAACCTTAAGAACCCAGAGCACTAAGGGCCATTATTTTTGTTACAAAATTAATTTTCTACTAAATTTAATAGCCTTCTAGGGTGGATCAATACAAATATTTCTGCAGCACTTACAACAACAATAATAATAAAAATAATAATCTCTCTAAAATTAAAGGCTTCTGGGAACATTAGAACATATATCCATCTCCCTACAATAAACTGACACATTCCATTCAGCGTTGGTGTAAAAAGTGTGATTTATACTATAAACAAACGGCTTTACAATAAAAATATTTAAAATAGTTAAGGGAAGATATTATGTACACTTACTACACAGTATGACCCATCTCGACAACCACCAATAGTTCAATATATAAGAGGATCTTCAACAGGAAGAAACCTGACAAAGGGGAAAAAGCATTTGCTAATCCAAGAGCAATCCTTTTTGTTTACAGAAAAGGAGAGCTCTCCAGGACACATGAAAATTGAAACATGAGGAGGCTGAAGAATAAAGGTAGGTCACATTGCTCCGCCTTACTTTTCTGTCGTGTTCAAACACTTTGTCAAAACAAAAAGCATCTCCTTAAAGACACACCAGCAAAGAAAGACCCATCAGAATGCCGAGGTACGAAGAAAGGATGTTTTACTTGCCGTTCTTTTCTGCTGTTTTTCACTTTTGCAAATAGCCATGCAAAGGCACAGTTACTTTGAGTTAACAGTGCAAGACCTGAAACGCAGGTGCAGAATACACATCTACGAGATTAGTGAGTGTATTCAATTTAATGATGGAGCAGTACATGTTAAAAGTTCAATTATAATCACACTATTGAGTACTGTTTAACACCTGCTGTTGTGGGAGAATAAGTATACAAGCAATTTCTCGGATATTAAATATAGTAACTGTTTCTTTGATGTTCTAAAATATACATAAACCTTAAATCTATAAAAAAAATTGTCTTCACTGATAATTCATATTTAAGACAGTAGAGTTAACTATAACTATTGCAATTCCTTCCACAGCAAGAAAAGATATACTTCGTTATGTAGATGACAAATTCACAGAACTTTAATTCTCTCTCAAAACAAGAGATATATACACAAGTAAAAAACTATTATTCCCTTCAGAGAGCGGAAGCATATAGATCCTACATAAATTATCATGACAGTTCTTTTGACAATACAGTATCACTGTTAGTTTCATACTAATTAAATAAAAAAACTTACAAGAGCAGCAATGAACAAAAATATTATAAATATACGTCCTTAACTTATTGTATCAGGGTGTAATGCCTGCAAATGTTAATTACATACTGTTCATTATAGCATTGTAGAGACCTCTACCATCGTAGTACTTGGAAAAAATATTATCATCATCAAATGAAGTGGCCAAAACATTGTGGAAACATTTCAAAGTGGTGTGTTACACACTACCCTTTATGAAAATCAATATTAATCCATTGGCGAACTGTTGCAAAATTCTGACATATCAAGGTCTGGACACTATCTTTTTAGCAATATAAAAAGAGGAACTTTTGACGCCACCGAGAGGGCTCCAAAAACATGCAGGTTTTTCATTATCCACGAACGTACATATGTGGGTGCTAATGTATAATGACAAGGCAAGTGGTTAATTTTAAAATTGCAATCAAATGATGTATGGACTTCGTACACAGTAGTTTTGAGCACACTGTGATGCACTACCAATGTTGGTGGCATAGTTCAAGCTGCGGGGAAAGGCGAATTGCCCATTTGTCTGCCCACCTGATTAAAACTATTGCTTTGCAGAAATTAGCTATTTCTTATGAGGCACACAAGATCCATTTAAATCTAAGTTACTAAGATGGCAACAGTGATCAATATTAGGAATGGACACATGCTACATAGGGTTGCATAAATGACAAGATGTGAAAATTGGACGACAGCAAACTCAGGAAGAAAGACTGCTCTACACCAGCAAGTGAGAAGGTAAGTTGGATGTGTTTAATTGACCAGAACACTGAACATGATGAACCTGTTATGGAACTAAGTTCTGGATCTAGACAGGATAAATGAATGTAGCTTAATTATTCATCATCATCATCATTGCTTCTACTGCCTTGCAATGCAAAGGGTCTCTGTGAAATTCCAGTGCTCACATCTTTCCTTCATTTACTTTCATATTCCTTTTACAAAATCATTCTAGAGAGCAGTTGCATAACACAGTAATACAAAATAATTTGGTTGAAGTAAGATTGTGATGCATCCGGTCATGGCAGGCCACACCAACTGAGAAGACCATATTTCAAAGCTTATAGACAATCAAACTGTTAACAATTTCTTTTATAATTTGTATACTGTGTTCATCATTTACTAACACTGATGTAAATAGTGTGTCACACTCTAAGTATAAATTCTAAAGCCATTTCCCAATAAACACTGATATACTGTACTTCTATAAACTGGCTGGGCCCCTTAACCAAAGTGGTTGGTTCAAAATATTTGGGGTTAAAACTGGTAAGAGAGCAACCAAGATGAAGAACTGTCAACACTAGTTACAACAGGGCCACTGCAGGGAGTAGACCCATAGGTTTAAAATAGCTTCAGTAACTGGTTTTGGATGTTGCGATGTTCAAAATTGGTGGGGGACACTGCCTAATAGCATCTTACCTGCTACACTCACAGGATTCACAAAGTTGTGTTTTTATATATAGTACTGCACTTCCAGCAAGGATATTACTTCAATAATGCCCAAAATAAAAACCCAAAACCTAACTGCTGAGAAGAGATTGCATTTAGGTAATGAAAACCAGTAACAGAGTACAGTACTGTCTAGTGCATGGTCATACTTTTCTAAAAGTGACAACTTAAACACTGACACCAAGCACTAAAACTAAGAAGCCAGAGGCTCTGAAAAAGCTGATCTCCCCAGCCATACTGCCAGACTTTCACAACTTGCTCAAAGGATTTGTTCTTAAATGATAACTGAAAATGAACCAGTCAAGTTTAAGAAATTTCACAGCTAAGTAAGATGAATCCAAAAGGAGAGGGCGATGAGTACAAGGCAGAAACCACTGGAGCTGGGCTGATAAGACACATCAAAGAACTTTTAGTTCCATCTATTGAGTGCCACATTGGTACCAAAGGGAAGACATACTATCGACTGATGGAACATAAAATTTTCGAGACCACCATCTTAGGACAAAATGAACCACACTGAGAAGACCTAACGCACAAAACATAATGTCACTATAACCAGACATAACATCCATGAGATTTTTCCCTTTGAGCCTGGACTACTTAGAGGTACAGGGTTGACTTTTGGCCTCTACACTGACAGATAACAGTATGAATTTTACTCGTCTCTAAATCATGAATGTGTCATCCATAAAGTTCAAAGAAACAAAAACACACTGAGGTAGAAGTACCGTATTCACAAATGTATACATTTCTTAGTATCAGAGCAAAACTGGCTTTTACATTTCTGATTCTTGAAAATCACATAGGAGGTCCCACATCCTAACCTTGAATCCTTTCGTGCAAAAACAATTATTTGACCAAAAAGTGATCTATCAAGAGAATAGTTTCAAACATTCTACGTTTACTACATGGGGATGAAAATATGATATGACCCCATTTCATGTTTCCATAATCTAGTGTAAAAATATAAAAAAAATTTTTAAACAAATTACCTTCCAGTTTTTCAAAGAGAAACACTACAAACATGACTCCTTTATATCACTGAAGATTGTTGATATCACACAAACTACTCTTCCAGTGAATAATCAGTAAATACAGTACTCTTCTCTGACAGGAATCAAAAACTAAAACTTGCTGAACACTTAAAAAATGATAAAATCCTCTTTAGAGAACCAGTATACTCATCAGTGCAGTGATGACCCCAAATCTTGAAAGGTGGTCACTCCAACACAAAGATGTCACCGTTCAGACAAGGAGAGGAACTTGAATGGATGATGACCACCTCCAGCAGCACAATTTTGTAATAAACGTTGACAAATCTGACCACCAAGACTCTTGCCAGTGTGAGGGTTCGACACTCACTCTCTTACCGATGACGTCTTGACGGACGGTTTCGAGGTCGCCGTGATCCTGCACCAGGGTTTCCTGAAACATCGTGTTCGTCATAAGAATTGATTTAATATTAGAATGTGAGGTGTGCAGTAGGCATTTCAATGAAGACTGAAAACACAGCAAATAACTCATTATTCTTTTCGACAAAACTTCAACTTATTTCATATATTAATTCTTCTCACATGAAATCTGTATCATCATTTCAGACAATAATTCACTAACTAGAGCTAATAAAACTATCGGAAAGCAATTACAAAGTAACTACATAAATTGGTAAAATGGAGGGTGTGTTTTCTAAGTGAATTAAGTGCATTACTACTCTGTTCATCATGTATGTACATAATACACATATTCTTGAGTCGCAGAATTTTCCATACACAACCAAAACTTTAACATTAAACTTCATTTAGTATGATCCAACAACATCAACTGCCTGGTGATGAAAATCTGCCTTTTAATTTTGAACAAAAGGCAAATTATGGAATTTCTAATCAATCTTGTTTCACCTATAGAATTGTTTTTACTTTTGTCTACAATCCAAATATGACCTATTAAAAAAAAAGGGGGGGGGGGGAAAAAAAAGGGGGGGGAGGGGGGGGAAGTAGGGGAAGTCAAGTGTTCTACTTCACAGATCTGAACCACATGGTTTCTTATCACTCAGGAAATGGTAACACGCAATTGCCTTTTTCACCAACACTTGATGAAAGTTGTCTCAGTTCCTGTCTCCTCTCAACCTTCTTTCAGTATTTACTTTTTATTCTTAATCACCAGTCAAAGCAACAGCAGTGACTTGGCGTTCATTCATGGCAGGTTAAGAAGTCCTGCACATCACTCTTTTCTCTTTAGTAACTCCGTCTCTCAAACAGAAGTGTGCGTGGGTGGCTGAATGCAAGCCCAGCAGCCCATCTCTACTACTGTCAAAACAGAAAGTTTAAGCTGCCATCAACAACGATCTCAACTGAAAAGCCACTGTTATGTCTTCCATGTCTTTGATCTATTTTTCTCCCCCTCATCCTATCCTTTTAGTTGGTACACTGGTATAGTGATCAGTGTCACGAGTTTGCGTCTCCCCCTGGGGAGACGAAAAATCACTGGCTCTGTATCATAGTCAGTTACTGCTATAGTGTGAGGTGGAAACCAACATTCTTTGGAAGCTTGAATATCAAGTCAATGGCCCCTATGCTTGTTCTATGTGAATAGGTTTTATCTTCTGACGGAATAACACATAATAATAATAATATTATTAATAATAACCATCAAGTCTTAGTTGGATAATACTCATACGTCTGTTTTGATAACTACACATACAGCTAACCAAGGATCTACCACATCCATAGACGTGCACCTCAACTGGACAGAATTTTGTTCTCGATTGTCACTCATTATCTCATCTTCAGTCACAAGAATACCTGTCATGACTGACTAAGCATGACCTGTTTTCACGGAGAATCCCTGTCCCCAAGTCTGACAGTACTCTGGTTATGAGCCTTCATTATTCCAGTAGTCCATCATGATCTGCTCGTGTCTTTATGGTTGCTCTGTTGGTGCCGATGTTTTATAAGTCTCGGTTAAAATTAATGACACTGGACTTTTAAACCACATGAACCCTTAATGGACCCCCCCCCCCCCCTTTTGTGTTCTCAAGATTCACGGATTCTCCTATTTGCAGTATTTTTCACTGTATTTTCACATAAATTTCATGGCCAAATGCACTTTTTGTGATAAAACTATTAAAATATTCAAATATCAGCATTTTCAGATGGTTTTAAGTATTCATGGATTTTAGCCATTCATGGGGGGGGGGGGGGTGGGGGGGGGGGGGGGGGGTCTGGTATGCATCCCCCTCGAATACAGGATAGGGGTTCACTGTACGTGTGGTTATGAACTTTTAATCAGTCATTTCTTGGTCCATGTCTGACGAAACAAACAACATTGGACTTAAGGTCTACATGAATCTAGATAGTCCACAGGTTATGGCGGTCTTGGGTTAAGGAGTTCCGACTTTACAGTGCTTATAGCGTCGTAAGGCACCGTAAGCACCATTTATTCTTATTATCATCATGATGTTACGCTTCACAGATTTTTTCAGGGTTACGGCCGCCGGGAATGGAACCTCCACCATAAACTGGGGACTGCCTGTATATGGTTATGATGATCTTCAGTTAGTCATCTCTCCTGCTGTCAGACAATATAAAGTCGATATCATCTACATTTGTGAACTCTATGACCTGGAGCATAAATATGACTAAAACAAATCACAACAGAATTGCGCCTGAGCATATTTGGTTAAAACGCAACCTCTTACTCACTGATAGGAAAGAAAGAGCAACACAAGGCAAATGAAACAAACTCTGAAGAAGTGTTTTCCAGGGAGTCATTCCTCCTTAAGGTTTGTTACAAGTGAGGCAATAAATCTAATGTATGCTTTCCCTTAAATATTTGGAGGAGCATTAACCACACTTGCATATTACAGTAAGCCATCCACTTCTGCTGAATTCCTTAAGAGCCATAAACCAAAGCAAATCCAAAAATTTCATGAATCTGGGAGCAAAGCATTGAAAACACAGTTAAATTTACACTAATAATGCATTCTTTTTAACTTCAGCTGGAAAGTATCATCAAACAATAAGAGAAGAACCTCAGGAGTGTAAATTTCCAGATACTATACCGGCAGACCCCGGTTATCGGCGGGGGTTCTGTTCTTGGCTGGGGTGCTTGTTTGTTTGTATTGTTTGTATGGTGCTTTTACGTTGCATGGAACCAGTGGTTATTCAGCAACGGGACCAACGGCTTTACGTGACTTCCGAACCACGTCGAGAGTTAACTTCTATCACCAGAAATACACATCTCTCACTCCTCAATGGATTGGCCGAGAATCAAACCCGCCACCACCGAGGTGGGACGCTAATACCATACCAACCACACCGCTGAGGCTGGGGTGCTGATAAGCGAAAACTGCCATCAACCACTGGGTGAGTTTCGGTTAATGCCGCCGATTACCGGTTAATGGCGCTTCTCTTAGGCGTGTTACGGCGCCATAACACTATTATCGGCACCTTATGGCACCAATAACCGAAACTCTGCCTGTTATGGCGCCATAAATCGCCAATTTTTCGGCACTAGACAAGCTCCATAAAACTGGATCGCCATTAACCGAGGCTGGCGATAACTGGGGACTGCCTCTAACAGTAAATTCATAAATTCAGGCCATTCCAAAGCCAGCATAAGAGAGCAACAATCAACGAAGGCTAACAGCCCTAGGTTTTGAAGCTGTTTGATAAACAAGAATAAGGGATATTTTCAACAACCCTTATGAATCTGAAGTAAAGTACTGAGGAGTCACACAAGAGGGCTTGGGCATATGCAGTGGGTGCTCGTTGTTTTCCAATATAACAGGATGGTTCAACTGAGTTTTCTTTCACTTAAAGGAGGAACCTAATGATTAACTGGTCTGCACAAAATAAATAAAAAGAAAAAAGAAAAAATTATTCATATTTTTTTTTGTTGAGTTATTTTATATTTTCACGTTTTTCTGTGCATAAAGTTTACTATATAAGTACAGTCGACCCCCGGAGATTTGTGGTTGATAGGTACAACAACAAAATTCCCCCCAAAATGCTAAAATCCACAAATACTCAACTCTAAAAAAGCTTGTCTACTTTAATAGTTCAAACTTTTAACCAATTTTTTTAACAGCTTTATCACAAAAATTATATGTAAGTACGTACAACAACCATGAATATTTCTCTATGAAAAATACTGTGAATAATGTGAATATACATTCCACACAAAAATCCATAAATCGGAGAAGCCGCGAATCCGGAACCGCAAATAAGCGGGGGTCCAATGTACTTCATTTTGAGGTAGCTTCCTAATGGTTAAATAGGTTTCATGCTCACAGACGACTGACTACACATTCTGAATACTAATAATGAAGATGATCTACACCAGTGGTTCTCAAACTGTCCTCCGCGGAACCCTGCCGTGAAGGACTTTCAAGGGTTCCGTTGCCCCCCAAAAAAATATATATATATGTTTGACGACAGTTTATTTTTATTTATTGATTTACTTATTAGAACAGGAGTGGATAAGTGAAATATGAGTAATGAATCTTTTGCATCTGAAAAGAGAGGAGAGAGAGAGATAAACTGTACAGTGTACGTGAAACGTACCTGTTCGTTTGGCAATTGTACGGGTTCTACCACCCACCACTGCTGCTACCCCTTACAAACAAGAGCTGCCAATACAGTGATTTGTAGCTAGATCTAGAGTTATATGCTCTGTCTACTGACTTTTTGCAACAGTTAGTGACAAAGCAAAACATACAGAGATCTTTTTATTTGAAATATCTGGTGACACTTCTACATAACTCTGTGTCTCTATTAAATTGGTTATTAAAAATATCAGCCCCTAATGAACGAGTTTATCAACATTCTGGCGACTTCTAGGAATGACGCTAACAACATTCTAAAATCACAGTTGGCAATTCTGCATTGCTAACCAACCAGTATTGCCATGGACTTCATGAGAAGTGTATTGCACTGCGTTCTTGTGTTATTCACTGCACTATCAAATTTTTGGAATGGAAAATTGGCTAAAATACCGCACCTTACCGCCAAAGTTGCAAGGTGATAATACATCTACTGATTCTTCTGTGTGTAGTGAACCTGCTGAACAGCCAGTTGCAGCTAGTGATGAAAGAGAATCCTTGCATGAACTACATGCCTCTACCTCTGTGGCACAAGAATCAAGAGCTAGTAAATCACGTATTGGGAATTCAAAGAAACGCAAATTTGATGACAGTTACATAAAATTTGGTTTTATGTAAGTTGGAGATGAAAATGCTCCTGATGGACAATGTGTTGAATCTAATCAAGTTTTGGCTAATAGTAGCTTGAATCCTGCAAAACTGAGACACCTTGAAACCAAACACCAACAGTTAGTTAACAAACACGTTGATTATTTTATAAGATAATGAGATCAGTTAAAAGAAGCATTGTTTCCATAAAAAAATTTGCTTAACAAGACAATAAAAATGCACTCGAATCATCGTACCGAGTAGTTATCACATTGCTAAACCTGGTGAAGCTCATACAATTGCAGAATCTTTACTAAAATCGTGCATAAAAGATGTGGTTTTCTGTATGTTTGGTGAGAAATATAGCAAGGTTCTTGACACTATATCCCTGTCAAACGACACCATATCACGTCGAATCAAAGAGATGGCAAATAATTGAGAAACCGTGTTAATAAACCACATAAAAACAAGTCCATGGGGCTTCACCATTCAGTTTGATGAATCAACCGATGTTGCCGGGTTAGCTGTCCTCCTTGTGTTTGTACGATATGTGTCAGATGAATCTGTGCATGAAGATCTGCTGTTGTGCCAAGCTCTCGAGACAACTACAAGAGGTGAGGATATATTTAAGATATTAGACACATACTACTTCAGAAAAAATTATCTTAGTTGGGACCTTTGCATTGCCTTTGCACCATCAGTGCAAAGGCAATGACAGACTCAGTAAAGGGTGTAATTGGTCTCATAAAAAATGTTGCATCTGCTGTGGAGCAGAGAGACTGTTGCCTCCATAGAGAAGCACTAGCTGTGAAAAAGATGCCAAGTGATCTAAAAGAGACACTTAATGAAGTAATCAAAGTAGTTAATTTCATCAAGGCTAAGCCTCTTCATTCTTGAGTGTTTGCCTCATTGTTTCAGGAGATGGGATCTATTCACAAAACTCTGTTGTTACATACATAAGTGCGTTGGCTATGTCGTGGTAAAATTCTTTCACGTGTGTATGAATTGAGAAATGAGATTGAAGTATTTCTGAGGGAGCACAAGTCTTCTCTGTTAAGCCACTTCACTGATGAAGTCTGGGTATGCAAGGTGGCCTATCTTTACAGATATATTTTGGAAATTAAATGAGCTTAACTTATCATTACAAGGTTCTACTATCAATATTTTGAATGTTCAAGACAGAATTGAATCCTTTCTTCTTAAGATTGAGTTCTGGGCTGGCTGTATAAAGAAAAACCAGACAGAGTGCTTGCCAAATTGCCATACATTCCTGAATGAAAATTCCTTAGAGTTGGCTGGTAATACAAGACTATATGATTTTGCACTACAATAAAAGATAATTTACGAGAGTACTTTCCAAAACAATCAAACCCTCTGACATGGCTGCGCCACCCATTCATGGTTGAGGATCATGTGATGAAGCAGAATCTGTCAGTGACTGAAAAAGAACAGCTTACTGACATTTTAACTGACCTAACTTTGAAAACTAAATACAACAAGGACTCTCTCCTTCCTTTCTGGATAAACCTGTTGCATGAGTATCCAGAATTATCTAAACAAGCATTGAAACATCTTATGCCTTTTGCAACAACATACATATGTAAAGCAGCTTTCTCTATTTATATTGAAACTAAAAACAAATACCAAAGCAAGTTGGATGCAGCACCTAATATGCGTCTGCAGTTAACTAAGTTTCAGACTTTGATGGTCTCTGTAGCCAGAAGCAAGCTCACCCATCACATTTAATAAAAAAAAAGGTAAGAATTTTAATGATGAGTAATAAACTTTGCATTTTTTTATTTTATTTTAGTCGTGTGTGTGTGTGTGTGTTTGTTGGGGAAGGGTCAACATTTATGGGCGACATATCCACATACATTGGGTGAAGGGATTGTAAGGGGTTCCACCAAGTACCAGCAAATACAAAAGGTTCCGTTAACTGGAAAAGTTTGAGAACCACTGATCTACACAATCGCCAGTGACCTGAGGATCTTATGTGCACTGAGATTATGCAAAGGAGTGAATGTGCATCGAGATTACGCAATGGAATGAGGATGAAGTTTTAACTTAAAATCAGGCAGTCCCCGGTTAATGGCGGACTCAGTTAATCGGCGCCATTAACTGAAATTTGGGTCCTTAAATCACTAAGTTTCGGTTAACGGCGGTTTTCGCTTACCCGCACCCCACTAAGA
Source organism: Macrobrachium nipponense (assembly GCF_015104395.2). Classification (NCBI taxonomy): domain Eukaryota; kingdom Metazoa; phylum Arthropoda; class Malacostraca; order Decapoda; family Palaemonidae; genus Macrobrachium; species Macrobrachium nipponense. Next base: position 32,788,291 of record NC_087214.1, on the reverse strand, counting down.
ACTGGACCCCTGCCGATAACCAGGAACTGCTTTTATTCATCTTATCCCAGCAAAAGCAATTACAGTAAAGTAAATATTATGGTTGAAACAATAGGCTGTTAATAAAACTTACATTTTCATTAAACTTTCAAAACCCAAAGAGTAGTTACAAATTACTGCAAGAATGAATACATTATGGATAGCAAAGATAATCCAAGCTCAACTCATTATCTCAAAACATAAAACTCGCCAGAAAAATAAGGTTTTTGCTAAAACACTGGATTGGGAAACGGATACAAGTTCAAAGGAACAAAGGAATACTATAGAAATTTAGAACTTAATTTGTTCTTGCTATTTTGAGTTTAGTTGCTACTACATACTCTTACAAGATGAAAAACGGCTTTTAGTTGTTGGATAGGCCACCACTTTACTGAAAAGGCAATACTTCCTAAAACAGCATCATTATGACACTATTGGAATTGTTGCTAATTTAACAAACTCCCTGGTTAAGAATTAACCCCCATGAGAGGTAGTACTAGTGGGTAAAAGTTTATTTAGTAAGCACAGGCATTAGCAATGTATAATTAAAAAGAAAGCAATCAGCTAAGGTATTCAGTAGTGACCTTAACTGAGGGCTGTTAAGTGCCATAAATTTAAAGAGGGTGCTTAGAAGTACAGCTGACTCCCAGTATTCACGGGGATGTCCCACAACCTCCCCCAAAGCTAAAATCTGTGAATGCTTAAAATCCTCTAAACATGCCTATTTTGGTAGTTATATCACACAAAATACCTTTAAAAATGCCTGTATGTACATGGGTATTTTAATAGCTCTATCAAAAGATTTTTCATGGATAATGTGTATACATGTTCCATTCAGAAATCCATGAATAGATGAGTCTGCAAATTGCGAGACCGTGAATAGGAGGGGTTGACTGTATTGTTGCCTAAGCACAAGAATGACAGAAAGAAAGAAATACACACTTTACATTACGTTGCCTGATGATATTCATCCTTAAATATTATGTTTTTTGACATAATGATTAAAAAATCATAAATACAAGTTAACAAGCCAAGCTCCATCATGCACAATATTAAGTCAAAACTTTTTCAGTGGGAAATGAAAACTAAGCAATTATACTCAAATACTACCGAACCCTAAATTTAGCAAACATTTTCAGTCCAGAAATTAATAAAATACACATTGTCAGTGAAATATACAAAATTCACCACTTGCCATAAATTCTTTAGGTATGCAATGGAATATAAAATCTAGGCCAAAGGCCAAGCACTGGGACCTACGAGGTCATTCAGCGCCAAAAATTATGTTGAAACACTTATTAAGAGAGGGTGAAAAGTAAGATGGAAGAAAGACAGATGTACAATAAAAGGAATGAAAAGGGGTTGTAGCTAGGGGCTGATGAGGTGCTGTAAAGACCCTTTAGTAATGACTACTGTGCACCTCAAGAGGTAAACTGACGGCACTAATCACCTATGGGGTAAAAATGATATTGTTATGATACAATAAAGTTTTATGCATACTTACCTGGCAGGTATATATATAGCTTATCCTCTTGACGCACTGGCAGAATTTCAAAACTCGCGGCAACCGCTAGTACACTGGTAGTTCAGGTGATGGCCACCCCGTTCCCGTGGCGCTGGTACTTGGAACTATTCCCGTTTTCCTCAGATTTTCTCTGAACCCTGTCTCCTGAGGGGAGGAGGGTGGGAATTTAATTATATATACCTGCCAGGTAAGTATGCATAAAACTTTATTGTATCATAACAATATCATTTTTATGCATGACACTTACCTGGCAGGTATATATATAGCTGATTGACACATTTGGAGGTGGGTCACAGACAGCAACATCGTCATAATTCAAAAATTAACTAATTTTTAAAATTATTTATTAAGTTCCTTACCTGCTAAGGTAGCTGACTTCGTAGGTCCTGCCTCTTAGCCTGCTAAACCTTAGTAGCCCTCAACTAGGATGTGACCTGTTTGTTGAGAAAGCTAACAACAAGGGTCTGACAACTGGACATGACCAATCTGCTGACAGAGAACCCTAGCCCTCATTTACCACAGGCATTCATGCTAGGAAAGTTAGTCACCTGAACCACACACACACAATAATAAACACTACACCAAAAAACTGAGCTGGTATTAACCTTCTCAGACAACCATAAAAAACACTATAACCTAATTAAAATAAAAAACCTAGCATGTTATTAGGTTATGGGGTGGAAACTCCTTTGCCCAGTACTGTACCTGAGGATACGTACGGGCCTAACGTTTGACAATTATCAAAAGTTGTCTTCACGTCTCTAAGGTAATGAGAGGCAAACAGAGTTTGTCCTCCAAAACGTCGAATCTATAATGTCCTTGAGGGCTAAATTTTTTCCTGAATGCTAAGGACGTAGCTACTGCTCTCACCTCATGAGCTTTAACCTTAATCAAGCCGAAGCATTCTTCCTGACAAAGTAAATGAGCTTCTTTAATGACTTCTCTTACAAGAAAGCCATCGCGTTTTTAGACATAGGTCTAGTAGGATCTTTAACAGAGCACCACAGAGAACATGAAGTCCCCTAATGCTTCTTGTTCTTTCTACGTAAAACCGTAAGGTCTTACTGGGCAAAGACCCTTTCTTGTTCTTGACCTACTAGATCAGCCAGTCCTTCAATCTCAAATGATCTTGGCCACGGGTGCGAAGGATTCTCATTCTTTGCTAAGAACTCCTGTTGAAAAGAACAAACTGCTTTGTTGTGCTTCCAACCTACTTGCTTGTCAATAGCTTGCAGCTCGCTAATCCTTTTAGCTGTAGCTAAGGCTACTAAGAAAATAGTCTTCTTCGTTAGCTCTCGCAAAGACGAACTGCCCATAGGTTCAAACCTATCCGTTTCCAAGAACTTGAGAACGACATCCAAATTCCAAGAAGGAGTTCTGCAAAGTCGATCCTTCTTTGTATTAAAAGATCTGAGAAGATCTAAGACCTCTGTGTCATTGGACAGATCTAAACCTCTGTCTAAACACTGCAGACAACATACACTTATAGCCTTTAATTGTCTGATTAGCCAAACCCAGTTCCTTCTTCAGATACAGAAGGAAATCTGCAATTTGTGTCACAGAGGTACTGGATGAAGAAATCTTCCGATTCTTACACCATTTACGGAAGTTCTCCCACTTCGACTGGTACACTTTGATAGTTGATGGCCTTCGTGCTCTTGCAACTGCCTTCGCTGCTTCTCTAGAAAACCCCCTCGCTCTGACAAGTCTTTCGATAGTCTGAACGCAGTCAGACCCAGAGCGAGGGTGTTCTTGTGGAACCTGTCGAAGTGGGGTTGTTTGAGAAGATCTACTCTCGTGGGTAGACTTCTCGGAGAATCCACTGTCCATTCCAGTACCTCTGTGAACCACATTTGGGCCGGCCAGTATGGGGCTATCAGAGTCAGCCTTGTTCCTCGACTTTCTCTGAATTTTTTCATTACCCTTCCTAAAATCTTGAACGGGGGAAATGCGTACGCATCTAAACCCGTCCAATCTAGTAGGAAGGCATCGACTGCGACTGCAAGAGGGTCGGGATTGGAGAAACAATAGTTCGGTAACCTCTTCGTCGCTGCGGTAGCGAAAAGATCCACTACTGGTGTGCCCCAGAGCTTCCACAGTCTCTGGCATACTTGAAGATGCAACATCCACTCCGTGGAAAGCACTTGTCCGTCCCTGCTCAACAGGTCCGCTCTGACATTCTTCTCTCCTTGAATGAACCTGGTGAGCAGGGTGACGTTTTCTCTCTGCGACCACAAAAGAATCTCCTTCGCCAAGTTGCAAAGGGACAACGAGTGGGTTCCTCCTTGTTTTCGTATATATGCCAGAGCTGTGGTATTGTCCGCGTTGATCTGCACCACTTTGCGCTGATCCACGGTCTGAACGCTTTCAGAGCCAAGAAGATCGCCATCAGTTCCTTCCTGTTTATGTGCCATGCCTTCTCTTCTTCGTTCCAAAGGCCTGACTCCTCCCGAGGGCCCAGCGTCGCTCCCCAGCCTGCGTCTGACGCGTCGGAAAATAATATCCGGTCTGGGTTCCTCTGCTGGAGTGACCCTCTGACAACCTCCCCGGAACTAGCCACCACTTTAATTCCTCCTTTATCTTTGAAGGAATTGGAAACCGGAAGGAATCTGGTTGCGATCTTCTTGGCCAGACTTCGTTCAGAAAGAACTGTAAGGGCCTCATGTGAAGTCTCCCTAGGGAAATGAACCGCTCTAACGAAGAGAGTGTCCCCAGCAGGCTCATCCACTCTCTCGCCGAGCATTGGTCTTTCAATAGGAATTCTTGCACTTTCTGCAGGCACATGGTCTGCCTTTCGGGTGACGGAAAAGCCCGAAAAGTCACTGAGGATATCAGAATCCCCAAATAAACTAGCTCCTGAGAGGGGATCAACCGTGACTTTTTCAGGTTTACCATCAGACCCAGCTGCTGAGTTAAATCCAATGTGATGTTCGTGTCCTCCAGACATTGCTGTTTTGATTGTGCTCTTATGAGCCAATCGTCGAGGTGAGAGAGACTCTGACTCCTAACAAATGAAGCCACTTCACCACATTCGACATCATTCTTGTGTTTAAAAATTTGAGGAGGCCGTGGCACAGACCGAAGCAAAAAAGGGCTTTAGAATTGATAAATCCTGTCCTGGATCATGAATCTCAAATATTTCCTGGACCTTGGATGAATCGGAATATGGAAGTACGCATCCTGAAGGTCCAGCGTTACCATCCAGTCCCCTGGTCGTACCACTGCCCTACTGAATCGTTCGTCTCCATCGTAAACTTGGTCTTTTCTACGAACAAGTTTAGCTGACTTACGTCCAGTACTGGGCCTCCAACCTCCTGATGACTTCGGTACTAGAACAGACGGTTGTAAAACCCTGGGGATTCGTGATCCAGAACCGGTTCTATGGCCCCCTTTCTAACATGCTGACAACTTGATGCCAAAGAGCCTCTCTCTTCTCTAAATCGATGTAATGAGCCCCTAGGGCTCTCGGAGCTGTAGCGAGAGGTGGTTTCTTGAGAAAGGGGATCTTGTATCCTCCTTCGCTACCTTTACAGACCAAGGATCCGCTCCTTTGCTTTGCCAGACTTCCCAGAAGTCTAAATGTCTGGCCCCCACACAAGTCTGGAGGACTTCTGACTCATTGCTTGGTTGAGGTTTTCGAACCTCTTTTGGCTGGAACTCTTTTCCCTCTAAATGCCGGTCGGGAAAAAGTCCTACCCGAACGGGCTGCTGTGATTTGCTGTGCTGTTCTGTATCCTTCGGAGTCTTCTTCATTACATTAGAAGGTAAATACTTCCTTACAGAAGGACGTTAGTAGATCCTGAGTAGCCTTCTGAGTGAGGGAGAGCGAGATGTCCTTAATGATATCCTGAGGGAAGAGCTGTCCTGAAAGAGGAGAGAACATCAACTCCGACTTTTGCGCGTTCGAGACTCCTTTAGCAGCGAACGAGCACAAAAGATGTCTTTTCTTCAAAACGCCTGCTGTAAAAAGAAAGAAGGCACTCTGTTAGTCTCTTGTAGTCCGAGGAAGGAGCTTCCACATTCTTGTCCTCTTCCGCACTCTCCACAAATTCTTCCTCCTGCGAAGAAATATCTTGAAAACCAAGATCCTGATGACTCTCCAAAGCGGGATCCTTATGCAGAGCCTGCTTAGAGAGCGAATGCGGAGCTGTCTCCTTGTAAAACTCCTCTCTTCCTTGTCGAGAAAAAGTTTCCACTTGCTGCCGCCTGCGTCCTGCGTCCTCCTGAACGTATGCGTCCACCATGCGTCCATCACTCTTCCTCTTGCGTCCTGCACTGCTTCGTCCTTCTTAAGGGAAGCACTGCGTCCTGGCTTGCGCTGCACGTCCTGTGTCCTCTTGGAGGACTTAACCGGGAGAGAAGAGACCGACTCCTTAACGGGTCTAACCGAAGGTTGTTCGGGCTTCTCCCATGATTGGACAATCACTGCTAATCTCTCCTGCATGTCCCGCAGAACTTCCTTCGTCTCCGCTTCCTTACGAGACTCCTGATGATGAGGAGATCGAGGACGCACCGGGCTAACACGGAGAGGCGAGCGAACCTGCGGTCTACGCAGTGGAGTTCCTCTAAGCGGAGAAACACCTCTCACCGCACCGCTAGTTACTTCCAACTGACGAGAAATCCTCTTCCTTTTGATAGGGATAACTTCTTCATCCTCCGATGAAAAAATCTCAGGGCTACTCCACCCTTCTTGATCAACAGCCCTTTCATCCTGTGATGAGGACGGAAAGTATGACCTCTTGAGAGGACGCGATACTTCCGCGAAACGCCTACTCCTTCCTGACGCCGAACTATCCGATGAATAACAGCACTTCCCAGTATCGCCTTTTCCATGGCGTACTGCTGCAGCCTGGGAAGCAACAGGACTGCCGAAGGGACGACTGATCGCGAGTAAACCCCTCTCGCCTCCCTTCGACTGTCGACATGCCTTCTCCCTTGGGTCTGGGAGCTTGACAGAGGTCTCGGTCTAGGAGCACGAGAGGGACGATCAGGCGCCCCCTCCACAACACTGTCACTACACACTTCCACTTTGTCTGTTAACCGTTTAATTTGATCTCCCATGGATGCAAGGGCAGCGAACACTTTCACAATTTGTGGATCAGTAGTATCCTCAGATACAGCAACGGGCGCAGGAGAAACCTGAGGGGAAGGTGCTACGTCTACATGTGAATGAGCTGGAGAAGACACATGCAAAGATTCATTCAAAGGCTTACTCGAAGACCCCGATCTCTCACTCCTAGAGACAGATCTTCTAACCCGATCTTTTTCTAATCTCTCAACATAATTCATAAGAGCCTTCCACTCTTTCTCATTCAGACACTGACATTCATTGCACCTATTGTCCCACGTACATACAAACTCCCGACACTTCTTACAAATAGTATGTGGATCTACCGATGATTTCGGCAGTCTCACTTTACACCCTTCTTTCACACAAACTCTAAACATACTTCCTGAATCAGACATACTAAATCAAAATCCAAACCAAATGCGATTGCCACGCTAACTTCGTGAATACGATACCAATATCCAAAAGTCAGGCACGAGCAGGAAATTCTATCAGAGAACCAACAACGATGTTGCCGGTTCGGCTGGCAGAGAAAATCTGAGGAAAACGGGAATATTTCCAAGTACCAGCGCACAGGGAACGGGGTGGCCATCACCTGAACTACCAGTGTACTAGCGGTTGCCGCGAGTTTTGAAATTCTGCCAGTGCGTCAAGAGGATAAGCTATATATATACCTGCCAGGTAAGTGTCATGCATAAAAATTCTTAGGTTATTGAAAGCGATTTCAAAAATGCATTAATACCTGTCCTAACAGATTCCTTATACCAATTTCAAACTGAATGACTAAGAATATTATCTCAATATACATCTCGAGTTTCTCTAAACAACCGAGCTGCATTTCTCAACGCTTCTGAGGTTGGCTCAAACAAGAAACTGCTCCCAAAAGTTGAGCAACAACTGGTGAAAGACAAATGATGTTGGACATCCAAGGGGAAAAGGCAAAAGGCACAATAGCAGCTGTGAAAAGAGGGGAAACTGTGAAGTATCAAGCACAGTACATAGCCCATTGACCAAGAATAAATGCCAATGAAATATCAAGTTTTAGTTTTCTGTGAAAGAAAACTATTGTGCCGGCTTTGTCTGTCCATACTTTTTCTGTCTGCCCTCTTAAAAACTACAAAAGCCTAGAAGGCTGCAAATTGGCACGTTGATC
>NC_087214.1:32752639-32780027 GCF_015104395.2 Macrobrachium nipponense | reverse complement strand
CTGTGAAGACGTAGGTTGCATTCAATATCTACCTTCGTCTTCAACGGTACATAGTGTTGTTTCTCCTTAGCTGAGATTCAACAACCATGAGATGTTTTACCTTCAGGGACCTCGGTCTCTAGAAGGCAATTGACTTTCGCTGTTGGGCACATGCCTTAAGAGAATCATCACCTCGCTGTCCGGCATTGGTGACAAACAAATACATTATTTGTTTGGTCTCTCGGCATAACCCTTTTAAAGGCGAAGGTCACGTGACTTACTCGGATGCTTTGACAACTTGCCTCCTACCGAACGCAGTCAGTCGGCAGCTGTCAGAGCGGCCGAGTCAGTACGAACTACGCTGTTGACTTAGTTCGGTTGTTACACAGCAATCATTACTTCGTTTTAATAGCTTGCACAGTACCCATACCATGACACCCACCATGGAGTGTCGTGTCCTATCCACTACCGAGAACTTCGCTGCATGGGGATAGGAGGATGCGAGAGACTTCGTGGCAAACGGACAGACCAGTATGGGTACTGGACATCACCGAAGTAGAGAAGAGGGATAGGTCATGCGACTATTTCCTTCTTTCCTCTGAGGAACTGCATGACTTCTCCTGCGAAGTCAAGCATCCAGGGGATGGGGATCCGTGACGCTGCGATTTCGTACCGAACTTCGTAGCGAAGACTCAGAACCCTTCGGTCCCTGACGATTGGTTCGAGTCGTTCACAATCCCCTCCCTAATGGACTTCACGCCTTCGATGCGAAGGAGATGCTGCCTTGTCCGCAAGAACTTCTCCGTGGCGCAGGTACTGAAGGCAGGGGTCTGGTCCAACCAGACCACATGCCCTTCCTTCTACCTTCGGGATATTGCCCACAGGTCCTTGGATCTTTTTCCTTGGGACCCGTGGTGGCTGCTCAAAAGTTGTGTAGCGAACCCAGACCCTCGGCAGGCTGAACAGCATCGAGTCCTGGTGTGACCGTAAGAATGGATGAATGAATGAGAGAGTGACTGGCTCCTCTTCCCATCTTTTTCTTCCCCTCTACCTGTGGTTAGAGGAACGGGAACACGGTCGTCACCCTGCTGGATAAGGACAAGATGCAGGTGAGCTACTCAACAGAGCCCCATACCTATCCCTTTCACTAGGGATAGAGCGTATATCACCACTTCCTCCAAGGCAATGGGGGTGGGAGGGGAATGCGGGATGCCAGCTTGGAGACAAACCCATACTTTATGTTGCCTCTTGCAAACAGGAACAAGTTCTTGCTTGCTGGTACGAAGAGATACGCTTGCCTCTCTTTAGTACTCGGCCCAGAGGTCTGACCATTGATCCTGCGGTGCACACCCCGATCAATCGGACAGAGGCTTGGATCCCTCCCTCGCTCTTACGACCAGGGAGGCATTCCAGGGATGGACGAACACCAGTCTGTTCATCAAAGACTCAGATTCCTCCCACCAAGAAGTGAGTCTTCCTATTGTTAAAGGGACCGATGGTTGTATTACGTAATCGAACAAAATGACAATTTGTCGAAAATTGCATTTTTCCTAACTATACAAACCTCGAGGTCCTTTACATATAGTCCTCCTCATGCCACCCTCCCACTGCGTATTTTGCATGGGCCAAAAGCAAAAGTGATTTGTTTACGCGCGACTGTCGGACAAGCAGTTAACTACCGTTCTCCCCTTGTCGAAGCTTACGACCGTTCCAGCTGCCGCTAGCTACTTCCTATTGTTAAGGACCTCAGGTTTGTATAGTTAGGAAAAATGCAATTTTCGACAAATTGTCATATTTAGTATGTTGGTTATAAAACTTAGCTCTGTTTAAACTAATTGCCAAATCACTAGTACATACATTACTACTGTTTTAATTACAATTTATTTTCACTTCAGCTTTGCTGCGGAAGTCTTAAGTCCCGGTTTTACGGGACGTGTTGTAAGGGCTGCGCACGTCACCAGTCCAAGGATTGTCCGTGAGGGTCGTCGACAGTATCCAACAGGTATTGTTTCTGTGGAGTACTTTTTCTTTTTTAAGTTTTAAGTCCACATTGTGTCATATGAATTATATCTTTTGTTTACAACAGTTATAAATCATCTCTACTTTGGTAATAGGATAGTGAATTCGGAAAAAGACTCTTTCTTGTGTAGATAAAAGGTCCTGTATAAAACAGTTTACAAAATACAGTACATACAGAACTTGTTACCCCAGAAAACACAATTGTAAACTTATATTCTAAAGATAATATTGGGCTTATAATTTTACCATTTATAGGATTTGCTTTAAAAAGTTGACACTTTCAAATTTAATTTTCTTCATGACTCGCTTTATTTATTTTTGTAACACATTGTGCAAGGTGGTGTCCTGAATTTATTTTAGCGGCTCTGCTCATATTGATAACATTACATAGCCTACAGTATTGCATAGATAAGGACTCAATGCTGACGTGTTAACAGCTTCCATATTTGTAATTCCAGTGAAAATATTTGCCATAAGTACTATGAATATTGAAATGTGGGAGTTTCGCTTTCCTTAAAATAAGTTATGAAAATCACATGTCACCGCCTTGGTCAGTTCAGATGTTAGTTGTGACTGCATCTGACTATTGAAAGCTTTCTGCAAGAAGTGAGGTTTCAAACTTGAACAACCATGTATTTCAAGTTTAAACTGTGTGGCCAGGTTTATGTAGATAGTAATTGGTTTTAATGTTCCCCTGCATGATTATACAATTTTAAAGTATGTGCAGTATCTTCCTTTGGGTACTGTTTATTTTATAAGTTAAATTTTGTTTCTTAAGTGGAGCAGTACGGAATAATTAAAACAATATAGCACTCTTGGTCATCCTTGGTCATTATATCTAATTCACAGTAGAGCACTGTAATGTGAGTCTCTCTCTTTTTTTTGGAGTTTTTTTCATAACATGCTTGGTACGTATTTACGACATTAGTAGAGCAATAAATGTACTCTGCTCAGGTTTCCAAAAGGCCTTTGACAAAGTTCCAAACAAGAAACTGATGACAAAAGTTGGAGCTTTAGGAATTGTAGGAGAAATGTCAGACTGGATCAAAGACTGGCTAACTAATAGAAAACAGAGTCGTAATAAATGGTGAAGAATTAGAATGTGCAGATGTGACAAATAGAGTTTCTCAGGGATCTGTCCTTGTACCTCTATTGTTTTTTATTTACATTAATAATGACATTGATGTAGGCCTAACTAGCAGGATAGGCAAATTTGCAGATGACACCAAACTAAGTGTAAATGCAGCAGACCCAGATGCAGTGGAAAGTTTAAGAAATGATCTAAAGAAAATAGGAGTGGTCAAAAGAGGTCAAATGCCTTTCAACGCAGATAAGTGTAAAGTGTTACAAATAGGAACAAACAACCCTCATGCCAACTACATGCTGCTTGGGAATGACATAAATATTGTAGAACAAGAAGAGGACCTTGGAGTCATTATTACCAAGACCTTAAAATCCACAAAACTGTGCATAAAAGCTGAAAAGAAGGCACAGAATCTAGTGGGATACATAAAGAGGCAGATGAAATACAGAAACAAGGAAATGGTGCTGCAGCCCTACACATCAATATTTAGACATCTTGAATATGCAGTACATTTTGGTCTCAAACACTAAGAAAGGACATAAATAGATTAGAAGGGGTACAAGCAAGAGCCATAGAGTTAATTCCATCCATCAGGCAAATAGGTTACCAAAGACGACTAGAGAACCTGGACATGTAGGGCTTAAAAACATGATGATGGCAAGGACAACTAATAGAAACATTCAAAATACTGAAAGGCATAACAAAAGTAGACAGTAACATATTTACATTAAACAAAACAAGATATGTGACACAGGGAATAAACTGCCACCAGAAGTTGTAAACAGCAACAGTGTGGAACGTTAAAAGAAAGCTCGACAAAATCATTAGAAGGACAACTGTCAATTAACAGTAAAACCTACTCCAAGAGATAAGTGAGCACATGATGTCTCCTCTTAGGATGGACTAACAAGTCTTTGAGACATCCTAACCCAGGTTAACTCTTGTAACTCACACAATAAGTAGATTGTTCATTCTTCTTTTGATAAAAGTGCTGATGAGAATAATGGTGAAATGCACAAGTTTCAATGTAGTATACATATGATACAATTAAAACAAATTTATATTACATCTGGCTTAATCACTTAACCTACAGTGTTGCCATATATTGTAGCACTATATGGTAACTCTGTATAAATTGATATTAAATTAGTAGGTATGAGCAAGTTATGTTCTGGACGGCAGGTTGTATGTTGAGTTGCTTGTTAGTTGGCTATTGTACTCTTCATGCCTATTTAGGGGGTGTACATACAGTATCCTTTTTTCATCCTAAACATAATAGTACACTGTATGCATACAGTTGTACCTAGGGTGACGAAGGGGGGAATTTTAGATTGGGATCCCTTTCATTTGTCTTTGAATGTGTGTAAGTAGGGTAGTGTTTTTAATTGTTTCTCTAATCCTTTCACAGCCCAGGAACGATACGTCAGAGCTGGTGTAATTCCAAACGTGCGGCTCAGTGGGCGTTCTAAAGCGGTATTAACGCCCAAGAGAACTCCGACGTCTCCTCTGATTCCTTTAAGTCGATCGCCCTCAACTTTCTCTTCGTCCCTCTCGTCGGATTTCCTTTCTTCGGCAACTCCAAGGTGAGTAGTTGAGTGTATTTTTGAAGAAGATGCTCCCAAGGATGATCACTTAACTGGAGTAGGCAGAATATTTCAAGCACTCATGATTTTTGCTACAATCTATTGTGTCGTTCTGTCATAAACACACCAGCAACTTGTTACCTGTATGTCACAACAGGATGTAAACAGTCAGCCATTGTCAGTAGATAATGAACCTTTGGCAGTTTTAGATGATCTTATGAAACTTGTACTCAACTTATTTCTGATACGTGTGCAACAAGTTCAAGCGGTTTTTGACGTGTCTGACTTGTGGGAAATATTGTTATGCTGGAAAGATGTAATTTGAATGTGGAATGCTTTGCACTGAATACTGTCAGTGGCATAAAGAATAAAATGCCTATAGTTCATGGATTACACGAGCTTTTATTTTATTAATTTTACCGGATTTCCAGCTGGCACCAGAAGATTATCCTAATGTTAAGATCAAAGGTTTTGTTATTTATGAAAAATACAAATTTATTAGAAAATTTGTCATTTTGTTTGCAATTCACCTTGCAGGATGCCTGACATACGGTCAGTCGCCTCCGTGTTGGAGCCAGTTAGCACAAGTAGTGAGTGCGTGAGGGACCCCACAAGTGTTCAAGCTGTTGTTGCAGCACTTCAGCAAGCTCAGGCAGGAAAGGGAGTGAAGCGAGGATCGTGCTACATGGTAATTATTGCAATGAGTTTTTTATTTATTCCAGTGACGACACAAATCTTTGTCTTTTACACGGATATACCTTTGGCGAAACCTGGTCTGGTTGTTGAAGCATGGTTACAAATAGGTCAGCTAGTGACTGAGTAGGTATTGGACCCACCCACCCACCCTCTCATTCACTCTTGCTCAAGTGTTGGTATCACTTTATTCCTTCACTTGCACTCTGTATAGACATCTCTGTTCTTCTAGATGCAGTTTGGGTTGCACCCTTCTAACTTGTTATTTTGGTGATATGTAAAGGGAATTCTGATTCTTTTGTGATGGAGTATGGTCAGCAAAGGTGTGTAAGGCATTACTTTGTTTGGACACTTTGTCACTTCAAATTCAACCTGCATTCTGTGTACCGTATTGGTAGGGGCAGGAGTGAATGTCATCTGTGAAATTCTGTATTATCTTTAATGATTGCCTGCCTAGTGGAAGAGCTACAGGTCCAAGAGGAAGAATTTGAAGGTCCCTTAAGAGTATTTTAAGAGCAAGACATCTCTGTTTTTCCTGACTGGCCTTCAAAGATGGTCACAACAATGACCTCTTGTCTCAGGTCACCTGTCATATGTGGAGTTGCTAATCCCTCTGGTTAGTGTACCTCACCACTGTGGCATCACTTTAAGATTCTCTTCGGCATCCCTTTTGCCCCCAGCTGCAACCCCCTTTCATTCCCTTTGCTGTACATCCAACCATGTTCTCTTTATTCTGACTTACTTTCTACCCATTCCTAACGGGAATCCCAGAAGGCCATTTAAAAACGTTGATGCTCGCAGGACTTCTCGGCTAGATAAATGTGAAACAAACCAGGGGCTAAGTTAAAAAACTTGCTTGAGGGGAGGAGAGCAAAGCGACAGTCAATTCTCCAAGGCAGCTAAAGAAAAACTGACACATCACGAGGCTCCGTGCCCGGTCGGTGACCAGCATCCACCTAGTATATGCATGAGTTGCCAGATGCCATAGATTCCCTGCTTTACAATCTTTGATTATTTTTTAACTGGTTTCCAGCTGGTGCTAGAAGATTATCTTATTGTTAAAACCTCAGGTTCGTTAACTATGAAAAATACAAGTTAATTAAAAATTTGCCATTTCATATTGCAATTGCAAAGTTTTCCTCCTGTTACACCTTTAAAATCTTTTTACTCTGTTTTCATTGCAGTACTGAATGACCTCATAGGTCCCAGTGCATAGTCTTAAGACTAAGTTTTCTTTTCCATTCCTCATCCCTCTGGTCCAGTCAGCTAATGGGGATCTTAGTTGTGCTGATGATCAAAGCCTGAACTTAGTTAAGTGTCAAGCACTTTTGCAATTTGGCAAGACAGGTGCATGAGTGGAATGGGTGCCACACTGTAAACAGGTAGCTCTAGGTGTTCTGCTCTCCTGTACAGTGGTCCCCCCCGTACTCGCGGTGGATGCATACCAGAACCCCCCGTGAATAGTAGAACCCACAAATATTTGGAACCCCTATAAAAACACCAAAAACAGACTATTTTGTTAGTTAAAACTCAAGAAAATCCCACTAAAAATGTTTATACTTGGTATTTTTAATAGTTTTATCACAAAAAGTGCATTTTATGATGAAATTGATAAAAAAAAACCAGGAATTTGTGAATATTTCTCATAGAAAAATACAGCGAATGTGCGAATATCTGCGAATAATACGGGGAAACGTTTCCGAGAGAAATCCGCGAATGTGTGAGTCTGCGAATACGGTTGGTCCACTGTACTAAGCTTCAATGACTTGACCAATTTTTGCTGAAAGTTTAACCGTACACAAGACTTAAGGTTATCATATCCAGGAAAAATGTAAATTAGCCCAAATTTGCAATAGTTCGACATGTTATTGGTTGTGTTGACTCTTAGGTTTTTAAGGCAGGCTCACCTAACTGTGAGCATCATAAGAGAAATTACAAACCATATTAAACATTTCAGGAAGCGGAAGACCTTAGCAAGAGACAGAGGTGTAGTACACCTGGAGCCAGTAGTGGCAGTGCTGGGACAACTGCCATGCCTGTGAATTACTCAAGGTAGGTTCTCATTGTGTGGGC
Source organism: Macrobrachium nipponense (assembly GCF_015104395.2). NCBI lineage: Eukaryota > Metazoa > Arthropoda > Malacostraca > Decapoda > Palaemonidae > Macrobrachium > Macrobrachium nipponense. The sequence goes on along the minus strand of NC_087214.1, from coordinate 32,772,596 downwards.
AGAGTTTCTGTCATTTTTCTACTTTATAGGAAAATATCTTTGATAGGAGTTTACGAGTGTAGGTAACTGATCTCTTCTTTCTGTATTTCCCATCACCTCTCATTACTACTTTGAAATATACACCATATCCTTTGAATGCTTGAATATCAAGTAAGCAGCCCCTGTGAACTTCTTCCATCTGAATAGGGTTTGTCTTCTGAATGTAATAACAGTAATAAAGTAATAATGATGATAATACGTAGTTGCTACCTAAAAAACCTGGTCATTCTACACTAGTGTGCAGTGATGACTTCACCTGATTTGATAGAACCAGTGGTTAAAAAGAGCCAAGTGAAATGATTAAGGAAATTGTGGAAAAGTCACATAATTGTTTGTTGTAGAAGTAAATACTGTAGCAGGAAACTGATGAAAATGAAGGTTAGTAGTATACAGTAGAAGAGTACCCAGATTAGTATCTGTTATCCACTTTCTGTAGTAGTCTCCTTCATATTTTTTACATTTTTGTTTTGCAAGTATAGTTTGAGATTAAAAGTGCATCTTTTATGGAGGCATAAATATATTCTTAGTATGTTTGTAATACTTTTGTCAGGGTTATTACTTTACCAAAAAACAGTAATTCATTAATTTATTATCCTAAAGGTGTGTTATATTTTTGTAAAGCATAAAATATATGAAGTATTAGCAACTGCTGGTAGAGATCTGTCGCTGTAGAGAGCAGTATTACATTTGTAACTGTTGAGTAACTCATGTTTTCTTTGCAGGGATTACTTAGAGGATAGTCAGAATCAGGCTGGGAATGGCCACACGAGCGGAGGGAACGGAGGGGAGAAGCGCGCTTTAGATTTAAGTCCTTCGCAGGGAAGCTCACAGCAGATTAGTCCCGAGAACAAACGTCGATGTGTGTTGGATCCCCATGCCCACGCATCTCTGTCGTCGTCAAAAAAAATACCTGGATTTTTCAAGGTTACAGGTATGTTTTATTTTATTTTTTATACAGTATATACTGTATCTCTTGTTCTGCCATCTCACTGCCTCACTGAAATTTGTTGTAAGGTTTTGTGGTGGATTGCAAGTCCAAGAGGGTAGTACTGCCAGTGCACCTCACTCAGTGCATTGTAGGCATTGCTTAGGGTTCACTCCATGGGGGGAAGTACCATCAGTGCACCTCATGCGGTGCAATGTAGGCTCTACTTCATTTTCTTTGCGGCGTCCTTTTTTACCCCTAGCTGCAACTATTTTAATTCTTTTCACTGTACCTCCTTTCATATTATCTTCCATTTACTTTTCACCCTTCCCTAACAATTGATTCATAGTGCAACTTCGAGGCTTTCCTCTTGTTGCATCTTTCAAACCTTTTCACTTTCAATTTCTGTTTCAGCACTGAATGGCCTTCGTTGCCCCAGTGCTTGGCATTATGCCTCAAATTTAGGTAAATCAAAATCAAAGCTTAGGGTTCATTGCAATGTCCTTAACAATTGTTTCAACATCATTTTCAGTCCTGAATGACCTCGTATGTCCCAGCAGTCGCCCCCTGGCCTAGATTTTATATTCCTATTCCTTTTATTTTTTTTTTATATATATATTCCATGGACTGCCATCATTCCGGAGGATGCATTGGGGCAAGGAACAAATTGTCAGGGCTAAGGATGCTACTCTGAGAGGGGGCTGTATATGCTGCCACAAAGTGCAGCCCTCGTTCGTGCTTGTTCTGTAGTGTGCATAAAAAGAGGAGAATCAGGAGAGTGGAGGGTCCTGGCCCCCCCCTCCCCCCATCAAAAAAAAAAAAAAAAAAAAAAAACTATTAGGGTAGTGCTAGTCCCCCGTTGGACATGTGGTTTTCGCGCTCGACTACCAATCTGGTGGGCCGAAGTTCGATTCTCGGCTCAGCCAACGGGGAATCAGAGGAATTTATTTCTGGTGGTAGAAATTCATTTCTCGATATAATGTGGTTCGGATTCCACAATAAACTGTAGTTCCCGTTGCTAGGTACCGTTGCTAGGTAACCAATTGGTTCCTGTCCACGTAAAAATATCTAATCCTTCGAGCCAGCCCTAGGAGAGCTGTTAAGCACCTCAGTGGTCTGGTAAAACTTAGAAATACTTAACATAGGGTAGTGCCATCAGTGCACATCACACGGTGCACTGTAGGCATTGCTTGAGGTTCTTTGTAGCATCCCTTTGGCTCTTATCTGCAACCCCTTCCATTCCTTTTATTGTTCCTCTGTTCATATTCTCTTTCTTCCATTTTCTCTCCATGCTCTACTAACAACTGTGAAATAGAAGTGCAACTGTTGAGTTTTCCTCCTGCTATACTTTTTAAAACCTTTACTCTCAATTGCCCTTATAGCACTGAATGACCTCATAGGTCCAAGTGTTTAGCCTTTGGCCAAATATATTCTACATTTCCATTTAGCATCCTGATTCAAGCAGCACTGGGTCACAATGTAGCCTAAACCATTTTAGCAGATAGTTCTTGTATTTTAAATATTTACTTACATTTTTATCTATTCATTTATCAATTAATTTTTGTCTTTTCTTTTCTAATAACTGGTGTCTATTCTGTACTATTTCCTGTTACCTTCTGTTCCTTCTTTCAAATGAACACCATATCCTTTGGAGACTTGATTTTCAAGTCAGTGGCGCTGGGTGGGCTTGTTCCATCTTCTGAATAATAAAATATAGTTAATGAGTAGAAAACTGTTGTGTAGTGCAGTGAGCTTTTAATTGAAATTTCACTTGGCAATAGCAGTGAAATGTGTTGTGTGAGACCATCATAATGTCAACAAAGGGATTAGTGAGTATTTGTTGAACTAAACAAGTTGTAGTTCGTTAGCTAATATAATGATTTTATGTAGTATAAGAAAGAACCCATTATACCAAGTAAAAGACCATTGTTCCGATACGTAATACAAACATCGGTCCTTTAACAATAGGAAGTAGCTAGCGGCAGCTGGAACGGTCGTAAGCTTCGAACAAGGGGAGAACGGTAGTTAACTGCTTGTCCGACAGTCGCGCGCCGCGCGACTGGAGGTAAACAAATCACTTTTGCTTTCGGCCGCGGTGTGAAGGACGTGTTCGTCATCGCTCTCTGCCCGCTTCATCGTCGTATGCTTTGTTTATATTGTGTTTTCTACTAATGGTTTGTTTGACTTGAAAATGAAACTGTAAGTACACTGTTTCATTTTCATTACTTAATTATGAACCCTTGAATTATGTCTCGGTGCCGATGGGCGGTGTGGGCGCGCTCGCAGCCGAGTTCCATGTATTTTGGGCGAAAGGGCCGTGTAATTGAAAAACAAATGTAAGCTACTTTTTTCATTATATTTTTGCCCTGTGCGTTCGTTACCGAGAGTGTGATTGCGCTCGGCACGAACTTTTAATTTGTATATGAATGCAATGAAAGTGGATTCGCAATTGCAATATTCTTTTCATTTTCATTTATTGATTGCATGAATTTAATCTGGATCAATTTTCGTTCTTACCCGGGAATTGATCCTTACGTTTTTTTATATGTGAAATGAAATCGCAAGTGCAGTATTCTGTTTTCATTTTCATATATATTTTATGATAGCATCATATTATTGGATCAAGTTTCCGTTCTTACCCGGGAATTGATCTTTTCTCCTTTAAGTTCTATGAAGTGAATCGCAAGGCAGTATTCTGTTTCATTTTCATATTACTTTTCACTGCTGTGCGGGGGTGGGGGAAGCGAAGGTCTGCCAGGAAGTTGGTAGCCGATTCTTCGTCTTCCTTCCTGCCCCCCGCTCGCTTCTTCATTGTATTTTGTATTTGGGGTCTTCCTTGCGTTCGTGGGGTGGGGTGTCTCTTCCCCCCGTGCGTGAGGGAACCCCTCTTACTAATCTATCTATGTTACCGCAGGTGCTACATCCGTGGGAGACGACCTGGGATGTAGATGTAGATCCTCACGAGGTTTGTACTGCGTTGTCGGGGGAGGGCGAGAGTGCTCCCGCAACGAGCCCTGTGTAACGTGTATCCATTCGTCAGAGGCGCAGTGGGTGCTGTACGAGGACACAAGAAGTCATCGGAAAGTCCAGTGACTCCTTTGGTAACGGACGTCCAGTTGTACTCGGGGTCTTCCGTCCGCTCTGGTGGGGTTCTCTCCCCCCACCAGGCGCGAGGAAGCCCCTCTAATTAACCCAGACTGTTGCTTCCGCATGGTTTGCCATCAGCGAGGACGACCTGGGGGACAGGTGTGGGAGTCGCTGGGACTGCAGGGGTTGATTCAGCGGTTGGTTCGGGGTCGGCAGTGGTCACTCATGATACGGTAACCACTACAACAACCACAATCTCGACACCAGCATATGAGATGTCACCGCACCTGGTGTACACACCACATGTCATGTCGGTAACACCACGGCTGCAATCCAGAACCAATTCCTGCCGTGCCAATCAGGACGGTGCCACCGCCACCTGGGTTCTTTGTATTGCCGACCCCGGACTGCCGCTGCCCAAAGAGTACCCCCCTGGACCTGCCGCCAGTGCCGAGGATGACGGTAGCTGCCGACAGGACGCCTGTCTCTCCTGTGGTACCTGCCGTGCCTGCCGTACCTGTTGCTGTCCCAGCCGCTCATCCCTTTCAGATCAGGTGCCTGCTGCTCCATTCACTTTCAGATGTTCCTGCTGTTCCTGGACCTGTTCCTGTTGTTCCTGCTGTTGGTGATGCTGTCACAGTCTCAGGTCTTTCCGGACAGGTGCAGTCGGCCTGTTGCTTCGGCAACTGCCCCGGCTCCCTCCTGGATGAAGGACCTGACGTCTGTCCTGCGGACCCTGGCGAAGAAGAAGAGGAAGAGGAAGAAGGTGTCGTCGTCGTCTTCTTTCGTCGTCCGCTGGCCTCTCCTTCCCTTCGACTTCTAAGGCCAAACAGCCGAAGAAGAAGAAGGTTGCCTCCTTCCCCCCTAAGAAGACTCCTTCGGGATCTTCTAAGGGCCCGGCCTCCGCTCAGGCGAGCTGGGGAGCTCTTCTGCTGGTCCTCCTGTTCCTTCGGGAACGGGGCCCGTCGCTTCTTCTGCAAAGAAGAAGTCGACGGGGACCAGAGGGCACCAGCCTCGGCTGGTGCGTCCTCACCTTGGTGCTAGCGGGTCTGCCGCTAAACCAGGTTCCGTCTCGGCCGCTTCTCGTTCGCGAGAAGCACCGAGTGGACGCTCTTCCAAGAAGACCGTCCAGCCAAAGTTTTGACGCCCGAGCTCGCTCGCCGTCAAGACAGCGGCGCGGAGCAGAAGACTGGCGAGAGTCGTGCACACGACTCTCGCCAGGCCAGTGGACGCTCTCGCAGCGATCAACTGGCTGCTCGGGGCTAACGTGACGGTCGCTGATGAGGACGCTGGCCGGTCTCGACGCGACCACGAGCCTAGCAGGTCACCCGTCCGCCGCTCCCGATGGGACCGGGCGGAGACGGTGACCAGCGGCAGCTCGACTGACGCTAGAGATCGGTCTGACGTTCTCAGCCGAGCCAATCGCCCCAGGCGAGCGGTAAGGCTAGGCCTGCTGCTGGGCCTCGACCGTCACCGCGGGTTGACGATCAGCAGCAGCCCTCCACGCACGCTGGTCCTGCGAGCGAGGGGGGAGCGTCAGTCTGCCTCTCCCATAATGGGTTGAGGCGAGGAAGGGGTCCCCGCGGTCCGCCCCTCGGTAACCAGCCACGGACTGGTACCAGCGGCTCGACGCCGCCGGAGGCCCACGGAGGGGGGGGGACGCATCGTTTTTTCCGGTCTCACCGTGACAGCGAGCCTAGCAGGTCACCTGACGCCGCTCCCATCGGGACCGTCGGAGACGGAACCCAGCAACAGCTCGCCTGACGGCTAGAGATCAGCGTCGACGTTCTCAGCCAAGCCTCTCGCCTCAGGCGAGCGGCAAGGCTAGGCATGCTGCTCGATCGCCAGCGCGGGTTTTGACGATCAGCAGCAGCCTCCAAGCACGCTGGTCCTGCCAGCGAGCTAGGGGGGTGGGGGAGCGTCAGGTCTGCTCTCCTGTACCTTCAACCTCCTCGGGCTACGCCGGGAGGAGCGAGTACCTATGAGTGATCGCGAGAGGTGCGCCGCTCGCGACCCCCCCCAGCTATGACGCCGTATGGACCAGGCACGGTTCTAGGACCGACCAGGACATACGCGCAATTAGCTGGAGGCGGCGACCGTCAGGGGTCTGCCGCTCTTCCTCCTTCTGAAGGAAGGAGTATCTAGGGTGGGATCTGTTCTTGTTGGAGGACTGGACGGTCCTACTCCGCAAGACGCGGTTACTCCCGAGATACAGAGGAATTTGCAGAAGTCATTAAGCTGATTCGTCAGCATAATGACCCTGCGGAAGGATTGCCGCTCCCACCAGCAGAGCCCACGTCTCTGCTCGAGTCGTTTTGGGGCCCGAGAGGGAACCCAAACCGACGGTGGGTCTGCCGCGATCGGAGCTTGCCGATTCTGTTCGAACCAGTGTCTCTCGTCTCCGGACAAGAAGGCTCTCTCAGTTCTGGCCGGTCGATCAAGCTACTTCCCACCTCCTCTACTGCGACAGCGGCGTTTTCTACGTGTCTTCGGACACCGTATTAAATACTCCTTCGGTCCCTCCTGAGAGGTTTCGACCTCGACGAGGACTGGAATGAGTCGGAGGACGGTATCGGCTCTCTCCTGTCAGGTGTCGATCAGCCCACCCACCCAAGACGACGTTCACAGTGGCGGCAGACCCTTACCTATCAGTGAGAGTTCGTAAACCCCTCCGCGGGAAAACGTTTTTCTCCTGACGATACGTTTTCCCAGACTCTGAGAGGCCGGCGATGGCTGCTCCTACTCTTCTCCAACTGCTAGTTCCAACTGGGAAGGCGAGCGAGTTATCCAATTCCTTCCCATTCCTCTCTCCTTACGGCTACGAGGGGGAAAGGGGAAGGATCCTACAGAGATTTCTTGTAGGATCCCACGTTCGGGACTGCGCTACCGGGGGGACCTTCGGGTCCTACCTGACGTAAGCCCCGGTCGTTGAGGAGGAATCCTGCTCCATTCTCGATTTCTACGGGAATCGAGAGGACCACCAGCCGATATCGTTTGACGAATTCGGTGGGGGTTTCGCAGACTGCTTAGAATTCTACGGAATTTCTAGCGCATTCAGAGTGTTCGAGTTTTTTACGATCTTCAAACACTTACGCGAGACCACGGTCCAAAGTGAGCGAGACGAGAATCCCCGATATGTTACACGATAATCGGGAACCTCGCCTATGCTCGAATTCCTGGAATTTCTAGCATTGTGAAGAAGACTGCTGCTGAAAGAAACTATCTCACAGTAGGCGACCAACCTGGAATAGAGGAGATCGGACGGGAATATCCAGTTTGGCTTGAACTATCGTCTTAGTATTCTGTTCACCATTGAAGCTTTCCCTTCGAGGAAGACTTCTCCTTCACTCTCTTTGATAGAGAACGAAGGTGGTCGATCTCCAATCCTTATTTTGTTTTCTTGAAGGAAAGAATTTAGGATGGAGATCGTTGTTCAGAATCCTACAAATATACTACGTATATTAACCTCGTGACATGATTCTGCTAAGCAGTTGAATTGTCGAGGGGTAGGCGCTATCCTAGTTATTCTACGGATTGCGACTTAGACGAGAAGTATTCTAATTGAACTGCAACTCGGGGTTGCCTGCAACCTCCCAGGAGTTTTCAGTTTCAATTTTATATACTTATGGTTTTGTCAGACAACACCATTTCAACTTTTATATTTACCGAAATTCGTTTCGCCTAAATATAATTGCCCGAGCATATCTTTTATGCTCGGTAGTTCTAGCCGAACGCATTCCTTCGTGGAATAATGGATTACCTGGCAACTCTGGGATGACGAGTCAGCAGGCTCAAAACCACTGCGTATTGAACTGCCTGAAAAATAGCAGCTCAGTATCAGCTGGGCCTCGAGATTCACGGTCATGTATGTCTCCTCTCTCCCCTGCTTGATTGACTACCGAACCGTATCTCTGCCTAACAATCATGGACTTAGGTCTCTGATTAACGGGGATTCTCGCAATAATGAGGACCATCTACTGCGGTGACGCTAGATTCCATAGCCTTCGACATTGCGAGAATTTTCAACAGAGATATCTCTTGGACTCTTTCATCTTTCTGTTTACCCGCCACGGTAACAGAAGTCTGTACAAGTCTCCCGCTGCATCGCACTGCGATAATGCGAATGATTTTGCAGACATCTGAGTTTGTCTTCAAAATATCTCGTATTCGTAGATGTACAATTGTTCATTGTTCAAGCCCGAATTACAAGATGTGTCAGAAGACATCGCCTACTCTCCGACCTGACAGCTCTACCTCCAAATGTGTTCAGCCCATGAGAAGCAGTTCTTCAGGCGGCTTTCACCTGTGTTTTCATTACCGAAGAACGCCCCGCTTTCATTGCAACTACGACTTCTCACCGGACAGCAATGAAATAGCGGGTAGCGTTTTCAGTCATTTGTAAGCACAGGTTATGAATCTTGAGATCCTTCTCTCGATTCATATGTGAAGACGTAGGTTGCATTCAATATCTACCTTCGTCTTCAACGGTACATAGTGTTGTTTCATTCCTTTTAGCTGAGATTCAACAAACATGAGATGTTTTACCTTCAGGGACCTCGGCTCTAGAAGGCAATTGACTTTCGCTGTTGGGTACATGCCTTAAGAGAATCATCACCTCGCTGTCCGGCATTGGTGACAAACAATACATCATTGTTTGGTCTCTCGGCATAACCCTTTAAAGGCGAAGGTCACGTGACTTACTCGGATGCTTTGACAACTTGCCTCCTACCGAACGCAGTCAGTCGGCAGCTGTCAGAGCGCTCCGAGTCAGTTACGAATTACGCTGTTGACTTAGTTCGGTTGTTACACAGCAACCATTACTTCGTTTTAATAGCTTGTCACAGTACCCATACCATTGACACCCACCATGGAGTGTCGGTGTCCTATCCACTACCGAGAACTTCGCTGCATGGGGATAGGAGGATGCGAGAGACTTCGTTGCTAACGGACAGACCAGTATGGGTACTGGACATCACCGAAGTAGAGAAGAGGGATAGGTCATGCGACTATTTCCTTCTTTTCCTCTGAGGAAACTGCATGACTTCTCCTGCGAAGTCAGGCACCCAGGGGATGGGGATCCGTGACGCTCGATTTCGTACCGAACTTCGTAGCGAAGACTCAGAACCCTTCGGTCCCTGACGATTGGTTCGCGAGTCGTTCACAATCCCTCCCTAATGGACTTCACCGCCTTCGATGCGAAGGAGATGCTGCCTTGTCCACAAGAACTTCTCCTTGGCGCAGGTACTGAAGGCAGGGGTCTGGTCCAACCAGACCACATGCCCTTCCTTCTACCTTCGGGATATTGCCCACAGGTCCTTGGATCTTTTTCCTTGGGACCGTGGTGGCTGCTCAACACGTTGTGTAGCGAACCCAGACAACCCCTCGCAGGCTGAACAGCATCGAGTCCTGGTGGTGCCGTAAGAATGGATGGTGAATGAGAGTGTGACTGGCTCCTCTTCCCATCTTTTTCTTTCCCCTCTTACCTGTGGTTAGAGGACACGGTCGTCACCCTGCTGGATAAGGACAAGATGCAGGTGAGCTACTCAACAGAGCCCATCCTATCCCTTTCACCTAGGGATAGGAGCGGTTATATCCACCAACTTCCTCCAACAAGGGGGAGGAAGTGGATGCCAGCTTGAGACACCCATACTTTATGTTGCCTCTTGCAAACGGAACAAGTTCTTGCTTGCTGGTACGAAGAGATACGCTTGCCTCTCTCTTAGTACTGGCGGCCCAGAGGTCTGACCATTGATCCTGCGGTGCACACCCCGATCAATCGGACAGAGGCTTGGATCCCTCCCTCGCTCTTACGACCAGGGAGGCATTCCAGGGATGGACGAACACCAGTCTGTTCATCAAAAGACTCAGATTCCTCCCACCAAGAAGTGAGTCTTCCTATTGTTAAAGGACCGATGGTTTGTATTACGTATCGGAACAAATGACAATTTGTCGAAAATTGCATTTTTCCTAACTACTTACAAACCTGACCTGAGGTCCTTTACATATAGTCCCTCCTCCATGCCACCCTCACTCTGCGTATTTTGCATGGGCCAAAAGCAAAAGTGATTTGTTTACCTCCCAGTCGCGCGCGCGCGACTGTCGGACAAGCAGTTAACTACCGTTCTCCCCCTTCGTTCGAAGCTTACGACCGTTTCCAGCTGCCGCTAGCTACTTCCTATTGTTAAAGGACCTCAGGTTTGTATAGTTAGGAAAAATGCAATTTTCGACAAATTGTCATTTTAGCGTAATCCTCAAGTAAGAGATGGTAATAGTTATTTGATAATAATAGTAATAACTTGAAAAGCAAATGTCAATTGAGTAGAATGACGGCGCTGTTTTGTTAACATATTCCTCCATTGGTCTTTATCACCTTGAAATAATGAACTCTGCAAGATAATGATGTAAGTAGGTTACATCATAGCTTGAAACATAAGAAATTAAGGTATAGTCGTTATATTGCGTAACATAAATAGTGAAGGTCAACTCTTATGTGCAGGGAAGTGGTCGAGATACTCCGTATTCCATGTATGAATCTAGACACGATACGGACTCAGAGAGCAACAGGAGTGTCGATTCTGGCCAGTCAAAAGCTTCAGAGCAATCCTTACACCAGCAGGTATGCTACTGCATCTCTCTCTCCTCTAGGCAGAACTAAGTAGTAGTCTTCTGTCAGTTTGGTATATTGTGGGATTTAGGAATACCTTGCAGTAATTTGTCAAAATATAAAAGCTAATTATCATAATAGTCACCATTGTTATCAATGTTTTTACGTTGGGTATTTTCACTGCAATATTTGTTGTGATTGTTGCGTTTTTGAGCACCATATTGTAGGTGGTCCTATATATTCTTTGTAACTTCTCTTTGGCCTCTACTGTATTGTTTTCTGCTATTTACTTACCCCGTACCCCACCTCTTATTGCAGAACGAATCCCTTAGTGTTTTCTGTGATAGTTCAGGATGTGTCTTGGTAGTCTCATTAAATTACCCTGTACTCTCTATAATTGTAATTGGTACCAAGAGAATCTCTTTTAGGGTGGGTGAGACTGTCTTGTGGGGATTTATCCTGAGTAGGTTTGGCTGTTTCTTTTATGAAACTAAAACTTCGTCAACGGAAAAATATTCTTAATACTTTTTATGTTGCCTTTTGCTAATGCATTGCTCATTTTCAGACAAGTGAGGCTACCGGAGGAGACAGCTGTGTAGTTAGCCCAGGCCCCTCCGAGAGGGACCTTTCCGATCGTTCTGGGTCTCACACCCCACAAAGCACAAGGGGAGAGAGTTGGAACAGTGTTGTGGGTGGCAATGGGGGCACTGCCAACACATCGCGTACATCCACTCCACGAAATCCGACGCCTCCCCATCACAATCACGTCATAACTTTAGAAGCGTACAAAGCAGAGAAAACCAAGAGTCAACAGAGATTAAAGAAAATGCTTGGTATGCTCTTTCATGTTAATGGTGAGTTTGTATTTTGTTCTTGTTGCCATTTACAAATTATGTTTTGGCTAATTAGTACTTTTTATTAAGAGTAGGAAAGGAAATTTCATTTTAGCAGATAAAATGGACAAGGTAGAAATGTGCGAAATGACATTTGTAGTGATCCAGTCTCACATCATTTTATGTCTTGCAGAAATTGAAGAGACTGCATCATCGAAGTCTGGAAGTTCAACTCCAGTTACAAGTGTGTCTAGCACCAAAGTTGCTTCTGCTGAAGTTGCTACAACCCCAACAACCTCAGCACTGTCATCTCTGGTTTCCATATTGGATGATAAAGTGTCATCCAAAACAAGTATTGAAAGCAGTACTACGTCATCCTCCACTACTGTTGCGACAGTCACACCAGCTGAAACCAGCAAAAACGAAGTGACAACTACATTTACCTTCTCTTTGAAACCAGCTTCATCAGTATCAACGCCTAGTGCAGAGAAACCAACAGGGGAGCCAGAGGAGAAAGAAAAGGAATCTGGTTCAATAGAACCAGTGGAAAGCAATGAAGTATCAGTTAATGCAGTGATAAAGCTTCCTTCAGTTGTGGTAAGTGAAGCAGAACAGCCCTGTACTGATGATTCATCTAATACTTCACCACCTGCTGAACCTCCTGTATCAGTGGCTGAAATTGTTAAGAAACCCTCAACCTTAGTTGATTTTCTTAAAAGTACAGCACCACCTAAGACATCTTCAGGAGTCAGTGACACTCTTGCAGCAAATCCACTTCTCCAAAGTCAGTTGTCTATGCCATCTCAGATCTCTGTTACACCTGCAGCCCCTGTAAGTGAAACAAGTCCTTTATTATATATTCCAACTTTACCTGCCACTACCACCGCTACCCCCACCCCTAGTGGACAAATCAGTTTAGGAGCATTTGCCCCAGCTAAAACACCAGATACATCCTGCAGCCCAACATCAGCTGGCTTCACTTTCTCAGCATCATCAAATACAAAGGTACCCTCTCTCTTTAGTTTTGGTGTGTCCTCATCTGCTACCCCACAGTCTGACAGTATGAGTGCTACGTCTGTGTCCAAACCATCTTTATCGCCTTTTGTTTTTGGTCCCGGGAGCACAGAGAAGTTGCCGAGCACATCACTGGCCGCTACGTCAGCACCATCAGTTACCAGCAGCAGTGTAAATACATCAGGTGGATTGGCTTCCGCCTTCATATTTGGCAGGACACCTGTTACAAGTAGTGAACCAAGAATTCCACCTCTTGCAAGTAGTGAACCAAGAATTCCACCTGTTGCAAGTAGTGATCCAAGAATTCCACCAGCTTTGCCATCAACAGCTGTGCCAACTGTCCCTAGCTTTACCATCCCTAGTGCCACTACATCATCACAGGGTGGTATTTTTACTTTTGGTTCGGTAAAAACGACAGCGCAGTCCCACGAGTCTACTCCAAGTATCTCCACTGTTGGTAATTCTGGCCAGACTACTTCCACTCAGGCAGGCATGATGTTTACATTTGGGGCAAGCACCCAAGGACCCACTAAAACTTCAGCCCCAACTATCTCGACTCAGCAAGTAAGCAACCCACAAGTGTTGCCATTTAAAGATACAACACTAGTTTACATCATCTGCAACTACTGGGCTTTTCTTTTGGGTGCTCCATCAGGAGGAACTTCAACTTCCACTGGAGCATTAACACAAAATGTTGTCTCGCCTTCATCCGTTGCTTCAACTCTTCAGCCTGGTACATTTACCTTTGGTCAGCCAGCAACTTCTCAGGCAGCCCCATTAACTACTTCTTCATCTGGATTTAATTTTTCATCTACTCTTCAGACTACTGGAGCACCATCAGTCTTCCAGTTTGGAACAACCACTGCTTCACAGGAGAGTAAAGCTCCAGCTCCCTCTAATCAGCTTTTCCCACCACCAGCTGTTGTAAGTTCTCAGGGCAGTGTGACTTCGTCGCCGTCACCATTTACTTTTGGGTCATCTGGAACCGGCACCTCGGCAGCCTCTCCATTTTCCTTTGGTGCTCCCAAAACTGATAATCCTGCTCCACAACTTTTGGAAGCAGTGCAGATTCTTCTCTGAAGCCAGTAACACAATCTGGCTTTACTTTTAGCACTACTCCAGCAGCCACAACCAATAATACCTTTAGCGCTGTCACCCCCTCATCAACTTCTAATGCTTTTAGTTCCACAACCAACACTTCCACTGCTTCTTCCACAGGCTTTAATTTTGGGGCAGCAGCATCCAGTGGGTTTTCATTTGGTAATTCTACAAAGCCACCAACAACTACCACAGCTGCAAGTGTGAGCCCATTCTCATTTGGTAGCACTGCTGCAAACAAGACCAACTTTGGTGCGCCAACAACTACGACAGCGTCACCTTCAGCTTTGCTCCCAATACAGGAGCGGCACCACCTACATTTGGTTCCAATCCTCCTCCCTCCTGGATTTGGTGCTCCTCCAACAACCAGCACTGCAACCTTGGAACTGCAACACCAAGTTTTGGTAGCAGCACAAGTAGTACCACTGCACCATTCCCTACTAACAATGGCTTTGGGTCCACTTCAACCAATCCATCTTTTGGGTCCTCATTTACAACGGGAGGAAGCAGTACCCAGCCAGGCACCAACTACAAAACCCCACCCTTTTGGTGCACAAGGTGGAAGCTTGACATTTGGAACCCCAAGCAACGCGCCTAGTTTTGGAGCACCGTCAGGTACTGCTGCTCCAGCCGCCCCGGCATTTGGAGGGCCCAGTGCTACTCCAGCTGCGCCAACCTTTGGTGCGCCAACTAATGGTACGCCTACATTTGGTAATAATTCTACAACTGCAGCCTCTGCTACCTTTGGTGCGACGCAGACGCCTTCCTTGGTTCGTCATTCGGTGCTGCTTCGACGAGCACTGGAAACAACACTGCTACTTCCCCTTTCCAGTTTGGGCAAAGCACGGCGAGCCCTGCGCCAACCTTTGGCTTAGGTGGAGGATCTGCCGCAGGAGGTGGAGTTCAGTTTGGCACTGGAAATGCTCCAGCTTCACCATTTAATGCAGGTAAGGTACTATCTGATTTTCCCATAGAATTATTATAAATATCATCCTGGAAGTTAGAATGTTCATTATATATATATATATATATATATATATATATATATATATATATATATATATATATATATATTATATATATACTACAGATACTCATACAATACATACATACACATACATACATACATCATACATATAACATACATACAGACATACATATATAGATATATATATATATATATATATATATATATATATATATATATATATATATATATATCCCTTTATACTATATATATATATATATATATGTGCCCCACACTTGAGCATTCAAGACAATCAAACAGTGAATAGTAATAACATATAATTTCTAGCCTATGCTCCACATACATTATACTTTGATTACAGATATTGATCTGCATTTTAATTTGATTCGAGATATTGAACTGCAAAATGCATCACTTAACAAAAACCTATATCCTAATATGTTGCTGATAAATACAGAATTCTCCTAAGCTAAGTTTGATAAAGGGAGGAGCTATTTTGTAAGTGTGGTCTAACAACTTATTTTTGCAATTTTTAAATGCATTTTCAGATACTATTTTTCCTGTATTTCATATAAAGAATAAAAATAAGTCATTTACAAGAATTAAGAACGAATGGTTACGTCTAGAGATACAGTAGACTTTTATACAGTTTTAAGCAGTTTTTGGAAGTTTTTTTATTCTTTGTAGGCAAATGTACAATTCCTTTGTAGAAGTTAGTCTAGGCAAAGGTTATAACTTACTTCCTTCATGTTCATTGCATCTTTGGAAGATATAAGTTAGGATATCAAACCAGTATGTACGAGTTATATTCAGATATGAAACCGATTTGTATGATAAATACTGCGTATAAATTCATGTTTACAGTTAGTCAAGTATAGCGCAAAACAAGTTCAGAGAGAATTGCTTTTAACTTTTTGTGTGAGTCGTGTATGCTTGATCAGCTTATCTTTGAATTAATGTTGTTAATAGTAAGTTTTATTACCATAACCGTATTGATCCAGCAAATGTTAAAATACCCTTTTGTGGTATTTCAACATTAGAAGCAAAACATCTACAGTAGAATGCAAGATTAGAGTTATATTCAAATCCTTGTTTGCGAATCCCATGTTCATTAACTAGAAACTCCTCTTTTTATTTTTTTATTTTATTGTGATAATGATGTAGTTGTTAGGTAGCAGTAGGGTGAGTTAGGTTTTGTTTTAACAGGCGCAATTATTATGAGTAATTTTGTCAACTAACATCTGTATTTTGACATTATTTTGTTGTAATAGGGCACTTCTCTGGTGACTACCACAGTAGTTTTCTTGAGCATGATCCAATTGAGGTAGTAACGATTCTATTGTCTGAATTGTCATGGGAAAAAATCCAGCTATGTTGGGGTGAAATTCTTTATTTTGGAACTACTATTAACAGTGCTTTTATCGGTTAATGACAACATTTCAATAACATTACACTAAATCATTGTGATGACAGGTCATTATCACTTTGAATCTTAAGAAAGACAAAATTACAAATTGAATACCAATTATATTTTCGGAGCATCTTGCGCCCCCTGAAGTTTGAAGAGGGAGCATGACACTCCAAAGCTGTAGGTAGATTATTTTGATATATTTATTCTCCAATTTGTGGTTTTATGTTGAAGACTAAATCATTGGTTGAACATGTTAAGCCACATTCACTAGACATAGAACACCTTTCAGTAAGACATTTTCAAAAGTCTCATTTTCATCAACTTCTGTCATTGAGATAAACAAAGATGAATTATGCATTAGATTTACAGGCTACTTTTGATACTCGGCTGCTTAGCAGCAGCTGATGGGGTTTTAGATGATTGTATTTCTGCATTTGACATATTTTTTGGTATTTTCTTGAAGAATGCATAACATTTATCAAGAATTTCTCCTTCATATCATGAGCTTGTATTGGTCAAATAAATTTGACAAGTAGACCTGTTATACCTGTTATAAATTTTGTTGCTGGTGCTCAAAACAGAACAATGCAATGAGCTGAAGTGATGGGTTTAAGATGTCTAGAATAAAAGAATTTGTGTGAAGCAAACGTTGATTGAAAGTAAGTTTTAGTTTCATGTCCAATCGACAGTTAGATATGAAGTTTAGTGAAGAATTTATTTTTCCAATAGCATGTTTTATATAAATCTTTTCATAAATTAGAGCATTATAGATATCCTCTGTTGTTTCTGCTTTCTTGTTTTACAAAAGCTAAAAGGTTCACATGAAGAAAATAATAAAAAACTTCATACAATAAGGACATTATCCAAGCAAAATTAAAATCCAGAAAGGTTTCCTTTGCCAAGTTTCATTTTTCCGTAAAAAAGTGTTTCAATATTGCCTGCCATCTTGGAAATATCAAGACAAATAAGACATTAGGTAGCTTGGACATTCTTTTTCTTATCAGTAACCTTGCAGTTTAGTGAACCAAAGTCTTTGATAAGCAGAGACCTTAGCTGACTGCATGAGTATTCTCTCCTTGATGTTTAAACACCTTCATTGTGAGGTACGTCAGGTAATTTGAAGGTTTTTCGCATTGCTACAAGTTCATTGGTCTTATAGTTGTTTTTCTTGTTTTTAATACGTATGGGACTCAAGAGAATAAACTCTCATGGAGTACCCTAGTTGGTGCAGATTCATTTACTTATGGAAAGTCACCATTGTACAGTGTCTCTTTAATGGTAAGATAATTTTCATTGGAATTTACAAGCTACCGTGATTTATTTATTTATTTAATGATAATCACCAAGAGATTGTAAGATAAGGGTACCTCTCTGATATCATTCCAACAGTCCTTGAAAATGCTGCTTTGAAACTACATTAATTTGGTGTCAATTTGTAAGACAAGAATGCATATAGCCAGCTTGCTCTCTCTCTCTCTCTCTCTCTCTCTCTCTCTCTCTCTCTCTCTCTCTCTCTCTCATCTCTCTCTCTCTCTCTCTCTCTCTCTCTCGTCTCTCTCTCTCTCTCTTTTTGTCATGCTAAGTACTTGAGAGAACCATTATTTGACAGTATTATATAACCCTGTTTTTGTATTTTCTATAAAGTATTTAGTTTTGAGTATATAGTTTTGAAATAATTACAGTACCTATAGTAGTCTTGTATTTGCAGTCACTAGATAAGTATGTTTTCTCTAAGTATAGTAGTAACTGACTTCTAGAAATAATATTGATCTTGTCAAAGCAAAAGGTGGAGAGTACTGTAGATTTGACAGGCGTGGTAGTCAGGCTATGTTCGTATTCACAGGGGTGTTAAATTTTGGTGTACCATCTATGCCGGGGGAGGCCCAAAACGTTTTCAATGTGGGTAAGTACGGAACAAAGGTGTGGTGTGGGTTGTATCCTTTAGTGAAGCCTGCTTGGTTAATCGTCGCCATTTGAACCCCTTACAAACTTTAAGTTTATTGTTTTGGTGTTATGGAATGCTTTTTTTTATATTTTACTTTTTTATTTTTTAGTCCTAGCACTTAATTGAGTTTAACCAATGACATTTTTTAGATTTAGCTTATCCCTGACATGCATCTTTTGATTTGTTGCAATGCCTTGCTAAGATTAATATGCTGGAAATGCCTTTTAACGGAGTAAATGACAAGCTTACACAGTCAAGCTATTAGGTGTGTGAGAGGAAATGGTATTTTTGGGTTTTTCAACATAAAATTTGTTCTTATGACTGAAATACAAGTTACCTTTAATGATAATTATATGTTGCATATAAAGTACTACACAGACCATTGCTTTACACAAATCCTGACTCCTAGACCAGCCAGTCCTGTGATATATGAAGCATTGTTTTGTCAATGAAATACAGATTATTTAAGTACATAGTCATACAAATTCCAAATAAAGTAATGACCACCCAACAGCTGGTCCCAAGCCTGGAGAAAATGAGGTTGGTTGCATTTGTCAGTAAAAGATGACTGCTCCTAAATTAAAATGAGTTCTCAGAACAAAAGCCCCAGGTATCTGGCAGCCTCCAAGTAGGTAGGGTGTGAGAAGTATATTTTGGAAAGGTGAAAATAAGCCATGCTCATTAAAAATGAAGACTGCAGATGCATCTTGGGTCAACGGAATGCTCCCAGCAATTTCAGTAGACACCACCCTACTTACAATGAGATAAAACCAGTACAGTACTGTACATATTTTCACCCTAAAAACACCCTGCAGTGTACATACGTACAGTACTGCATGCAAGAATAGGCACGCAAAACAAAATTTGAACTTAAAGGTGGCAAAGGGGAAAGGGGGCAACTCTGAACAGAATTTTCTTTTGCGATCCCATTTGTTTGTAAGGAGGGTGGTGTCTCTACCATGAATTGCTTGCCATTGATTGATGAAGAAGACCTTGTTGGAATTTATTCATAAACTACACTCGACAGAAATGAGTAGAAAGAATTCATTTCACACCCAACCCATTAAAGGAAAATTCGACCTCCTACACATCTTGACTGATCTTGAGATTTGCTGCTGTTCTATGTTTGTTTTCTTCTGTAGTATTGAAAGACATTAAGTTTGCTTTGTAATCAAAATGCTTATACTACAAGTAATGTTGTAACAAAAAGGAATATGCTAGCATTGTAGAATCAATGCTAATGTAGGTATGGTTTTAGATGTCTCCATATATAGCCCTGGTAGGAGGCCGTTTCATTCATTTTACCTTACATCTATCCATGTTCTCTTTCTTCCAACTTACTTTCCACCTTCTAACGATTGTTTCATAGTGCAACTTCATGGTTTTCCTCCTGTTACACATTGAAAAACTTTTTACTCTCTATTTCCCTTTCAGCACTGATGGACCTCATAGGTTCCAGCACTTGGCCTTTGGCTTAAATTTCTATGTCATCCATGCACAGCATTATTCCTTCAGTCATTCAGCTTCTCTGACTTCATTGCGATTCGTTTTCCACACTATTAAAGTCTGACAAAGTTTCGAGGCGCTGATTTTTGGGATGAATTTATCAGCCTCATGCCCATCCCCTGTCAGAGCTTTTGTGCCAGCGAGGTGGTCTTGTCGTTACTTGTCACCCGTCCAAATAGACCCACCCAGTCTTGCGTGGCTTCACGACTTCACAGATGATCCTATGCATTGTGCTTTATGACAAGTAAGAAATGCACCAAAGTTTCATCTTTGCAGTCGAGTTTTCTGTACAGTGTATGATGCTGTATAAAACTATCAACTATGATTGGTAGCACTTCAGTTGCTCCCCAGATGCAGCAGACTTGAGGGTGCGATGCACGCCTCCGGAAAGTGCTGCCAGACGCACGATCAGAGCTAAATTTCACCTTAAAGAAAACAAAAACTACTGATGCTACACAGTTGCAATGTGGAACGCTTGATCATTGAAGGGTGGATGATCAACGTGCC
>NC_087214.1:32650284-32752139 GCF_015104395.2 Macrobrachium nipponense | reverse complement strand
GGCACGTTGATCATCCACCCTTCAATGATCAAGCGTTCCACATTGCAACTGTGTAGCATCAGTAGTTTTTCTTTTATTTAAGGTGAAATTTAGCTCTGATCGTGCGTCTGGCAGCACTTTCCGGAGGCGTGCATCGCACCCTCAAGTCTGCTGCATCTGGGGAGCAACTGAAGTGCTACCAATCATAGTTGATAGTTTTATACAGCATCATACACTGTACAGAAAACTCGACCGCAAAGATGAAACTTTGGTGCATTTCTTACTTGTCATAAAGCACAATGCATAGGATCATCTGTGAAGTCGTGAAGCCACGCAAGACTGGGTGGGGTCATTATTTGGACGGGTGACAAGTAACGACAAGACCACCTCGCTGGCACAAAAGCTCTGACAGGGGATGGGCATGAGGCTGATAAATTCATCCCAAAAATCAGCACCTCGAAACTTTGTCAGACTTTAATAGTGTGGAAAACGAATCGCAATGAAGTCAGAGAAGCTGAATGACTGAAGGAATAATGCTGTGCATGGATGACATAGAAATTTAAGCCAAAGGCCAAGTGCTGGAACCTATGAGGTCCATCAGTGCTGAAAGGAAATAGAGAAATAAAAAGTTTTTCAATGTGTAACAGGAGGAAAACCATGAAGTTGCACTATGAAACAATCGTTAGAAGGTGGAAAGTAAGTTGGAAGAAAGAGAACATGGATAGATGTAAGGTAAAATGAATGAAACGGCCTCCTACCAGGGCTATATATGGAGACATCTAAAACCATACCTACATTAGCATTGATTCTACAATGCTAGCATATTCCTTTTTGTTCTACCAACATTTACTTGTAGTATAAGCATTTTGGTACAAAGCAAACTTAATGTCTTTCAAACTACAGAAGAAAAAAACAAAACATAGAACAGCAGCAAATCACAAGATCAGTCAAGATGTGTAGTGGGTCGAATTTTCCTTTAATGGGTTGGGTGTGAAATGAATTCTTTCTACTCATTTCTGTCGAGTGTAGTTTATGAATAAATTCCAACAAGGTCTTCTTCATCAATCAATGGCAAGCTATTCATGGTAGAGACACCACCCTCCTTACAAACATTCAGATACAAACAAATGGGATCGCAAAAGAAAATTCTGTTTAGAGTTGCCCCCTTTCCCCTTTGCCACCTTTAAGTTCAAATTTTGTTTTGCGTGCCTATTCTTGCATGCAGTACTGTACGTATGTACACTGCAGGGTGTTTTTAGGGTGAAAATATGTACAGTACTGTACTGGTTTTATCTCATTGTAAGTAGGGTGGTGTCTACTGAAATTGCTGGGAGCATTCCGTTGACCCAAGATGTATCTGCAGTCTTCATTTTTAACCCTCTACGCCGCGCCCTAAAAATCAAAACGTCTCCCGTATGCCGGGCCTGGTTTGGAGTGAGCGCGGGGGGAAGTGGAAAAAATAATTTTTTCAAAAATTACAGCGCGAGCTACTTTGAAGATTAAGAGTTCATTTTTGGCTCCTTTTTTTTTCATTGCCTGAAGTTTAGAATGCAACCATCAGAAATGAAAATACATCATTATCATATGTAAATAATGCGATATATGTAGCGAAAAAAAAAAAATTCATACATAATTGTATTCAAATCACGCTGTGCAGAAAACGGTCAAAGCTAACCAGTTACTTTTTTTTGCGTTGTATTGTACACTAAATTGCGATCATTTTGATATATAATACATTGTAAAACAATAAAAGCAACACCGGAAAAATATTATCACAAACGATGTACGAATTCGTAACGAGCGGATGTAAAAAAATGTTATTTTCAAAAATTCACCGTAATTCTAAATAATGTTAGAGACTTCCAATTTGTTTCAAACTTAAGGACAAATGATTGAATATTACGATACTGTAAGAGTTTTAGATTAGAATTGCAGATTTTCGACCATTTCGGACGAGTTAAATTTGACCGAATGTCGAAATTTTTAATATATATATATATGGACATATTTCGAAGATGGAAAAGCTACAACCTTCAATTATTTTTTATTGTATTCTTCATGGATTTGCGCACATTTTGATATATGAAACTCTATAAAAAGGCTAATATGAAAAGGAGCAAATATTAGGATAATGCCATGTACGTATTTCGGAGACTTGCGGCCGCGAATCGGCGCGCGGAGTGAAGGTAAATATATTTTTCAAAAATTCACCATAAATCACAATATTGTTTTAGAGACTTCAAATTTGTTTCAAAATGAAGAAAAATGACAGAATATTACTAGGCCGTAAGAGTTTTAGCTTACAATTGCGTTTTTCAACTATTTCGGTAGAGTCAAATTTGACCCGAACGTGGTTTTTTTTTTTCTATTTTTTTTTTTTATCGTGATTTATATGCAAATATTTCGAAAAAAGAGAAAAGCTACAACCTTCAAATCATTTTTAGTTGTATTCTACATGAAATTACGCACATTTTCATATATAAAAACTTTATGTAACAGCTAATTTAAATGGTGCAAACATTTCGACAATCGCACAAAAAAATTCTGATTTTTTCGGAAGTTACGCGCGAACGTAATGTTTTTTTTTTTCATAAATTCACCATAAATCTAAATATTGTGCTAGAGACTTCCAAGTCATTGCAAAATGAAGGTAAATGATTGAATATTACTAGAATATAAGAGTTTAGCTTACAATTGCGTTTTTCGACCATTTCGGTAGAGTCAAAGTTGACCGAAAGTTGAAATTTTTGCACTTAACGTTATTTATATGAAAATATTCAAAACTGATAAAGCTACAACCATGGGTTGTTTTTGTGTGTATGTGCATGAAATTGCGCACATTTCCATATATAAAACTTTATGTAACGGCAAATTTAAAAGGGTGCAAAAACATTAGGACAATCGCACGAAAAAATTTATCGGAAGAGTTTATCGCACGAACGTAAGGAAAATGTTTTTTCATAAATTCACCATAAATCGAAATATTGTGCTAGAGACGTCCAATTTGTTGCAAAATGAAGGCAAATGATTGAATATTACTATAATGTAAGAGTTTTAGCTTACAATTGCGTTTCTCGACCATTTCTGTAGAGTCAAAGTGACCGAAGAAGGTTTGAAATTTTTGCACTTATCGTTATTTATATGAAAATATTTCAAAACTGATAAAAGCTACAATCATGAGTATTTTTAGTTGTAGTGCATGAAATTGCGCACATTTTTCATATATAATACTTCATGTAAAGGATAATTTAAAATGGTTCAATAATTATGTCAAAGTGACGAAATAATTTCCGAGATGTGTCACTGATACTTTTTAGTGCGATAAGAAAGAAATTCGCGCTTGCGCGCCTGCGTAGCGATTGTAAACAAAACAACGCCTTGATCCGTGAACTCCCAGCATCCCCCAAGGCGGCGCGTGATACAAAAGTTTTCAGCGGGTAGGCCTATAAGTATTTTTCCGCAAATTTTTAAAAAAACTTTTTTGAGCCGACGTATGATACGTCCAATCGGCATACGGGAGACATTTTGACTCGACGTTTAATACGTCCAATCGGCGTAAGAGGGTTAATGAGCATGGCTTATTTTCACCTTTCCAAAATATACTTCTCACACCCTACCTACTTGGAGGCTGCCAGATACTACCTGGGGCTTTTGTTCTGAGAACTCATTTTAATTTAGGAGCAGTCATCTTTTACTGACAAATGCAACCAACCTCATTTTCTCCAGGCTTGGGACCAGCTGTTGGGTGGTCATTACTTTATTTGGAATTTGTATGACTATGTACTTAAATAATCTGTATTTCATGACAAAACAATGCTTCATATATCACAGGACTGGCTGGTCTAGGAGTCAGGATTTGTGTAAAGCAATGGTCTGTGTAGTACTTTATATGCAACATATAATTATCATTAAAGGTAACTTGTATTTCAGTCATAAGAACAAATTTTATGTTGAAAAACCCAAAAATACCATTTCCTCTCACACAACTAATAGCTTGACTGTGTAAGCTTGTCATTTACTCCGTTAAAAGGCATTTCCAGCATATTAATCTTAGCAAGGCATTGCAACAAATCAAAAGATGCATGTCAGGATAAGCTAAATCTAAAAAATGTCATTGGTTAAACTCAATTAAGTGCTAGGACTAAAAAATAAAAAAGTAAAATATAAAAAAAAGCATTCCATAACACCAAAACAATAAACTTAAAGATTGTAAGGGGTTCAAATGGCGACGATTAACCAAGCAGGCTTCACTAAAGGATACAACCCACACCACACCTTTGTTCCGTACTTACCCACATTGAAAACGTTTTGGGCCTCCCCCGGCATAGATGGTACACCAAAATTTAACACCCCTGTGAATACGAACATAGCCTGACTACCACGCCTGTCAAATCTACAGTACTCTCCACCTTTTGCTTTGACAAGATCAATATTATTTCTAGAAGTCAGTTACTACTATACTTAGAGAAAACATACTTATCTAGTGACTGCAAATACAAGACTACTATAGGTACTGTAATTATTTCAAAACTATATACTCAAAACTAAATACTTTATAGAACATACAAAACAGGGTTATATAATACTGTCAAATGGTTCTCTCAAGTTACTTAGCATGACAGAAAATTCCATGTACTGGAGCACATGACATTAGGTTCAGAGAGAGAGAGAGAGAGAGAGAGAGAGAGAGAGAGAGAGAGAGAGAGAGAGAGAGAGAGAGAGAGAGAGAGAGAGAGAGAGAGAGAGAGAGCGCAAGCTGGCTATATGCCTTCTTGTCTTACAAATTGACACCAAATTAATGTAGTTTCAAAGCAGCATTTTCAAGGACTGTTGGAATGATATCAGAGAGGTACCCTTATCTTACAATCTCTTGGTGATTATCATTAAATAAATAAATAAATCATGGTAGCTTGTAAATTCCAATGAAAATTATCTTACCATTAAAGAGACACTGTACAATGGTGACTTTCCATAAGTAAATGAATCTGCACCAACTAGGGTACTCCATGAGAGTTTATTCTCTTGAGTCCATACGTATTAAAAACAAGAAAAACAACTATAAGACCAATGAACTTGTAGCAATGCGAAAAACCTTCAAATTACCTGACGTACCTCACAATGAAGGTGTTTAAACATCAAGGAGAGAATATTCATGCAGTCAGCTAAGGTCTCTGCTTATCAAAGACTTTGGTTCACTAAACTGCAAGGTTACTGATAAGAAAAAGAATGTCCAAGCTACCTAATGTCTTATTTGTCTTGATATTTCCAAGATGGCAGGCAATATTGAAACACTTTTTTACGGAAAAATGAAACTTGGCAAAGGAACCTTTCTGGATTTTGCTTGGATAATGTCCTTATTGTATGAATTTTTTTATTATTTTCTTCATGTGAACCTTTTCGCTTTTGTAAAACAAGAAAGCAGAAACAACAGAGGATATCTATAATGCTCTAATTTATGAAAAGATTTATATAAAACATGCTATTGGAAAAATAAATTCTTCACTAAACTTCATATCTAACTGTCGGATTGGACATGAAACTAAAACTTACTTTCAATCAACGTTTGCTTCACACAAATTCTTTTATTCTAGACATCTTAAACCCATCACTTCAGCTCATTGCATTGTTCTGTTTTGAGCACCAGCAACAAAATTTATAACAGGTATAACAGGTCTACTTGTCAAATTTATTTGACCAATACAAGCTCATAATATGAAGGAGAAATTCTTGATCAATGTTATGCATTCTTCAAGAAAATACCAAAAAATATGTCAAATGCAGAAATACAATCATCTAAAACCCCATCAGCTGCTGCTAAGCAGCCGAGTATCAAAAGTAGCCTGTAAATCTAATGCATAATTCATCTTTGTTTATCTCAATGACAGAAGTCGATGAAAATGAGACTTTTGAAAATGTCTTACTGAAAGGTGTTCTATGTCTAGTGAATGTGGCTTAACATGTTCAACCAATGATTTAGTCTTCAACATAAAACCACAAATTGGAGAATAAATATATCAAAATAATCTACCTACAGCTTTGGAGTGTCATGCTCCCTCTTCAAACTTCAGGGGGAGCAAGATGCTCCGAAAATATAATTGGTATTCAATTTGTAATTTTGTCTTTCTTAAGATTCAAAGTGATACTGACCTGTCATCACAATGATTTAATGTAATGTTATTGAAATGTTGTCATTAACCGATAAAAGCACTGTTAATAGTAGTTCCAAAATAAAGAATTTCACCCCAACATAGCTGGATTTTTTCCCATGACAATTCAGACAATAGAATCGTTACTACCTCAATGGATCATGCTCAAGAAACTACTGTGGTAGTCCAGAGAAGTGCCCTATACAACAAATAATGTCAAAATACAGATGTTAGTTGACAAAATTACTCATAATTACTGCGCCTGTTAAAACAAAACCTAACTCACCCTACTGCTACCTAACAACTACATCATTATCACAATAAAATAAAAAAATAAAAAAGAGGAGTTTCTAGGTAATGAACATGGGATTCGCAAACAAGGATTCGAATATAACTCTAATCTTGCATTCTACTGTAGATGTTTTGCTTCTAATGTTGAAATACCACAAAAGGGTATTTTAACATTTGCTGGATCAATACGGTTATGGTAATAAAACTTACTATTAACAACATTAATTCAAAGATAAGCTGATCAAGCATACACGACTCACACAAAAAGTTAAAAGCAATTCTCTCTGAACTTGTTTTGCGCTATACTTGACTAACTGTAAACATGAATTTATACGCAGTATTTATCATACAAATCAATTTCATATCTGAATATAACTCGTACATACTGGTTTGATATCCTAATATATCTTCCAAAGATGCAATGAACAATGAAGGAACGTAAGTATACCTTTGCCTAGACTAACTTCTACAAAGGGAATTGTACATTTGCCTACAAAGAATAAAAAAACTTCCAAAAACTGCTTAAAACTGTATAAAAGTCTACTGTATCTCTTGACTTAACCATTCGTTCTTAATTCTTGTAAATGACTTATTTTTATTCTTTATATGAAATACACGAAAAATAGTACCTGAAAATGCATTTAAAAATTGCAAAAATAAGTTGTTAGACCACACTTACATAATAGCTCCTCCCTTTATCAAACTTAG
The DNA here is from genome assembly GCF_015104395.2 of Macrobrachium nipponense. Taxonomy (NCBI): domain Eukaryota; kingdom Metazoa; phylum Arthropoda; class Malacostraca; order Decapoda; family Palaemonidae; genus Macrobrachium; species Macrobrachium nipponense. The sequence continues at coordinate 32,745,015 of NC_087214.1, read as the reverse complement.
CTTAGGAGAATTCTGTATTTATCAGCAACATATTAGGATAGGTTTTTGTTAAGTGATGCATTTTGCAGTTCAATATCTTGAATCAAATTAAAATGCAGATCAATATCTGTAATCAAATCATAATGTACTGTGGAGCATAGGCTAGAAATTATATGGTATTACTATTCACTGTTGATTGTCTTGAATGCTCAAGTGTGGGCACTATATATAAAAAAAAAAAAAACATTCTAACTTCCAGGATGATATTTATAATAATTCTATGGGAAAATTAGATAGTACCTTACCTGCATTAAATGGTGAAGCTGGAGCATTTCCAGTACCAAACTGGAACACTCCACCTCCTGCGGCAGATCCTCCACCTAAGCCAAAGGTTGGCGCAGGGCTCGCCGTGCTTTGCCCAAACTGGAAAGGGGAAGTAGCAGTGTTGTTTCCAGTGCTCGTCGAAGCAGCACCGAATGACGAACCAAAGGAAGGCGTCTGCGTCGCACCAAAGGTAGCAGAGGCTGCAGTTGTAGAATTATTACCAAATGTAGGCGTACCATTAGTTGGCGCACCAAAGGTTGGCGCAGCTGGAGTAGCACTGGGCCCTCCAAATGCCGGGGCGGCTGGAGCAGCAGTACCTGACGCTGCTCCAAAACTAGGCGCGTTGCTTGGGGTTCCAAATGTCAAGCTTCCACCTTGTGCACCAAAAGGGGTTGTAGTGGTGCCTGGCTGGGTACTGCTTCCTCCCGTTGTAAATGAGGACCCAAAAGATGGATTGGTTGAAGTGGACCCAAAGCCATTGTTAGTAGGGAATGGTGCAGTGGTACTACTTGTGCTGCTACCAAAACTTGGTGTTGCAGTTCCAAAGGTTGCAGTGCTGGTTGTTGGAGGAGCACCAAATCCGGGAGGAGGATTGGAACCAAATGTAGGTGGTGCCGCTCCTGTATTGGGAGCAAAGCTGAAAGGTGACGCTGTCGTAGTTGTTGGCGCACCAAAGTTGGTCTTGTTTGCAGCAGTGCTACCAAATGAGAATGGGCTCACACTTGCAGCTGTGGTAGTTGTTGGTGGCTTTGTAGAATTACCAAATGAAAACCCACTGGATGCTGCTGCCCCAAAATTAAAGCCTGTGGAAGAAGCAGTGGAAGTGTTGGTTGTGGAACTAAAAGCATTAGAAGTTGATGAGGGGGTGACAGCGCTAAAGGTATTATTGGTTGTGGCTGCTGGAGTAGTGCTAAAAGTAAAGCCAGATTGTGTTACTGGCTTCAGAGAAGAATCTGCACTGCTTCCAAAAGTTGGTGGAGCAGGATTATCAGTTTTGGGAGCACCAAAGGAAAATGGAGAGGCTGCCGAGGTGCCGGTTCCAGATGACCCAAAAGTAAATGGTGACGGCGACGAAGTCACGCTGCCCTGAGAACTTACAACAGCTGGTGGTGGGAAAAGCTGATTAGAGGGAGTTGGAGCTTTACTCTCCTGTGAAGCAGTGGTTGTTCCAAACTGGAAGACTGATGGTGCTCCAGTAGTCTGAAGAGTAGATGAAAAATTAAATCCAGATGAAGAAGTAGTTAATGGGGCTGCCTGAGAAGTTGCTGGCTGACCAAAGGTAAATGTACCAGGCTGAAGAGTTGAAGCAACGGATGAAGGTGAGACAACATTTTGTGTTAATGCTCCAGTGGAAGTTGAAGTTCCTCCTGATGGAGCACCAAAAGAAAAGCCAGCGGTTGCAGATGATGTAACTAGTGTTGTATCTTTAAATGGCAACACTTGTGGGTTGCTTACTTGCTGAGTCGAGATAGTTGGGGCTGAAGTTTTAGTGGGTCCTTGGGTGCTTGCCCCAAATGTAAACATCATGCCTGGAGTGGAAGTAGTCTGGCCAGAATTACCAACAGTGGAGATACTTGGAGTAGACTCTGGGACTGCAGCTGTCGTTTTTACCGAACCAAAAGTAAAAATACCACCCTGTGATGATGTAGTGGCACTAGGGATGGTAAAGCTAGGGACAGTTGGCACAGCTGTTGATGGCAAAGCTGGTGGAATTCTTGGATCACTACTTGCAACAGGTGGAATTCTTGGTTCACTACTTGCAAGAGGTGGAATTCTTGGTTCACTACTTGTAACAGGTGTCCTGCCAAATATGAAGGCGGAAGCCAATCCACCTGATGTATTTACACTGCTGCTGGTAACTGATGGTGCTGACGTAGCGGCCAGTGATGTGCTCGGCAACTTCTCTGTACTCCCGGGACCAAAAACAAAAGGCGATAAAGATGGTTTGGACACAGACGTAGCACTCATACTGTCAGACTGTGGGGTAGCAGATGAGGACACACCAAAACTAAAGAGAGAGGGTACCTTTGTATTTGATGATGCTGAGAAAGTGAAGCCAGCTGATGTTGGGCTGCAGGATGTATCTGGTGTTTTAGCTGGGGCAAATGCTCCTAAACTGATTTGTCCACTAGGGGTGGGGGTAGCGGTGGTAGTGGCAGGTAAAGTTGGAATATATAATAAAGGACTTGTTTCACTTACAGGGGCTGCAGGTGTGACAGAGATCTGAGATGGCATAGACAACTGACTTTGGAGAAGTGGATTTGCTGCAAGAGTGTCACTGACTCCTGAAGATGTCTTAGGTGGTGCTGTACTTTTAAGAAAATCAACTAAGGTTGAGGGTTTCTTAACAATTTCAGCCACTGATACAGGAGGTTCAGCAGGTGGTGAAGTATTAGATGAATCATCAGTACAGGGCTGTTCTGCTTCACTTACCACAACTGAAGGAAGCTTTATCACTGCATTAACTGATACTTCATTGCTTTCCACTGGTTCTATTGAACCAGATTCCTTTTCTTTCTCCTCTGGCTCCCCTGTTGGTTTCTCTGCACTAGGCGTTGATACTGATGAAGCTGGTTTCAAAGAGAAGGTAAATGTAGTTGTCACTTCGTTTTTGCTGGTTTCAGCTGGTGTGACTGTCGCAACAGTAGTGGAGGATGACGTAGTACTGCTTTCAATACTTGTTTTGGATGACACTTTATCATCCAATATGGAAACCAGAGATGACAGTGCTGAGGTTGTTGGGGTTGTAGCAACTTCAGCAGAAGCAACTTTGGTGCTAGACACACTTGTAACTGGAGTTGAACTTCCAGACTTCGATGATGCAGTCTCTTCAATTTCTGCAAGACATAAAATGATGTGAGACTGGATCACTACAAATGTCATTTCGCACATTTCTACCTTGTCCATTTTATCTGCTAAAATTGAAATTTTCCTTTTCCTACTCTTAATAAAAAGTACTAATTAGCCAAAACATAATTTGTAAATGGCAACAAGAACAAAATACAAACTCACCATTAACATGAAAGAGCATACCAAGCATTTTCTTTAATCTCTGTTGACTCTTGGTTTTCTCTGCTTTGTACGCTTCTAAAGTTATGACGTGATTGTGATGGGGAGGCGTCGGATTTCGTGGAGTGGATGTACGCGATGTGTTGGCAGCCCCCATTGCCCCCACCCACAACACTGTTCCAACTCTCTCCCCTTGTGCTTTGTGGGGTGTGAGACCCAGAACGATCGGAAAGGTCCCTCTCGGAGGGGCCTGGGCTAACTACACAGCTGTCTCCTCCGGTAGCCTCACTTGTCTGAAAATGAGCAATGCATTAGCAAAAGGCAACATAAAAAGTATTAAGAATATTTTTCCGTTGACGAAGTTTTAGTTTCATAAAAGAAACAGCCAAACCTACTCAGGATAAATCCCCACAAGACAGTCTCACCCACCCTAAAAGAGATTCTCTTGGTACCAATTACAATTATAGGAGAGTACAGGGTAATTTAATGAGACTACCAAGACACATCTGAACTATCACAGAAAACACTAAGGGATTCGTTCTGCAATAAGAGGTGGTACGGGTAAGTAAATAGCAGAAAACAATACAGTAGAGGCCAAAGAGAAGTTACAAAGAATATATAGGACCACCTACAATATGGTGCTCAAAAACGCAACAATCACAACAAATATTGCAGTGAAAATACCCAACGTAAAAACATTGATAACAATGGTGACTATTATGATAATTAGCTTTTATATTTTGACAAATAACTGCAAGGTATTCCTAAATCCCACAATATACCAAACTGACAGAAGACTACTACTTAGTTCTGCCTAGAGGAGAGAGAGATGCAGTAGCATACCTGCTGGTGTAAGGATTGCTCTGAAGCTTTTGACTGGCCAGAATCGACACTCCTGTTGCTCTCTGAGTCCGTATCGTGTCTAGATTCATACATGGAATACGGAGTATCTCGACCACTTCCCTGCACATAAGAGTTGACCTTCACTATTTATGTTACGCAATATAACGACTATACCTTAATTTCTTATGTTTCAAGCAATGATGTAACCTACTTACATCATTATCTTGCAGAGTTCATTATTTCAAGGTGATAAAGACCAATGGAGGAATATGTTAACAAAACAGCGCCGTCATTCTACTCAATTGACATTTGCTTTTCAAGTTATTACTATTATTATCAAATAACTATTACCATCTTACTTGAGGATTACGCTAAATGGTCTTTTACTTGGTATAATGGGTTCTTTCTTATACTACATAAAATCATTATATTAGCTAACGAACTACAACTTGTTTAGTTCAACAAATACTCACTAATCCCTTTGTTGACATTATGATGGTCTCACACAACACATTTCACTGCTATTGCCAAGTGAAATTTCAATTAAAAGCTCACTGCACTACCACAACAGTTTTCTACTCATTAATACTATTATTATTATTCAGAAGATGGAACAAGCCCACCAGCGCCACTGACTTGAAAATCAAGTCTCCAAAGGATATGGTGTTCATTTGAAAGAAGGAACAGAAGGTAACAGGAAATAGTACAGAATAGACACCAGTTATTAGAAAAGAAAAGACAAAAATTAATTGATAAATGAATAGATAAAAATGTAGGTAAATATTTAAAATACAAGAACTATCTGCTAAAATGGTTTAGGCTACATTGTGACCCAGTGCTGCTTGAATCAGGATGCTAAATGGAAATGTAGAATATAAAATTTAGGCCAAAGGCTAAACACTTGGACCTATGAGGTCATTCAGTGCTATAAGGGCAATTGAGAGTAAAAGGTTTTAAAAAGTATAGCAGGAGGAAAACTCAACAGTTGCACTTCTATTTCACAGTTGTTAGGAGAGCATGGAGAGAAAATGGAAGAAAGAGAATATGAACAGAGGAACAATAAAAGGAATGGAAGGGGTTGCAGATAAGAGCCAAAGGGATGCTACAAAGAACCTCAAGCAATGACCTAAACAGTGCACCGAGTGATGTGCACTGATGGCACTACCCTATGTTAAGTATTTCTAAGTTTTACCAGACCACTGAGGTGATTAACAGCTCTCCTAGGGCTGGCTCGAAGGATTAGATATTTTTACGTGGACAGGAACCAATTGGTTACCTAGCAACGGTACCTAGCAACGGGAACTACAGTTTATTGTGGAATCCGAACCACATTATATCGAGAAATGAATTTCTACCACCAGAAATAAATTCCTCTGATTCCCCGTTGGCTGAGCCGAGAATCGAACTTCGGCCCACCAGATTGGTAGTCGAGCGCAAAAACCACATGTCCAACGGGGGGCTAGCACTACCCTAATAGTTTTTTTTTTTTTTTTTTTTTTTTTTTTTTTTTTTTTTTTTTTTTTTTTTTTTTTTTTTTTTTGAGATGGGGGAGGGGGGGCCAGGACCCTCCACTCTCCTGATTCTCCTCTTTTTATGCACACTACAGAACAAGCACGAACGAGGGCTGCACTTTGTGGCAGCATATACAGCCCCCTCTCAGAGTAGCATCCTTAGCCCTGACAATTTGTTCCTTGCCCCAATGCATCCTCTGGAATGACAGTCCATGGAATTATATATATAAAAAAAAAATAAAAGGAATATAAAATCTAGGCCAGGGGGCGACTGCTGGGACATACGAGGTCATTCAGCACTGAAAATGATGTTGAAACAATTGTTAAGGACATTGCAATGAACCCTAAGCTTTGATTTTGATTTATCTACATTTGAGGCATAATGCCAAGCACTGGGGCAACGAAGGCCATTCAGTGCTGAAACAGAAATTGAAAGTGAAAAGGTTTGAAAGATGCAACAAGAGGAAAGCCTCGAAGTTGCACTATGAATCAATTGTTAGGGAAGGGTGAAAAGTAAAATGGAAGATAATATGAAAGGAGGTACAGTAAAAAGAATGAAAATAGTTGCAGCTAGGGGCCAAAAGGACGCCAAAAAGAAAATGAAGTAGAGCCTACATTGCACCGCATGAGGTGCACTGATGGTAGTACTTCCCCCCTATGGAGTGAACCCTAAGCAATGCCTACAATGCACTGAGTGAGGTGCACTGGCAGCACTACCCTCTTGGACTTGCAATCCACCACAAAACCTTACAACAAATTTCAGTGAGGCAGTGAGATGGCAGAACAAGAGATACAGTATATACTGTATAAAAAATAAAATAAAAACATACCTGTAACCTTGAAAAATCCAGGTATTTTGACGACGACAGAGATGCGTGCATGGGATCCAACACACATCGACGTTTGTTCTCGGGACTAATCTGCTGTGAGCTTCCCTGCGAAGGACTTAAATCTAAAGCGCGCTTCTCCCCTCCGTTCCCTCCGCTCGTGTGGCCATTCCCAGCCTGATTCTGACTATCCTCTAAGTAATCCCTGCAAAGAAAACATGAGTTACTCAACAGTTACAAATGTAATACTGCTCTCTACAGCGACAGATCTCTACCAGCAGTTGCTAATACTTCATATATTTTATGCTTTACAAAAATATAACACACCTTTAGGATAATAAATTAATGAATTACTGTTTTTTGGTAAAGTAATAACCCTGACAAAAGTATTACAAACATACTAAGAATATATTTATGCCTCCATAAAAGATGCACTTGTAATCTCAAACTATACTTGCAAAACAAAAATGTAAAAAATATGAAGGAGACTATTACAGAAAGTGGATAACATACTAATCTGGGTACTCTTATTACTGTATAATACTAACCTTCAATTTCATCAGTCCTTTCCTGCTAGATATTTTACTTCTACAACAAACAATTTATGTGACTTTTCCACAATTCCCTTAAATCATTTCACTGGCTCTTTTTAACCACTGGTGTTCTAAATCAAATCCAGGTGAAGTCATCACTGCACACTAGTGTAGAATGACCAGGTTTTTTTAGGTAGCAACTACGTATTATATCATTCATTTTTTACTTTATTACTGTTATTACATTCAGAAGACAAACCCTATTCATATGGAAGAACTTCACAGGGGCTGCTTACTTGATATTCAAGCATTCAAAGGATATGGTGTATATTTAAAAGTAGTAATGAGAGGTAATGGGAAATACAGAAAGAAGAGATCAGTTACCTACACTAGTAAACTCCTATCAAAGATATTTTCCTATAAAGTAGAAAAATGACAGAAACTCTGCTCACACAATGAGAACCTACCTTGAGTAATTCACAGGCATGGCAGTTGTCCCAGCACTGCCACTACTGGCTCCAGGTGTACTACACCTCTGTCTCTTGCTAAGGTCTTCCGCTTCCTGAAATGTTTAATATGGTTTGTAATTTCTCTTATGATGCTCACAGTTAGGTGAGCCTGCCTTAAAGACCTAAGAGTCAACACAACCAATAATATGTCGAACTATTGCAAATTTGGGCTAATTTACATTTTTCCTGGATATGATAACCTTAAGTCTTGTGTACAGTTAAACTTTCAGCAAAAATTGGTCAAGTCATTGAAGCTTAGTACAGTGGACCAACCGTATTCGCAGACTCACACATTCGCGGATTTCTCTCGGAAACGTTTCCCCGTATTATTCGCAGATATTCGCACATTCGCTGTATTTTTCTATGAGAAATATCCACAAATTCCTGGTTTTTTTTATCAATTTCATCATAAAATGCACTTTTTGTGATAAAACTATTAAAAATACCAAGTATAAACATTTTTAGTGGGATTTTCTTGAGTTTTAACTAACAAAATAGTCTGTTTTTGGTGTTTTTATAGGGGTTCCAAATATTTGTGGGTTCTACTATTCACGGGGGGTTCTGGTATGCATCCACCGCGAGTACGGGGGGGACCACTGTACAGGAGAGCAGAACACCTAGAGCTACCTGTTACAGTGTGGCACCCATTCCACTCATGCACCTGTCTTGCCCCAAATTGCAAAAACAGTGCTTGGACACTTAACTAAGTTCAGGCTTTGATCATCAGCACAACTAAGATCCCCATTAGCTGACTGGACCAGAGGGATGAGGAATGGAAAAGAAAACTTAGTCTTAAGACTATGCACTGGGACCTATGAGGTCATTCAGTACTGCAATGAAAACAGAGTAAAAAGATTTTAAAGGTGTAACAGGAGGAAAACTTTGCAGTTGCAATACGAAATGGCAAATTTTTAATCAATTTGTATTTTTCATAGTTAACAAACCTGAGGTTTTAACAATAAGATAATCTTCTAGCACCAGCTGGAAACCAGTTAAAAAATAATCAAAGATTGTAAAGCAGGGAATCTATGGCATCTGGCAACTCATGCATATACTAGGTGGATGCTGGTCACCGACGGGCACGGAGCCTCGTGATGTGTCAGTTTTTCTTTAGCTGCCTTGGAGAATTGACTGCGCTTTGCTCTCCTCCCCTCAAGCAAGTTTTTTAACTTAGCCCCCTGGTTTGTTTCACATTTTATCTAGCCGAGAAGTCCTGCGAGCATCAACGTTTTTAAATGGCCTTCTGGGATTCCCGTTAGGAATGGGTAGAAAGTAAGTCAGAATAAAGAGAACATGGTTGGATGTACAGCAAAGGGAATGAAAGGGGGTTGCAGCTGGGGGCAAAAGGGATGCCGAAGAGAATCTTAAAGTGATGCCACAGTGGTGAGGTACACTAACCAGAGGGATTATTGCAACTCCACATATGACAGGTGACCTGAGACAAGAGGATGTTGACCACTTGAAGGGCCAGTCAGGAAAAACAGAGATGTCTTGCTCTTAAAATACTCTTAAGGGACCTTCAAATTCTTCCTCTTGGACCTGTAGCTCTTCCACTAGGCAGGCAATCATTAAAGATAATACAGAATTTCACAGATGACATTCACTCCTGCCCCTACCAATACGGTACACAGAATGCAGGTTGAATTTGAAGTGACAAAGTGTCCAACAAAGTAATGCCTTACACACCTTTGCTGACCATACTCCATCACAAAAGAATCAGAATTCCTTTACATATCACCAAAATAACAAGTTAGAAGGGTGCAACCCAAAACTGCATCTAGAAGAACAGAGATGTCTATACAGAGTGCAAGTGAAGGAATAAAGTGATACCAACACTTGAGCAAGAGTGAATGAGAGGGTGGGTGGGTGGGTCAATACCTACTCAGTCACTAGCTGACCTATTTGTAACCATGCTTCAACAACCAGACCAGGTTTCGCCAAAGGTATATCCGTGTAAAAGACAAAGATTTGTGTCGTCACTGGAATAAATAAAAAACTCATTGCAATAATTACCATGTAGCACGATCCTCGCTTCACTCCCTTTCCTGCCTGAGCTTGCTGAAGTGCTGCAACAACAGCTTGAACACTTGTGGGGTCCCTCACGCACTCACTACTTGTGTAACTGGCTCCAACACGGAGGCGACTGACCGTATGTCAGGCATCCTGCAAGGTGAATTTGCAAACAAAATGCAAAAATTTTCTAATAAATGTATTTTTCATAAATAACAAAACCTTTGATCTTAACATTAGGATAATCTTCTGGTGCCAGCTGGAAATCCAGTAAAATTAATAAAATAAAAGCTCGTGTAATCCATGAACTATAGGCATTTTATTCTTTATGCCACTGACAGTATTCAGTGCAAAGCATTCCACATTCAAATTACATCTTTCCAGCATAACAATATTTCCCACAAGTCAGACACGTCAAAAACCGCTTGAACTTGTTGCACACGTATCACAAATAAAGTTGAGTACAAGTTTCATAAGATCATCTAAAACTGCAAAGGTTCATTATCTACTGACAATGGCTGACTGTTTACATCCTGTTGTGACATACAGGTAACAAGTTGCATGGTGTGTTTATGACAGAACGACACAATAGATTGTAGCAAAATCATGAGTGCTTGAAATATTCTGCCTACTCCAGTTAAGTGATTATCCTTGGGAGCACTTCTTCAAAAATACACTCAACTACTCATTGGGAGTTGCCGAAGAAAGGGAAATCCGACGCGAGGGACGAAGAGAAAGTTGAGGGCGATCGACTTAAAGGAATCAGAGGAGATGTCGGAGTTCTCTTGGGCGTTAATACAGCTTTAGAACGCCCACTGAGCCGCACGTTTGGAATTACACCAGCTCTGACGTATCGTTCCTGGGCTGTGAAAGGATTAGAGAAACAATTAAAAACACTACCCTACTTACACACATTCAAAGACAAATGAAAGGGATCCCAATCTAAAATTCCCCCCTTCGTCACCCTAGGTACAACTGTATGCATACAGTGTACTATTATGTTTAGGATGAAAAAAGGATACTGTATGTACACCCCCTAAATAGGCATGAAGAGTACAATAGCCAACTAACAAGCAACTCAACATACAACCTGCCGTCCAGAAACATAACTTGCTCATACCTACTAATTTAATATCAATTTATACATAGTTACCATATAGTGCTACAATATATGGCAACACTGTAGGTAAGTGAGTTAAGCCAGATGTAATATAAATATGATATTGTAATGATACATTAAGTTTGTTCATACTTACCTGGCAGATATATATATAGCTGTATTTTTCCGAATCCGACAGAAATTTAAAACACTTACGACACACGCAGTGGGGAGTCAGGTGGTTAGTACCCATTCCCGCCGCTGAGGACGGGTATCAGGAATCATTCCCATTTTCTATTCATAATTTTTATTTCCACTGTCTCCTGAGGGGAGGTGGGTGGGTACTTGATTATATATATCTGCCAGGTAAGTATGAACAAACTTAATTGTATCATTACAATATCATTTTGTTCATGAAACTTACCTGTCAGATATAATATATAGCTGAATCCCACCTTTGGTGGTGGGAGTAGACAGAATAGAAGATTTTAGGAAACATATATATGCAGATAATTGATATCTTGATTCCTTACCTGTTAGCATAGCTGACTTCGTGGTTACTGCCGCGTAAGTCTGCTTGTGCTACTAGAGTTGCCAGCGAGGTAGAGACCTATATAGCTGGTGCACTCCAGATGATCTGTCAACAGGGGCGAGACCACGACGTGACTAGACCATATTGACCATACCATGAGGGCTAAGAAGTAAAATAAATATATATATAAAAATATATATCACCACCTGACCCACCTAGCCAAATTTAAGTGTGTTAACTAAGGCTTAAGAGTTAAGAAGTCACCGTTGTCGGCAACTCAACTACTAAATTAAGAGCTCTTCCTAACCATTTTCTACAGGATAGGATGAGTGGTACTTCTTGCCCCCAAGATTGTGTCTGCAGACACGTATGGCCCAAGCGAGCAGCAGATCTCATATGCCATCTTCACATCTCGCGGGAGGGTGTGAATTGAACACAGAGTTGCTTCGCTAAAACATGGTACTCAGGATGTTGGCTGAGTGCCATGCCTCTGTTGAAATGCTTCCGAGGCCGCGCCCTCACCTCGTGAGGCATTCAAATCAAAAGATTTCAAATCTTTGTGCAAACACAAAGAGGAGCTTTTTTGAAAGACCTCCTTAATTCAATAAAGCCAGGGTGTTCTTCGATATGGGCAAGTCTGGTCTTTTCGGAACACTGCAGATTGTCCGTACGACTTCGACTTTCTTGAGTTTTTATGTAGATAAAACTTGAGAGACCTGACAGGGCACAGGACTCTCTCTGGCTCCTGCCCACTAACTTGTGCCATCCTTGCTTCCAAGCTCCTGGCCCAAGGACAAAACGGGTTTCCATTCTTAGGCCATAACGAAAAGCTTAGAGAGCACACCGCCTTGTGTTCTCTAAAGCCAAAACTTGTGACGATGGCTTAAAATCTCACTACCCTCTTTGTCGTATCTAGGGTGGTTAGAAAAATGCCTTCCTGATCAAATGCAAGAAGTTAACAGGTAGGAGATGTTCGAATGCTTTGACATCAAGAACTTCAGACTATGTCTAAGTTCCGTATTGAAAGCTTCGATCTGGACATGCACTGTCAGTCCTTCTGTAACTAACGTCAGGTGACCGACCAGTTGACCAGTCAGACGAAATCAAGGACAGCAAGGCTGTACCCTGAAGACCATAAGGCACTATTCTTCGCTGAAGGATGAGTGTTTGGACTGCCTGGGCGATTCAAGCTAAGCAAACCTTGGGGGGTGTATCAACGCAACCCAAACGTCGTTAGCGAATCAACTCCTGAGCCACTCCTGACTCGAGTTCTGGTGCCAGGAGAAAGGACGAGGAGCAAAAAGGCGATTCGTCCCGAAGGACGAATGCTGACAGTCCAACCTGGTCTCATGTTAAACGATCATCGGGGGTGTATAAAACGCAACCGACTTCGTCAACAAGAAACTCAGGGCTACTATATGTCTCCTGATCTCGCACGAGTGCTGACTCCGAGAAAACAAGTGAGACAAAAAGTAGATGGTGAGCGAGTTTCGAGATTTCACAGAACTCAAAGATCGTGAAGGGCTTTGTTGTTTGACAGAAGCAAATCTCTGAGCCCAAAGGCCGTCAACAACATATTTGCGTATTCTTTAATAGTTTGTGACTGCCAGCTTATCCCATTCTTCAAACGGAAAGGAAGACTGCAATCTTATGCTGTCAACATCTCGATAGTCTGAACGTAGTCAGACTCAGAGCGGAGAGGTTATAGGTACCTTTCGTGTTAAAGGAGACCGACTCTCTCGGAAAAGGTCCTTGGAAGGACGTGACCTCTGTGAATCTAGGGTCTTGAAGGCCAAACATGGGGCGATTAGCGTCATTGTCGCTCCCTGTGATGATATAAATCATCTTATTACATTCCTAAGTGATTGAAAAAGGGGAAAAGAGACTAAACATCCATCCCCGTTCAATATCATAGGATGGCGTTTAATGTTACCGCTCCCGGATCGAGAAAAAGGGAGCAGAGAAGAAGAAGCCTCTTCGTCCTCAACCTAGCGAAGAGATGAATGAAAGGACGTCCCTAAAGTCTCCACAACTCTCAACATACTTCTAAAGAAAGATTCCACTCGGAAGTCAGTAGTTGCTGCCTTCGATCGAGACGATTCGAGCGGACTTTTGCAATCCTGTAACGAACCTCTAGAGGATCGTTCCATTCTAACGCCTGTTGTTATAATAGGCTCTTTCTCGTAAACCCGAAACCGGGACCGGGACGAGAAGATACTTCCTAAGATATGAGAGAGCTGTGGAAGATCAGAGTTGATATGGACCATGGTTCCAAAAAACTCGTTTCGAGGACTGGAGGGACGACTGAATTGCTCCACTTCTTTCAGATTATGATCCAAGGGACATCTGAAACCCTCTCCAGATGTCGGCACCTTCTTCTATCACCTCAAGAGATACTTAACGCACCGAGAGATGTTTTCAGAACTCATTCCTAGATCTTTAATAAAATTTCAGTTTCCCGCGGTAGGAAAAAACTGTAGTGGTCTGAATTGCAGTCTATTCAGGGAAACAAACTTCTTTAGGAAGGAAATGGTCCCCAGCAAGCTCATCCATTCCCTCACACAGTAATGTTTACTTCCCTAATAAGGCTGCGCTTTGCCTAAGCAAGAGAGCATATAATAGTGCAATGTTGTGGTAGACTCTAGTCCTATACCGTGCGGTAACGAGCACCGAAAGGAGTAAGATATCTCTGTAGAACATATTAAGGCCAAACGAATGCAATGTTTATTCATTCATGTAAGAAATCCCCTCAATCTTAGGCTAAAGTCCGTGATTGTAGGGCAGAGATACAGTTCGTCAGTCAATCCGCAGGAGAGAGAGAGACGTAACTGCCAGCACAGAGATACGGTTAGGCAGTCAATCCCGCAGGAGGAGAGAGACTTAAACCTACAGCGCATGACAGCGAACGAGTTGGTACTGGCTCGTTTGACTGGAGGAGAGGAGTCAGAGGACAGTGACAGCAGCAGCTTACGATCGTCCGTCATCGTCGTCTCTTAACTTTTATCCTGGGTTGCCAGCTACCCTATTCTATGGAAGAAAAAGGTCCGTTAGTTTTAGCATAAAGAGACTCTCAAGCTGTATATTTAAGCGAAACAGAAAACGCTAAATATACAGATGCGTTTGTGTCGTCAGAACACTACCATACAACGTAAAAAAAAGATAAATCGGAAACTCTGGAAGGCTGCAGGGAGTAACGATTAAATGTCCTTTTTAAAATGGACCATAGACCTCTCGGTTGCCATCCGAAGAGGTAACTACAGCAAGCGTATATGACTTGAACCAACCAGAAATAAAATAACGCAAGGCAAAATATGAAATTATATCACAATAAAGTTTGTTCATACTTACCTGGCAGACATATATATAGCTGAATTCGGAAATACAGCTACATACATATCTGACAGGCAAGTTTCATGAACAAAACTTAAGAGAATCGAAGCAGTCAGCTCAAGCTTCTTATGTTATTGGACATAAGCGTTCATTGACGTAGTCTACAAGTCTATTTCTTGTACGAGTCTGCGAATGACATTCGAATGAGAGCTCTTACGAATCTTGTCAATAAGAGCTTATTCGCTTACGCAATATCAAGTTAATGAGATGTTTGTCAATGAGAACTAACCCATTTACGGGACAAAGAGATATTTTGTCAATGAGGGGATACCCACTTACTTGACAAAACGAAAGTATATTGTCAATGGGGGAAAGTCCACTGAATTGACAAAACGTAATCCAGGAAGTCGAGCATTTTATTTTCCGATTCCCGTCTCAAACGAGGAAGGGGCAAGAATCCTGTTAAGAGACTGGGCTTACGTCAGGTAGAACGACGATGTTCAATTCGGCAGCGTAGTCCCGACTAGGAACTAACAAAATCTATCATCTGAAAAGCCCTTTCAGATGGGCTAAAAAGCTGGCAAAATTATCCTGGGAAGAGGAAGAAACTCTCCAACCAGCTTCCTCTCCCGTATCACAACTAATGCCTGCTAAAGCTTAAAATTTATTGGCAGTATGGCAAAGGCAGTCCTGTCTTGCGCTTTCCTGAAGAGCGTACTTTGATGAGTGCCTTTGCAAGAATCCTACTGAACGTTGCCGAGAGTCCTGACGTGCAGGACATCGAGCCTTTTATAACCCGTAACTGCCTTATCGCAAAGTCTTGACTGCGGTAGTGGCAACTTAAATTTATTGGCAGAATGGCAAAGCTTGCGGTAGAGCAAACGAGAACTTCCCTTGAGCTTTCCATAACTCCTCCACCTATGCGAAAAGCAATATTAATTGACAGGACCTCTTGAATTCACGAAACCGATGTCTTGCTGGGTTTCGAAGAAGAAGTTGTCTGTTCACTTTAAGCTTACTCCGAAGCACTGCCTACTTCACATTCTTTGCAGGTGTAAGAAGGTATCTCGAAGGTAGAGGTAAAAATTCTGTAAGCAAATCTGAAACAAGAGCTTGAAGAGTTCAACAGAAACGTTCAGCCAGGCGACACCTGGCGTGCGCTGGTGCACGCTCGGCGTCCACTGGAGCGCGCTCGGCGTCCACTGGAGCGCGCTCGGCGTCCACTGGCGCGCGCGCTCGGCGTCCACTGGCGCGCACGCTCGGCGTCCACTGGCGCGCACGCTCGGCGTCCACTCGCGCGCGCTTGGCGTGCACGCGCGCCCCGGCTGGCTTGCGTCCGCTCTCAAAAGCTTACTGCTACTATGACTTCTTTTACGTATTTCTCGGTGGAAAGACGGACACGAGTTCAGGCGACGTTCGCCTTCTTACTTCTCACTGAAACGCATAACGAGAGAGAGAGACGTGAAGCGTCCTCTTCTATAAAGCTTCTATTTAGAGGGCGCGAGTCCATCCGAAGCTCCAACCCCTGCGCGGGGAGGACGCTTCGGAGGACGAGAAGCAATCCTTCAGGATTCGTGCACTGCACGCACTTAGGCAGTCTGGGGATTTTCATCAGAAACTGCCGAAGGCAAGCCAGATCGGTGGGGTTCCTCGTAACCCTCCTTCGGCTTTCGACATGCTCTCTCCCTCGTTCTGGAGTCAAGCATGAAGGTCCCGGCCTAAGAGGCGAAACGAGGCCGATCTGACGCACCCTCCACTACACAAGGGGTATC
Organism: Macrobrachium nipponense; assembly: GCF_015104395.2. Taxonomy (NCBI): domain Eukaryota; kingdom Metazoa; phylum Arthropoda; class Malacostraca; order Decapoda; family Palaemonidae; genus Macrobrachium; species Macrobrachium nipponense. Next base: position 32,728,737 of record NC_087214.1, on the reverse strand, counting down.
ACTGCACTTCACTTTTACTCTCTAAAGCAAGCACTTTCGATTCTAAGTTACGAATCGAAGGAGTATCAGAGAAAGGGCAATTTCTCTACAGACATGCTTAGGGCCCGAAGGCAAACACTGCAGGGTTAGGAGTAACAATTACAGAAGTAGCACTTCACAGCAATGAAGGAGAGCGAGCACCTCTCGTAGACATATACATAGCCCGTAGGCCATACTACAGGGTTATGCAAAATAAAGTCTACAGGAAGGTTAGCAGGTTCACTACCCTGACTTTTGTTACTGATTAATTGCGTACATACGAATCATACGTCTTCCTTACGGAATAGACATGTTTTATGATTAATTGCGTACATACGAATCATTACGTCTTCCTTACGGAATAGACAAAAATCTCACATCCTTACATGACAAATCTCAACAAAGAAGCAAGACCCATACCCTCGTACATACCAAGTGCGAATCTACCGAAGCTTTCGGTAGCCACACCCTATCTTTGCAGACAACCCCGTCTGAAACGTAGCCTAACTAGATTCAGATATTTTATGCAAAATGAATCAAATTCAAATCAATTTAAGATAGCGTATGCCTAGCCACAAATCCAAGTGAATAAATCAAAAGACAATTAGGATACTTAGCGGCAATTAAGTTTCCAAAATCCTAAGACGGAGGTACTGAAAAAAAGGTGTTTTCAGCACCGGCGACAGAAAAAATTATGAATAGAAAAATGGGAATGATTCCTGATACCCGCCTCCCAGCGGCGGGAATGGGTACTAACCACCTGACTCCCACTGCGTGTGTCGTAAGTGTTTTAAATTTCTGTCGGATTCGGAAAAATACAGCTATATATGTATCTGAACAGGTAAGTGTCATGAACAAATTGTTTAATTGTATCATATGTATACTACATTGAAACTTGTGCATTTCACCATTATTCTCATCAGCACTTTTATCAAAAGAAGAATGAACAATCTACTTATTGTGTGAGTTACAAGAGTTAACCTGGGTTAGGATGTCTCAAAGACTTGTTAGTCCATCCTAAGAGGAGACATCATGTGCTCACTTATCTCTTGGAGTAGGTTTTACTGTTAATTGACAGTTGTCCTTCTAATGATTTTGTCGAGCTTTCTTTTAACGTTCCACACTGTTGCTGTTTACAACTTCTGGTGGCAGTTTATTCCCTGTGTCACATATCTTGTTTTGTTTAATGTAAATATGTTACTGTCTACTTTTGTTATGCCTTTCAGTATTTTGAATGTTTCTATTAGTTGTCCTTGCCATCATCATGTTTTTAAGCCCTACATGTCCAGGTTCTCTAGTCGTCTTTGGTAACCTATTTGCCTGATGGATGGAATTAACTCTATGGCTCTTGCTTGTACCCCTTCTAATCTCTTTATGTCCTTTCTTAGTGTTTGAGACCAAAATGTACTGCATATTCAAGATGTTCTAAATATTGATGTGTAGGGCTGCAGCACCATTTCCTTGTTTCTGTATTTCATCTGCCTCTTTATGTATCCCACTAGATTCTGTGCCTTCTTTTCAGCTTTTATGCACAGTTTTGTGGATTTTAAGGTCTTGGTAATAATGACTCCAAGGTCCTCTTCTTGTTCTACAATATTTATGTCATTCCCAAGCAGCATGTAGTTGGCATGAGGGTTGTTTGTTCCTATTTGTAACACTTTACACTTATCTGCGTTGAAAGGCATTTGACCTCTTTTGACCACTCCTATTTTCTTTAGATCATTTCTTAAACTTTCCACTGCATCTGGGTCTGCTGCATTTACACTTAGTTTGGTGTCATCTGCAAATTTGCCTATCCTGCTAGTTAGGCCTACATCAATGTCATTATTAATGTAAATAAAAAACAATAGAGGTACAAGGACAGATCCCTGAGAAACTCTATTTGTCACATCTGCACATTCTAATTCTTCACCATTTATTACGACTCTGTTTTCTATTAGTTAGCCAGTCTTTGATCCAGTCTGACATTTCTCCTACAATTCCTAAAGCTCCAACTTTTGTCATCAGTTTCTTGTTTGGAAACTTTGTCAAAGGCCTTTTGGAAACCTGAGCAGAGTACATTATTGCTCTACTAATGTCGTAAATACGTACCAAGCATGTTATGAAAAAAAAACTCCAAAAAAAAAAGAGAGAGACTAACCCATTACAGTGCTCTACTGTGAATTAGATATAATGACCAAGGATGACCAAGAGTGCTATATTGTTTTAATTATTCCGTAACTGCTCCACTTAAGAAACAAAAATTTAACTTATAAAATAAACAGTACCCAAAGGAAGATACTGCACATACTTTAAAATTGTATAATCATGCAGGGGAACATTAAAACCAATTACTATCTACATAAACCTGGCCACACAGTTTAAACTTGAAATACATGGTTGTTCAAGTTTGAAACCTCACTTCTTGCAGAACTAACATCTGAACTGACCAAGGCAGTGACATGTGATTTCCATAACTTATTTTAAGGAAAGCGAAACTCCCACATTTCAATATTCATAGTACTTCTCATGGCAAATATTTTCACTGAAATTACAAATACGGAAGCTGTTAACACGTCAGCATTGAGTCCTTATCTATGCAATACTGTAGGCTATGTAATGTTATCAATATGAGCAGAGCCGCTAAAATAAATTCAGGACACCACCTGCACAATGTGTTACAAAAATAAATAAAGCGAGTCATGAAGAAAATTAAATTTGAAAGTGTCAACTTTTTAAAGCAAATCCTATAAATGGTAAAATTATAAGCCCAATATTATCTTTAGAATATAAGTTTACAATTGTGTTTTCTGGGGTAACAAGTTCTGTACGTACTGTATTTTGTAAACTGTTTTATACAGGACCTTTTATCTACACAAGAAAGAGTCTTTTTCCGAATTCACTATCCTATTACCAAAGTATGACACAATGTGGACTTAAAACTTAAAAAAGAAAAAGTACTCCACAGAAACAATACCTGTTGGATACTGTCGACGACCCTCACGGACAATCCTTGGACTGGTGACGTGCGCAGCCCTTACAACACGTCCCGTAAAACCGGGACTTAAGACTTCCGCAGCAAAGCTGAAGTGAAAATAAATTGTAATTAAAACAGTAGTAATGTATGTACTAGTGATTTGGCAATTAGTTTAAACAGAGCTAAGTTTTATAACCAGCATACTAAATATTTACAATTCCTCACTTCAAAATACAGTACGTATTAACATTTGCATCTATTGTCAATGTCTGGTGCTATTCTGCTTTATCTTTGTATTGCAGTGTCTCAAATGTACCTGATGTTTGGTATCTTAGCATTTTTCATTTCCATATCATTTACAGGCTACTTTGTAATACTTTCATGGTGCATAATTGTTTCTAAAAGACTGGGAACTGTTAGCAACTAGCCATATGCACAGTATACATACTTGAATTCTGCTTATCCTAGCCTACCTATTTAATGCAAACTTTTGTTAAGTTATACCTATGGTGGTACATTACCATTGCCACTTCATGAAACCATACAGTTTTTACTCTTGACCTCATTAGAACTGCACTTTATTACTTATAATGTGAATAATGCAAATTTGATCCGATCACCACCCAGCTATGGGACTGACAACCTCTTCGATCCCCACCCAGCTATGGGACTGACAACCTCTTCGATCCCCACCCAGCTATGGGACTGACAACCTCTTCGATCCCCACCCAGCTATGGGACTGACAACCTCTTTGATCCCCACCCAGCTATGGGACTGACTGGTAATGAGATTACATGTGAATGTAAACTACCGAAAACCAGACAAGAGAAACCTATGAACTGCTCAACACTTAATGGACAGGAATGCTTATATGATGATCTATAAAAGGTTCTGAGCGACGAACAAGTCACTCACTAGTAATAATGTTCACGCAATACTATTTGGATGCATTTAGTAGGAAAGACATTAATTTCACTTCGATGGTCCATAAATGACTTATGGCAACTGTAGTAGCTCAGCACAGGACAGAAGGGGATCATTGTGCCTTGAGACTTGATGGAGGAGTGTATTAACCCTTTCTATCCCATGACGTCTTTTTATTTATTTGCTCGTAAATATACGTATCTATGGATTGCTGTTGGTTTTAGTTCTTATCTTTTGTGATAGTATGTCAGCTCTAATCATAATTTTGCAAAGAAAAGTGCTAATAAATATTAGAAAAAAAAAATTGAAGTATACCTCACAAAAAAGTTACTGCACCTCCCCATCTCAGTAAATCTCGTAAATATTTTACAATAAATATACTCAGAATTTGTTACTGATTTTAGATCATATCTGTTATGCTATTGTGAGCTATAATTATAATTCTACAAAACAGCATAAAAGAAATTATTAGAAAAACATGTACCTATAACTTTGTAAAATTAGCATTTTTTATGAGTCTTGTAAAAGATGCCCCACACCGGGGTGTAAACAATCACTTTCAGCATCATGTGGGTGGTAGAAAAAAAAAAAACTTTTTTTCTTATACCATGTGGATTTGCATATACTATCCGTCTTTTCATTAATTTTTTTTTTTCTTAAATTTGCCAACCTTAAAATTTACCCAGTCTGGGGTGGGCTTAATATATATTTAGCCTGTCCCTTAAAGGTTAACATAACCAACAACAAACCTAACAAGACAATTACAGGCAGTCCCAGGTTACGACGGGTTCGGCTTACAACGTTCCAAGATTAAGGCGCTTTTCAATTATATTCATCAGAAATTATTTCCAGGGTTATGGCGCCTACAACGCTGATCTGGCAGAAGAAATATAACACAAAAAATGCAAAATAATCAATATTTGAATTTTTTTTTATGAAAAATGCAATGAGAATACAGTTTACATAGTTTTCCATGCATCCGAAGCATTAAAAGTAAGGTTTTCTTTGGATTTTTGACGATGTTCCGGCATACGACGATTTTCAGCTTACACCGCGTCTCAAGAACGGAACCCCCATCGTAACTCGAGGACTGCCTGTACTGGAATAACTTATATTCTAACCTCATCTAAAGGGGGCAGTGTCATACACAGCAGTGGAAGGAAAGAGTTCAATACAACTAGGGTGGCCTGGGCTAGACCACACTTGGATCTACACTCGGCTTAAACAGTGAGGTAAATGGTAAATTCTGTAAGGAGGTCCTCTTACAAACATGTTCCAGTTAAAATGATGACTACTATCACACATCCTCTAATTTGGTGACTATAAGTTCATGTACAAAATGGGTGCCACGTTTAGTACCAGCCCATTGGGGATGAAAATAAAAACATGAACAAAAGAGGGTAAATATCTCTAACATAAACAATACCTGAATATGTAAGAGCAAAAATAAAATTTAATAAAATATTCTTGGCAGGAACCAAGCTACAGTAGTAGTCTTCAGTTTATATTTCAAACAATTCCTCTCAAGTAGAAAAAAGATCATGTAACAAGTAAGTGACAAAATATGCCCATTGGGCTACATCCCACCTAAAACTTAACATTAATCAAGGATTGACACATAAACATATTACCTCTACAGACAAAAAAAAAAAAAAAAAAAAAAAAAAAAAAAAAAAAAAAAAACTTTTGCAGATGAAAACAAAATAAAAATATCCTACAAAAATCGGTAAAGTTTTACTTGCATAACAGGCTCACTCCCATGACTGCTAAGTACTGGCTTGTAGCAGACCCCTGGGCATATATATATGTGGAAACATAAAAGATTGTAAATATCTTGGCAGCAGTATATTTGTAATTGCCTTGTATACTTTTAGTACAATTGAGAAACCTTGGGAAACAAGAAACCCAAAAAATCTGAATAGCAAGAACTGGAATAAAGGTAAATATTTGCTGGTAAAACTGAAGACAAGAATAATACTGTGCCCCTGAAGTTTGTAAACTACCAGTTTATGAGTGAAATGGGTGCTCTGTTTACTACCAGCTAGCCCTTGGGGATGAACATTTAAGCATTAAAAAATGGCATTAACCTATATATCATGAACATACACATGAACAAAATCTTCAATAAAAGGCAGCAGATACTCCAGTCCATGACTGACAGGAACCAGAATGCAGTTGTAGTATTGGTAAGACTAAATACTACCACCATCTGATTCATGTAATTCGTCACCTGGAATCTTTATCGTTTTATTTATATTTTTGTTTATGCTTATGTCATTTGTTTATACATAGGGTAGAATATCACGACATGCCAACCCTCATCACGGTGGACGGGTCTTATTCACTCGATATTTAATTGGTGAAACATGAATACAATTGCAACTCTAAGCATACCATTTAAAAGACTGAAGTTTCGTCAACATATTGTGATATATGAAAGCCCCATACGAACTAAAATAAGCATGTGAGCTCTTCGTAAAATATGTTTTCAAGGCAGTTTTGAAATCCAATATGGCGGCTACGTTTTGCATGGACGGTTCTCTCAGTGACGGCCACCATCTTTCCCCAGCCTTCCCAGCACTCATTTGAACAATGTTAGCGTATGTATGTAACGTTATTGATCTTACTCAAGATTGCAGTTTGTAATCAGCACAATAAAACAACATTTTGTTGCTGATATTTATTATTGAAATGACAATTTGTCGAAAATTGCATTTTTCCTAACTATACAACCTTGAGGTCCTTTAACAATAGGAAGTAGCTAGCGGCAGCTGGAAACGGTCGTAAGCTTCGAACAAGGGGAGAACGGTAGTTAACTGCTTGTCCGATCGTCGCGCGGCTACTGGGAGGTAAACAAATCACTTTTGCTTTTGGCCCATGCAAAATACGCAGAGTGAGGGGTGGCATGAGGAGGGACTATATGTAAAAGGACCTCAGGTTTGTATAGTTAGGAAAAATGCAATTTTCGACAAATTGTCATTTGTTCCGATACGTAATACAAACCCTCGGTCCTTTAACAATAGGAAGACTCACTTCTTGGTGGGAGGAATCTGAGTCTTTTTGATGAACAGACTGGTGTTCGTCCATCCCTGGAATGCCTCCCTGGTCGTACGAGCGAGGGAGGGATCCAAGCCTCTGTCCGATTGATCGGGGTGTGCACCGCAGGATCAATGGTCAGACCTCTGGGCCAAGTACTAAGAGAGAGGCAAGCGTATCTCTTGTACCAGCATTGTAAGAACTTTTTCCTTTACATGAGCAAATGTAAAGTAATGGGTTTGTCTCATGTCGGCATCACTTTCTCCCCCGTTGTTGGAGAAGGTGGTGGATTTATTTAATCCTATCTCTAGTTAAAGAGGTAGGATGGAGCTCTGTTGAATAGCTTACCTGCATCTGACTCCCTTCCAGCAATTGGTAACGACGTATCCCTCGCCCACAGGTAGAGGTAGTAAAAAGAGTGGTGAAGAGAAGCCAGTCACTCTCTCATTCACGCATTCATTCTCCCAGTCATACCAGGAATCGATGCTGTTCTGCTGCTCGGGTGCTGGGTAAGCTTACACAACGTGTTGAGCAGCCACCACAGGTCCCAAGAAAAAAGTATCCAAGGACTTGTGGGCAATATCCCGAGGTAGGTAAAGGACGTGAAGGTGGTCTGGTTGGCCCAGACACCTGCCTTCAGGACCTGCGCCACGGAGAAGTTCTTACGGAACGCTAAGGAGGGTCCGATACCTCTGACTTCGTGGGCTCTCGGACGGAGCGTACGGATGTCGTCGCTACCATCAGCTTCGTACGCTCTCCTGATCACCTCACGCAGCCAGAAAGAAAGCGTGTTCTTGGAGACTTCTTTCTTGGTAACCCCAGTGCTAACGAAGAGGCGTCGACACTCAGGCCTGAGACGTCGAGTTCTCTTCAGATAGCGCCGTAGCGCCCCTCACAGGACAAAGCAGCATCTCATCCGCATCATTATCGGTGAAGTCCAGGAGGGAGGGGATCGTGAAAGACTCGAACCTGTCGTCAGGGATCGATGGATTCTGAGTCTTAGCTACGAAGTTCGGGACGAAATCGAGCGTCACAGATCCCCAGCCTCTGGTATGTTTAACATCATAAGAAAGGCCATGTAGTTCCCCTACTCTCTTCGCCGATGCCAGGGCCAGCAAGAAGAGGGTCTTGAGGGTCAGATCCCTGTCTGACGACTCTCGGAGTGGCTCGAAGGGTCTCCGAGTCAAACTCCTAAGTACGAGAGTCACATCCCACGCAGGGGGCCTGAGTTCCCTGGGTGGGCAAGACCTTTCGAAGCTCCTCATTAGCAAGGATATCTCGAACGAATTCGAGATGTCCAGTCCCCTCAGTTTTAGGACGAGAGCCAGGGCGGCTCTATATCCCTTAACTGTGGGTACTGAGAGGAGCTTCTCGTCGGCGAAGAAACACGAGGAAATCCGCTACCTGCTGAAGAGTGGCTCTGAGAGGAGACAGACCCTGTCTACGACACCAACCACAGAAGACGGCCCACTTCCCCTGGTACCCAGCTGCAGAGGACTGTCTGACGGGTGTCCAGCCATCTCTGTTGCTGCGCTACGAAAAGAAAAGCCCTCGTTCGCAAGAGATGGTGGATAACAGCCAGCCGTGAAGTTGAAGGGACTGGACTGCTTGGTGGTACCGTTCTACGTGTGGCTGGCCTAGAAGGTTGTGCCAAGTGGGTAGCTCTCTCGGTGCGTCCAGCAAGAAGAGCCAGCATTGGTCGGATACCAAACGGTTGTTGCTGGTTCCGTTTGAGAAAGACCACCTAGGATCATTCTGAGATTGGGAGTGACCAGCGCTCGACTGATCACTTTCCGAATCAGATAGAAGGGAGGAAAGGCGAAGCGAAGAGGTTGTCCCAGGGGTGTTGGAGAGCGCCCTCTGCAGCTGCCCATGGGTCCCGGCACAGCTGAAAGAAAACCTGAAGTTTTCTGTTTTGTGTGCCGGGTGGCGAACAGGTCTACGACCCGGGTCGCCCCCCACCCAGGTTTGAAGAGCCTTTCCGCTACGTCTTGGTGTAGAGACCATTCGGTCCCTATCACCTGATCCCGACGGCTGAGCTGTCTGCTACTACATTCCTCTTGCCTGGAATGTAGCGTGCTGACAGCTCTATCGAGTGAGCCGTGGCCCTCTGTGACACTGCAACCGTCAACTGATGGAGCGGAAGAGACACTAGCCCCCCCTGCTTGTTGACATATGCCACTACTGTGGTGTTGTCGCACATCAACACCACTGAGTGTCCCACCAAGCGGTCCTGAAACTCTTGGAGAGCGTTGAACGCCGCCTTGAGTTCCAGGACATTGATGTGAAGGTGCTTCTCGTGATGGTCCCACACACCTGCAGCCAGCAACTCCTCCAGGTGTGCGCCCCATCCCTCGGTCGATGCGTCTGAGAACAGAAGCATCTCCGGGGGGGGAGTGCGTATGGGCACTCCTCTTAAAGAGGTTCTTGTCGTCGAGCCACCAGGCTAGGTCCTGCCTCACCTTGTCCGTGATAGCCACGGGAAAGTAAGGAGGATCCTTGGCCTGAGACCAACTCTCCCTTAGTCTCCACTGGAGAGACCACAGGTGAAGACGCCCAATGATGGGATAACTTCTCGAGTGACGACAGTGGCGATCACGACTTGCCATTGCTGTGCTGCCTGTTCCTGCCGAGACAGGAACCGGCCGGCATGCCTCCCTGAATTTGCTGATACGCAAGTCTGCGGGAAAGACTTGCCCTGCTACCGTCTATCAGCATACCCAGGTACTTCTCTTCTGCTTGGGTTCGAGGTCGGACTTCTCGTAGTTTATCACGATCCCCAGATCGCGACAAACTTGAGGAGTCGATCTCTGTCCTGTAGCAACTGCGAGCGGGAGCTCGCCAGGACTAGCCAATCGTCGAGATACCTCAGAAGACGTAATTCCCATTCCCGTTGAATGGGCCCAAGCCGACACCAGAGTGAACACTTCGCTTGTGAACACCTGTGGGGCGGTTGAGAGACCGAAACAAAGTGCCCTGAATTGGTACACCGTCCCGTCGAAGATGAGCGAGTACTTTCTGGAGGACTGATGGATGGGTATTTGAAAATACGCGTCCTTCAGGTCCACTGAAAGCATGAAATCGTTCCCCCTGATCGAGTCGAGCACTGAGCGTGCCGACTCCATCGTGAACCGCGTCGTGCGAACGAAGCGGTTCAGGGGAGAGAGGTCTATCACCGGACGCCAGCCCCCCGATGCCTTCTCCACTAGGAAGAGGCGGCTGTAAAAGCCCGGTGACTGGTCCTCCACGATTTCTACAGCTCGTTTCGCCAGCATGGTCTTGATCTCCTGTCGAAGAGCGTTGTCCTTTGCTGATCCCCGGACATAGGTCTGTAGATGGACCGGTTTGGAGATGAGCCGAGGACCGAGACCTGAAGGGTAGTAGATATCCCTCCCGAAGGACGTCTACTATCCAGTTTCTCGGCGCCGTAGCGCTGCCCAAGGTCGCCCAATGGCTCGCCAGGCACCCCCACAACTTCCCGGCAGCAGGTGAGGGGGAACGCCGTCCCTAGCGTTTCCCTCCTCGTTTCGACTTCTTTCCAGCGCCTCTCGGGGAAAGGAGGGCTGGGAGGTAGGGCTGGTTGCGGCCTCCTCTAGCAGAAGTTGAAACAGCTGGAGTCTTCACACGGGGTTTGGACGGTGCAACCGTCTTCGCCGCCGTGGAAGCGCTAGCCAACGCTCTTTGGTTTGGCCGCAGTTACTCGAGGTTGCCCAGAACCTTCGAGACTGCCTGATGGACTAAGCGGTCACTCTTGTCAGTGCGCCGCCGTTCCACCGCAGCGTCCACCATCTCTCCGGGAAAGAGAGCTGGGGAACTCCTAAGAGGTCCATTTCGTAGCCCGAGTGCCGCCTCACGCCCGGCCCCCTTGGTCACTCGGGAGGGTAAGGTTAGCAGTCTGATGGGCGAGGTAAGAGATTGCTCTTCCTCCAGACTGGCACAGTCTCCTGAAAGAAGCGTCGTCTTCGAGAGCAGAACTCCCAGAGCCGGCCGCTACTTTGGATATTGTGAGGGACCACAAATCCAACCAGGAAACTGCCTGGAATGCTGCCATAGCGGTAGATTCCAGGGCAAGTGCCTCCTGCTGCGAGAACCATAAGTTCTCCGACAGGAGCTGCTGCAGTTGACACACCTGGAGTCAGCCTCGCTCACTCCGGGTTAACTGTTTCGGCAGTATCGGGTCTTCCGATGGCACGTAAAATCGCCTCTGCCGCTGTAGAGGAGGAGGAAGCAGCTTAGAGGACAGTCCGGATTTTAGCGAGTCCTCCCGTCCGGAGACGAGATTCTCCACCTGATCCAGGACCGAGTCCGCAGCTCCGATCGTGGCAACCCCATCATCATTTTGGGCTCCCTCTTGGGACCCCAAAATGATTCGAGCCGGGATGTGGGCTCTGCTGGTGGTAGCGGTGATCCTTCCGCAAGGTCATTATGCAGACGCATCAGCTTAATGACCTCTGCGAAGTTCCTCTGTATCTCAGGCGTCTACAGCGTCTTGTGGTTGAGTGGGACCGTCCAGTCCCTCCAGCAAGAGCATATCCCTCGATACTCCTCCTTCAGAAGGAGGAACAGCGACAGACCCCTGACGGTCGCCTCCAACTACTTGCGCGTACGTTCTGGTCGGTCCTAAGACCGTGCCTGAGCCGCACGGCGTCATAGCTGGGTCACGAGCGGCGCACCTCTCGTGATCGCTCCTTGGTACCTCGCTCCTCCCGGTATAGTCCGAGGGAGGTTGAAGGTACAGGAGAGGCTGACCTGACGCTCCCCCCCGCGTCGCTGGCAGGACCAGCGTGCGTGGAGGGCTGCTGCTGATCGTCAACCCGCGGTGACGGTCGAGCAGCAGGCCTAGCCTTGCCGCTCGCCTGGGCGATTGGCTCGGCTGAGAACGTCGAGACCGATCTCTAGCGTCAGCGAGCTGCCGTTGCTGTCACCGTCTCCGCCCGGTCCCATCGGGAGCGGCGGACGGGTGACCCTGCTAGGCTCCCTGTCGCGTCGAGACCCGCCGCCAGCGTCCTCTCGTCGGCGCGTCAAAACCGCTGGTACCAGCCGTGGCTGGTACCGGCGGCCGTGGGGACTCCTTCCTCGCCTCAACCCGTGGCGAGTCAGCGGACCGTCAACGTTCAGCCCGAGCAGCCAGTTGATCGCTGCGAGAGCGTCCACTGGCCTGGCGAGAGTCGTGTGCACGACTCTCGCCAGTCTTCTGCTCCGCGCCGCTGTCTTGACGGCGAGCGAGCTCGGGCGTCAAAACTTTGGCTGGACGGTCCTCTTTGGAAGAGCGTCCACTCGGTGCTTCTCGCGAACGAAAAAAAGCGGCCGAGACGGAACATGGTTTAGCGGGCAGAACCGCTAACACCAGGTGAGGACGCACCAGCCGAGGCTGGTGCACCTCTGGTCCCCGTCGACTTCTTCTTTGCAGAAGAAGCGACGGGCCCCGTTCCCGAAGGAACAGGAGGACCAGCAGAAGAGCTCCCCAGCTCGCCTGAGCGAGCCGGGCCCTTAGAAGATCCCGAAGGAGTCTTCTTAGGGGGGGAGGAGGCAGCCTTCTTCTTCTTCGGCTGTTTAGCCTTAGAAGTCGAAGGGGAAGGAGAGGCAGCAGACGACGAAGAAGACGATGAAGACGACGACGACACCTTCTTCCTCTTCCTCTTCTTTCTTCGCCAGGCTCCGCAGAAACAGAACGTCAGGTCTTCCATCCAGGAGGGAGCCGGGGCAGTTGCCGAAGCAAACAGGGCCCGACTGCACCTGTCCGGAAAGACCTGAGACTGTGACAGCAACACCAGCAGCAGGAACAACAGGAACAGGTCCGGGAACAGCAGGAACGGCAGGAACATCTGAAAGGGAATGTGCAGGCCGATCTGAAAGGGAAAGAGTAGCTGGAACGGCAACAGGTACGGCAGGCACGGCAGGTACCACGGGAGACCGGCGGTCCTGTCGGCAGTCAACCGTCAATCCGTGGCACTGGCGCAGGTCCAGGGGGGTACTCTTTGGGCAGCGGAAGTCCGGGGTCGGCAAAGGAAAAAATCCAGGTGGTGGTGGCACCGTCCTCCTTGGCACGGCAGCAATGGGTTTTTGTATAGCCACCGTGGGTGTCACCGACATTATATGGGGCGTATATACCAGATGTGGTGGCATCTCATACGCTGGTGTCGTTATTGTGGTAGTAGTGGTGGTCACCGCACCATGAGTGACCACCGCCGACCCCGCCAACCGCTGAAGCAACCCCTGGATGCTGGGCACTCCCTGCAGTCCCAGCGACTCCCACACCTGTCCCAAAGTCGTCCTTCGCTGATGGCACACCTGCGGAAGCAATAGTCGGGTTAGTTGGAGGGGCTTCCTCGCGCCCTGGGGAAGAAAGAAAAAACACCCCCCCCCAGAGCGGACGGAAAGACCCCGAGTACAGCTGTACGTCCGGGTAGCGGGCGCCCTCATCCACACTCGACGGATCGAGAGAGGAAAAGGACTCCGCTACCCCCCCCGCAGGGGAAGGCGCGAAACATGGGGGCTGGCCGGGGGGCAGGAAAGAGGACGAAGTGTCCGTCACCAAAGGAGTCACTGGACTTTCCGATGACTTCTTGGCCGGCCTAAGTCTCTTCCTGCCCTCGTACAGCACCCACTGCGCCTCGGACCAATTAACACATATGACACAAGGTTCGTTGCGGGAGCACTCTCGCCCCCGGCAACGAGTACAAACCTCATGGGGGTCCCCACGTCAACGAATGACTGAAACCTCCACATCTACGCCCCTCCAGCCCGGGGGGGACCACACTCTACGGGCGACTGGAGGGCGCGGTGATATCTCCATTTCTTCCAATTCACTCATTGCAAGATCAATAGAATTGTAAAAAGTACTTACAGTAACTCCTGATTTATACAGAAAGAGAGGCAAATACTCAAAGTCAAAGCAAACGACAAAGCGGGCAGAGCGATGGCGAACACGTCCTTCCCACACACGGCCGAAAGCAAAAGTGGTTTGTTTACCTCCCAGTCGCGCGGCGCGCGACGATCGGACAAGCAGTTAACTACCGTTTTCCTCCCCTTGTTCGAAGCTTACGACCGGTTTCCAGCTGCCGCTAGCTACTTCCTATTGTTTAAAGGACCGAGGGTTTGTATTACGTATCGGAAACAAAGTATGAAACTTGTTATTCCCGGGGTTATGGTTGGAACTGATTCATTCTTACCTTGTAATCGGCGGTTTTTATCCTTACTGCCATCACAACTGAAACTCCACAGTGCTTATTTGATTGTTATTATACACATTTTGGTCTCAGTTCACTCCACATTGCACTTTAAACCCGTTGCTGTTCCTGGTTTTCTAAGCGCGCGTGCCATAAACACAATTACGAACAGCAGACGACGACAGACGACGAAACCGCAAAGTTTTATTCCCTAACTGTTTACTTTACTCGTTATTTAGTTTAAATTTACTTTGTTATTTAAAAAATTTTGATTTAATTCATGTATATTATCCCTTTTTTACAACCAAATTACCCCGAAAATTACGATATTTCTAAAGTAGATAAATCAAATGTTTTCTCTAACGTTTTCGTACATCTGGCTGCCGAAATCCATAGAGGAACGAATACGGAAAAGTGCAGAGGAACGACTACGTTTTTTTTTTTTTTTTTTGCTAGCACTTTTCATTGATTTCAGTCTTTATTAGTATTTTGAATTTCTTTAATAATGAAGCTAAGCCAGAAATAAATGTAACCTTTAATGTTTGCATGCTTTAATGTTTGCATGCTAAGAATGGCAAAATCATCGTTGCCACATTAGTGGAGGCTTCACATACGCCGTTCCATTATTATAAACTGTTTCCATGAATTCTAGTTGTCATAGTAATGCAATAATGATTAAAATGCTTTAATATTTATGTATATATACTTCCAATACATAGCCTAATTTCACCAATTTCACGTTTTGTGTGTAGTCTTATACCCAGTTTGAGGGTCAACACATACCGAATGGCAACAGAGAGAGAGAGAGAGAGAGAGAGAGAGAGAGAGAGAGAGAGAGAGAGAGAGAGAGAAAGGAAGGCGGAGGAACGAAGAAGAAAAGGGATGGCGGTGGAGGGGGGGGGGGGGGGGGGGGGAGGGTAGGTGGAGCTTTATAGACGTGTTCGTATCCATTTCTGCATAATGGAGTTTTTGTCTCTTGGTACAAGGACAAGTGTCGTTATTCTTTACGATTAGTGATTCACGATACCCTTATAAATTACGGCACTGGGTGTAATGCACTATAGCAAAATCTCGTTCTGTTACGAGTGTTCGTTACAGAAATAGGTATTGCCCAAAAACGTGCTTGCACTGTCTCTGAAACCCATAGTTGACATGCTGCTTAGTTGTCAATCAAGTTTTTATAACCAAGTATTTTTTACAAGCTAGCTATTGAATAAATTTGTATTTTTCTCAGTCAAAACATATGCCCCTCAATGCTAACTTTCCTCTTTTGAACGACTTTCTGGTCATTGCAAATTCGGCCCCATAATTTCTTATGGTGCGAAAACAGACAGAGGACCCATGGACCGAAAAACGATTGCGTCACACTACGGCGATAATCCAGCAGTAAAACATCTTCATATATCCAAAAAGTAAATAATAATGATATATATGCGCATTACGATTATAACAATTACATGTATAGCTGATACAATCTGCATAAATAACTGGTAAACTGTTTCTGCAATGACAGTTGAGTAATCGCAATTATTTACAATAGTACGAAAGTCAAGATGTCGTGACGTCATAATACAGAACTTAAAAGAACGTTCTAATTCAGAAAAATAATTACTTAAATTTGAGTCAGAGTCGAGTTACTTTTTCAGAAAGAATATATTTCAAATTAATCATCATAAATATGTAAAATATTGATGTTTTACTACTTATTTAAAAATTAGCTAAGAGCACGCTTCTCGTCATCTTCTACCAAAACAGCTGTTTACTCCTGGCTTGTTGTTGGTGAGAAATCGTGTTTCGATTGTTGTGATAAAAGTGCTCCAGCGTCTGTGGGTACAAGTGGTGTACGGATTTATCACAGGAAATGGAAAGTTTGTTGACACAAGCGACTCCGTAAACATCGAGATGGCGTCAATCTTCGAAACATTTTTAGTTGTAAGTAAAAATTTCTAAGCGTTTTGGTGAGATTTCCACTGCGTGGGCGCCATTTTCAGTACCCTCTGTTTAAATCTTAAAATTTGGCCTTAATTTCTAACTTTGGAGAAAATACTTACTTTTCGAAAGGAGAGTAGAGGGTCTTTAGCTCCGTTTCTCACCAACAACAAGTCGCACTGATGCCCCATCTCCGGTGTCAGGACACGTTATAAATGTACTTTTTCGGAGGGTGGCAAGCGTTCGATTGTAGGTGGCCTGTTTGGCCTGCTGTGATGTTTTACCCTATTATACTTAATGTTATTTGTTAATTTTCACATTCATCGCCAAGGGGCTGGTACTAGGGGGAAACATCACGACAGGCCAACCCTCATCACGGTAGACGGGTCTTATTCACTCGATATTTAATTGGTGAAACATGAATACAATTGCAACTCTAAGCATACCATTTAAAAGACTGAAGTTTTCGTCAACATATTGTGATATATGAAAGCCCCATACGACTAAACAAAATAAGCATGTGAGCTCTTCGTAAAACAATATGTTTTCAAGGCAGTTTGAAATCCAATATGGCGGCTACGGTTTTTGCCATGGACGGCTTCTCATCAGTGACGGCCACCATCTTTCCCCAGCCTTCCCAGCACTCATTTGTGAACAATGTTAGCGTATGTATTGTAGTTTATTGTCTTACTCAAGATTGCAGTTGTAATCAGCACAATAAAACAACATTTTGTTGCCTATATTAGTGAAAGTATGAAACTTGTTATTCCCGGGGTTATGGTTGGAACTGAATTCATTCTTACCTTGTAATCGGCGGTTTTTATCCTTACTGCCATCACAACTGAAACTCCACAGTGCTTATTTGATTGTTATTATACACATTTGGTCTCAGTTCACTCCACATTGCCACTTTAAACCCGTTGCTGTTCCTGGTTTCTAAGCGCGCGCGCCATAAACACAATTTCGAACAGCAGACGACGACAGACGACGAAACTGCAAAGTTTTATTCCCTAAACAGTTTACTTTACTCGTTATTTAGTTTAAATTTACTTTGTTATTTAAAAATTTTGATTTAATTCATGTATATTATCCCTTTTTTGCAACCAAATTACCCCGAAAAATTACAGATATTTCTAAAGTAGATAAAAATCAAATGTTTCTAAACGTTTTCGTACATCTGGCTGCCAAGAAAACCATAGAGGAACGAATACGGAAAAGTAAGCCAGGAAAAGACTACCTTTTTTTTTTTTTTTTGCTTTTTTGTTTTTGCTAGCACTTTTCATTGATTTCAGTCCTTTATTAGTATTTTGAATTTCTTTAATAATCGTATGCCAGAAATAAATGTAACCTTTAAAGTTTGCATGCTAAGAATGGCAAAATCATCGTTGCCACATTAGTGGAGGCTTCACACATACGCCGTTCCATTATTATCCTGTTAAGCGTCCGCCCTGATGAGCTCGCTGCCTAACGTTACCGTTCCCACGCGTTTTTTTGTAATCAGCGATCATAGCACTGATGATAGTTTTTCAAAGTTAATATTGATTTTTATGCTTGTTATTCATACTGTAATTAACTGTAGGAAATTCTCTCTCTCTCTCTCTCTCTCTCTCTCTCTCTCTCTCTCTCGCGGAGTCTAGTCACTCGGCAAAGAAAAGTCATCTTCACTCCCGCAATTGGAAGAAAAAAAAGTTTGTATCATCACTGGAGGATTTCAGAACTAGAGCTCTCATCATCAAATAGGTTATCAATATCACACTCCTCATCTAGTATTTGATTGATCTCACCTAAAGAAATATGCCTCCTCTTTGGGACATTCATTGTGAAAGACGCGAAATCCAATTTGTCTCGATAAACGCCCGAAGCGTATTGAAAGAAAACCAACAGGGACAGGCAGTTTTTCTAGCATAAGCGACCACCAGGAAAGAGTTGCCAGGCTGGAAATAAGTTTACCCGTGTGCTTGAGTATTGAGAGTGTTACCCAAATGAGTGTTCCTACACTTTCTATACGAGTAAAACGTATTATTACGGGGCTGACGGCTTGACAAGCACAGTTAAAGTCTTGAACGTAATATCCCGGTTGAAGGCGCTACCAGTAGATCGCGGTAAACGTATTATTACGTGGGTGACGCTTAACAGGTTATAAACTGTTTCCATGAATTCTAGTTGTCATAGTAATGCAATAATGATAACAATTGCTTTAATATTTATGTATATACTTCCAATACATAGCCTAATTTCACCAATTTCAACGTTTTGTGTGTATTCTTATACCCAGTTTGGAGGGTCAACACATACCGAATGGCAACAGAGAGAGAGAGAGAGAGATGAGAGAGAGAGAGAGAGAGAGAGAGAAAGGAAGGCGGAGGAACGAAGAAGAAAAGGGATGGCGGTGGAGGGGGGGGGGGGTGGGGTTTTGGGGGGTGGGGAGAGGGTAGGTGGAGCTTTATACGCGTGTTCGTGATCCATTTCTTTCTGGCTATAATGGAGTTTTTGTCTCTTGGTACAAGGACAAGTGTCGTTATTCTTTACGATTAGTGATTCCGATACCCTTATAAATTACGGCACTGGGTGTAATGCACTATAGCAAAATCTCGTTCTGTTAAGAGTGTTCGTTACAGAAATAGGTATTGCCCAAAAACGTGCTTGCACTGTCTCTGAAAACCCATAGTAGACATGCTGCTTAGTTGTCAATCAAGTTTTTATAACCAAGTATTTTTTACAAGCTAGCTATTGAATAAATTTGTATTTTTCTCAGTCAAAACATATGCCCCTCAATGCTAACTTTCCTCTTTTCTTTAACGACTTTCTGGTCATTGCAAATTCGGCCCCATAATTTCTTATGGTGCGAAAACAGACAGAGCCATGGACCGAAAACGATTGCGTCACACTACGGCGATAATCCAGCAGTAAAACATCTTCATATATCCAAAAAGAAAAAATAAATAATAAAAGATATATATGCGCATTACGATTATAACAATTACATGTATAGCTGATAACAATCTGCATGAATAACTGGTAAACTGTTCTGCAATGACAGTTGAGTATAGCAATTATTTACAATAGGTACGAAAGTCAAGATGTCGTGACGTCATAATACAGAACTTAAAAGAACGTTCTAATTCAGAAAAATAATTACTTAAATTTGAGTCAGAGTCGAGTTACTTTTTCAATAACGAATATTTTCAAATTAATCATCATAAATATGTAAAATATTGATGTTTTACTACTTATTTAAAAATTAGCTAAGAGCACGCTTCTCGTCATCTTCTACCCAAACAGCTGTTTACGCCTGGCTTGTTGTTGGTGAGAAATCGTGTTTCGATTGTTTTGATAAAAGTGCTCCAGCGTCTGTGGGTACAAGTGGTGTGCGGATTTATCACAGGAAATGGAAAGTTTGTTGACACAAGCGACTCCGTAAACATCGAGATGGCGTCAATCTTCGAAACATTTTTAGTTGTAAGTAAAAATTTAAATTTCTAAACGCGTTTTGGTGAGATTTCCACTGCCGTGGGCGCCATTTTCAGTACCCTCTGTTTAAATCTTAAAATTTGGCCTTAATTTCTAACTTTGGAGAAAATACTTTACTTCGAGGAGAGTAGAGGTCTTTAGCTCCGTTTCTCACCAACAACAAGTCGCGACTGATGCCCATCTCGGGTGTTAGGACGCGTTATAATGTACTTTTTCGGAGGGTGGCTTGCATTGATTGTAGGTGGCCTGCTTGGCCTGCTGTGATGTTCTACCCTAGGCTAAACCTGGCACAAAATTTTGCATGTAAATTGAATTAATGTTTAGTGTTACTTGGGTTAGTCCTGGGAGGCGAAGCGCCCCAAGCCAGGACATGGATTAATGCCCTAAGATAAGTTAGGAAGGTAAGTTCTGGTTAGGTCAGTACCTGACATTTTAGGAAAAGTTACTAGGTTTGTTTATGGCTGCGGAACTGTCCCATCGTGCATCAAGACTACTATACAACAAATACTGTGTGAAGCGAAGACCATAGGGTAAAATACTGCTGTGCAAACATTGATCCGAAGAAAGACCTCTTTTTCACTTGATATTTAATTGGTGAAACAACCATACGACTGAATATTTAAGCATACCATTCAAAAGATCAAGGTCTCGAGGTGTTGCTTCTATAGGCTCGAAGTACGAAAATTATTTTTGGGGAAAATGGTCGCGCAAAAGTACGGGTGGTCACCTGCGAGGCCATGCGATACTTTACCCTTACTAGGTAATAGTACATAAAACAAAACAAATGAAACTCAGTCGCCCCTCCCTCTAAAAAGCCTTAGGATTAGGTTCAGCTCACCTGAGGTCGTTCCAAGGGACCGCCTGCTTCCCCGGTGAGACGGACATGCTGGGGCTGGAGGGCATGACCGGCCTGTTGGTCAGGTCGAGGGACACACCCGACATGACTCTGTTGTGATGACCAGCCGACCCGCCCTTGGGGGTGAGGGTGTGACCCCAAGGGGACCTGCCTCCACCAGCACTGGGTGAGCCCCCTGGTGTCTTGGACGCCGTCCGCGGGTGATTCCCGTCCACTACCGAATTCTCCTTGGAGGAGTCTCCTTCCTCACTGCCGCCGCCGCAGTCGACGTCGACGTCGTCTTCTTCCTCTCCTTCGCCTCCTCGGGGGGCGTCGAGGTGAGCCTTGCGGGTGGGCCCCGATTCGCAGGTGGACCGGTACATAACGCGATTCTAGGGTACATAAAGGCCTCCTCCCGTACCTGTCATGACACGGAAATACTGGCGGAGGAGGAGGATGACATTGAATGTTGCAACCTACCCCGACGACACCAACACCACACGCATGTACCCACACCAAACAAACAACGAGCACCCACTACACTTCTTGCCTCCAGGGGCCTCTTCCCTTCCGCCGCCCGACTCCCTCTACGTCTCTTGAGGTTCCTGGATGTCCCGGCACTCGGAAAGCACATTCGGCTGAAGAGGAGATGCGGCGGGAGGGTGACCTGACGGCGAGATTCTTAGCAAAATCATTAAGTTGTTTCAAATTGTTTATCACGTTAGTGACTCCGACCGCCACTAGATGGCTCTGGCGGCAGACGAACGATGGTCGTCTCGGGTGAGGGTCGGGAAGCGCAACATGTCCCGGGAATCATCGTCATTGTCGCATTTCATCATCTTAATTAATGATCATCTTGGTCGAAGAGTTGGGTCTATTTTGCTGTAATGGTCATCTTAATCATCTCTAAATGACTTTGTTCAGTGGTTCCTGGTTCTTTAGCGCACACTCCACAAACACAGTTGCGGGCACACTAAACTGTTTATGCGGTGCCAAGCTTTATTGCCTTAATTGTTTAGTTTACTCTTTATTCAGTTTAACTTTACTTTATATTACTTCAAAATGTTTATTTTAATTCATTTCTATTGTCCTTTTTTCAACAAAATTAACCCCGAAAAATTACAGTCTCAGAGGCCTTCCGGTCATTTTCTTCTTTTTCGGAATGGCTACCAAAACTTTAGCATTCATTCAAACGATAACTTTCAGTTAAGGTTATTATAAGCCGTTTGCCTCAGCAAGGGAGCCTCTAGATATATTTAAAAACAGTATTCCCTGCCATATTCATCCAATTAAGCGAAGACCGGATATGCATCCTTACCTCACGTGTATACATAATCTCTTTTCCTTTCCCTTTTCTATACCCTCTGTTGCGTAATTCTTCAACACTCGCATTTTAAGTTTCCCGTGTTACCTTTACATTTACTATACAAAGGAACAAAGACCCATTCGAAATCTCATCGACTCACTGCGTCATTTTAGTCTCCAGCCTCTTAAATGGACCTTCTTTATTATTAAGAGACACTTTTACTTAAGTATTATCAAACTTTCAAACTTAAGTGAATTATCTTCAATCTTGTGTTATTAAAAAGCCTTTCCTGTCACCCAAATCCAGCAGATGTGTCCAAAATTCCCCATCCCTGGGCGCTGGTTTCCCCTCTCATGTTCAAATGGAGCCCTCAGGTTGTAGTACTATACGCTGCATAGCCGTTGTAGTGTTTACCTATGACTGTTACATTCCCCATCAATGTTATAAATGTCAGGAATCTGATCATTGTGCAACAAATTGTAGAAATAACCAAGTGTAAAAATTGTGTAAGGAAGGCCATAATATATAAAGACCAAGACTCTTCTATCCAATTTAATATACATTCAGTCAGTAGGAAATAACACCAAAATTATTTGAAATTATATAAATGAATTACCACAATCTAGATATATGTGCTAACGGAGCCTTGGCTAAGTAAAGTAAATGACCCGAGAGAGAGAGAGAGAATCTTTGTTTTAAAAAAAAGTATACAGTGTATCCATAATGAACCAAAATGTGTTCTATACATTTGAATATATCAACACTATAATTACACACATAAATAAACACATAGTCCTATAAATTATAACAGTTTACAAACAACTATGCTACAAGTAAGAAATCATTTCTCGACGAATTCAGTGATTTCCTAAGCTTGTTACCTGATAACAAAAATATACTGGTTTTTGTTGACTTGAACCTGCATTTAGAAAATAATGATCAGACTTATGTCAAACTGAAACATCATTACTGAACCATACCATCGACTTAGTGGCACAAGTGAGGGTCGGCTCCCAAATGCCCGCGTCGTACCCTACCCCACAGGGGATGGCACAACATGATTATAGAGCGGCCCAAGTGGTAGGGGTGTAAGAATACTACCACCGTAGGTCCTGCGTGTCGTAAAAGGCGACTAAAAGAACAGCTGCTGCTGCCTTGCAGTCTTACTTTTTTAAAATAAAAGACTAGGCCTACCGCCAGTGACTGTGGAAACTGCTGCCTTGCAGGTGGACATTTTAGTCAAAGGCGACGCCCACCACCGCCAATAACTGTGGTTGATGTTGTAAGGTAATTAATTGATGTTGTAAGGTAATTGGCGCATCAGGCAACCGACATCTTAGTGTAGGGATAACGGTGGGAAACGGAAAGAAGAAGAAGAAGAAGCGTAAATCCGCTTGTCAGGACTGAGAGTATTACAAGAATACGATCATACCCATCCTAATCATGTTATGGGCAAACGGGGCAGAATGCCGAGACGCCCCTGGAATCCGTGGCCTATAGCCCTGCAGAATATAGATCCTTCCGCCCTTGTGCTATCAATCTGATAACTCTCAGGTCCGAACATTATTGGCCAGTTGATAGTTCTACCTCCCAATAAATTTTAGGAAAAGTGGATAATTCTACAAAAATTAATCCAAAGCAATATTATTATGACAATATGTAACTCTTGGATTCAAACCCGGGAACAAATTCCTGGGGTTCAAAGATCCCTCTCACCACGTCAAGGTGGTCCTAAGTCGAGGGGGAGCCATTCTGAAAACTAAATATAATATTCAATATATATTAATTCAAAACTAGATATATTAATTCAATATATATTATATCAGAACTAAATATACTAATTCAAATTTCAGTCTCCCAGTGAGAATCTTCTTCGTCATCCATAGATCCAGAATTATACGAGCAAATAATTACCACTGGTACGGCTCGCACCATAGAATTACTCGTTACAGTGACAGATTTGACAATAAATATGACTTGAACCATTTTTTTTCCCAAATTATTGATTGGCAGTATGACGAGCCAAAGATTTGGACGATTTTATATTATTTAACAAACAGCGTCATACTTGCGCAAGCACCGTATTATACACAAAAGCTCTTCAATCTCTTTTTCCTATATTTACATGATGAGCTTTTCACATACAAGCCTTGATTCCAGAAGAGGATATGAATGCAGAAACTTCCTTCATAGTGGGTGGGGGGGGTGGGGGGGGCGGGAATTTGACCCAAACTTTCGGGAAATGCAGTCAAGAGCTGCCTTAATTCTTTCAGTGTGGTGGAGCTGAGTTATTAGGCCAAGTTTGGAATCCACCTGGGCAGGCGACTTTCTTCCTCAGTCACTTATTCTTTCCGACTCCAAGTAGAAAAATATCCATGATTTTAAGAAATAGAAGCAAGTTCAGACGTAAATGTGGCCGTTGCATCAAACTTTAATTTGATATATATTTACATAAAGTCTTCGTTAAGTTGGTAGAAATTTGTAAGCGTTCAATTAGCAAGAAATGTCTTCCCCAGGGGAGGGCGGGACCGAAGCAAAACATGAAAGAACTCCATGACGCTGTCATTATTCACATTCCGATCAGCTAGCTGTAGGCCTACATGAGATGTAGACCAAATACAAGAGCTTATCTTGTATTTGGTCACTTATTTTCTACAGTGTACCTACTTATTGTAAATGAATATAAGACCTTATTAGTCCCATCGGTTGTTCAATACCATTTCAGTACAATCGTTTATTTAACAATGATAGGTACAGGTCAAGCCTCGCAGAGCCTTAGTATCACAACGCAAGTCTCCCAACTTTTCTTCAGGTTTTTATTCCTTAATATATTCTTTGGGACTGGCCATCACCCACTCTTCTACGACAGCCCAAAGGACAAACATTTTTTCTCACTTGATGAATTAAACAAGATCCCTGTGATGAAAAGGCCAAGTGCCTGCAGCAGAGAACGGAGCCTTCCTAGATATCTCACAGGTGTAAATGTATAGTACTATACTCTGGCTACAAAAGGTTGAGACTCGAGGGTGATTAGCACTGCTGCCATATTTTCTTAAACTCGTTCAAACTTTTAAGGAAAAAGGGTGACAATTTAGTGGATTTGGCAAAACTTTTGAGCGGCGCTGCCATTTCCTCGTGTATGATTGATTAAAGGAAGTGACCACTAAGGGTAACACCGTGGTCACAGTAATAAGAGGATTGTCTCGATTATCTGTCACCTCCCTCCATTCGTGGTGCAAAAGCAAAACTCGGAGATCAAAACATCATACAACTTGGGCCTTCCTATACATTTTTCGAGTTGCTTGATGCAAAATTTAAGTAGGGCTATATATACACACATATACATTATGTATATATTAAGTACATATGTAAACCCCAATTAAATTTTGCATGTGTATGTGTGTGTACATATATGTACCTATATATATATATATATATATTATATATATATATATATATATATATATATATATATATATATATATATATATATATAAGTAAATTACGTTAAACATAACCATACATACAAATGGCATATATTACTTTAAAAACGAAGTCACTGTGAATAAAAGCAAATAGCTGGACAGTACGCTCGTATATGTCCATTCTCCGGATTAACCTCAACCTCAAGGAGGTTAATCCTGAAAACGTACCTTTTTGGATTAGGATTAAATACCTCCTTTTTATAGTGTTGCTCCAGCCCTGGTTTTTTTGGCATGCCCTTAGGTTAAATTAAGTTAGAATATATTAGAGGTACGTTACGTAATTTCGGTGTGAGAAACATAATGAGATTATTTTCTAGAAGATTCTATGGTTAGTTTTTAAGACATGGCGTCTTCTTTTTCAGGGAAATTAACTCAGAATACGCTGCCCTAGTTGCCTGTTAAACCATACGTACAATGATTTGAGGTAAGCAATTTTAGACTGCTTTGATAAATTTGATGTACTGAATTTAGAAGCTATATTTCTGTCCAGTTATTTTGTTTCCACTTACAACTGAGAATATACGAACGGGCTAGCCAGTATCCTTTTTATTTGATCCTTGAGTAGCACTAATTGTGATTGTTAATTACGAAGACCACTTCGCTTTAAGTTAGGAAATTGTTTGAAACTTATGGGGAAATCTTACACGCCTCCCATATATATATTATATATATATATAGATATATATATATATACTATATATTTATATATATATATATAGGTATATGTATGAAGAAAAAAAAAAACCAAAATAAAAAGACTATTTGAACGTTGCACCCATATATTTCGAGCACTTCCTTCTGTGCGCCTGATCCACTGGTAAAAATATATACTTTGTATATATATACTTGTTTAAGGACATCCTCTTGTCCATCCTATATCCAGTGATCAGGAGCACAGAAGGAATTGCTTGAAATATATGGTTGCAAAGTTCAGATAGTGTTTTATGGGCCTATTATCTTTATATTATACAGTTGTATTGCAGTAAAAGACATTCAGGTATATATATATATATATATATATATATATATATATATATATATATATGTGTGTGTGTGTGTGTGTGTGTGTGTGTGTGTATGTGTGTGTTTTCTGGGTATGGATATGTGTTGAAATGCGAGCTCTGCTGTAAACAACTTGATTCAGCAAACCTTTGTGTTCTGCCTAGACAATTACTATGCGAGATTCGTTCGCATTCTGAGAGGTGCTATTTATGTCTTTCGTGAACGTTAACCATGCTTAATTCTGTGCTTAAAATATAAGCTATACCTATATTGTTCTAGCGGGCACAAAAAGTTCGGCTGGATTAAGTTCAATATAGCTTTCCTCTCGTTTTTCTTATATTTGTTAAGAGAGAGAGAGAGAGAGAGAGAGAAGAAGAGGAGAGGATGAGGAGAGAGAGAGAGGAGAGAGGAGAGAGGAGAGAGAGAGAGAGAGAGAGAGAGAGGTGATTCATTTTAAGCATGTTAGACCTCCCCTTGAGGCTTGAGCTTATACCTGGTGTCTATTTATATTCAACGAGAATATCAGGAAAATGAGTCAAACTCCCTAAGAACCACAAAGATATGAACGCTTTGAGATATATTCAATAAAGGCTGAATATTGTTTTCCGTTTCAAAAACAGTTATGACCTAAAAAGAAACGATATCCACGAAAACTGTTGACTAACTCGCCAGTAACAGGTGACCCGCATGGTGGACTTAGAAAGGACCCTGGCAATAAACGTCAAGGACTTTTCATATCAGCAAACCACTCGTAACTGTTTTTTGAACTGCTGAAACTATTCACTTTGGTAACTACTTGCTTATTCATTCTTTTACAAATGGCGAATTATGGTTTCTTTTGTGTAAAAAAACAGAAGGAAAGCTGCATATATTGAGGAATTGTGTTGTAGTTGCTGTAGCATGTAGTAGTACCTCTTGCATGTTGTACGCTTGTAACTTCTGCGTACACCACTTACTATATAGTTTAATTCACAAAGTAATCCACTTCCCACAAAAAAATGAGTCATATGAACCTCATTTAAATGTATCAACGGCCTTCCTTCCCCGTCAGTGCAGCGGCATTTAAAGGGCGCGACAAAGAAACGACTGTCTTTAAGTAGTTTTGAATTGCCTTTAGTACAGTTTATCATCATCGGCTATTCCTTCGTTATTCCGTTCTTCCTATCTTGGAATTTGCTCTCGTATGGGAATTTATATCCTAAGGAAGGTTATTTGATAAATGAGATAGGTTTTTGAGTTTGTTTTCACGTAGATTTGCCAACGTGAATGAAAATGAAACGCTATTATACACCTGCCCATTGAAGAAGGCGGCGACGACGAACTTAGGCGCCAGTGCTGCCATCTTGCGGCGGCGGGAGGAAGCTCGATTCAAAAACAAACCATGGCGCCCAGGAGAAAGAGTGCGACGGACAGTCCCAGGACGCCCAATAATTTCGAGTACCTGAAGAGCCTCGGGGAGTTCAAGAAGACCATCAGGAGGAGGGATACGCTCAAGTCCTTGAAGAATGGAAAGGTAAAAAAGGAGTGCAATGATTTTTCTTGATTATTTTGGGCCGGAAAGGACGTGGGTCGGCATTTTGACATTTGCCCTCGTGCCAGTTTTTTATTTTTCTTTCAACTAAAATTATACTCATTCGCCCTTTGTATGTTTGAAGGATTTTGTTAGGAAATCACGCAGGATAATCCTTCTATTTTATTGGAGCCGGAAATTAAATTTATTAGCTCAAAGTTAAAAAAAGAATGTTTGCTCTATGTTGGGGAAGGAGTGGGGGGGTCTTTGACATTTGGCTACCCTCGTGGGATTTAAAGTTCTTAGGATACTTTTTTTGTTATTTTGTTTACCTTAGATATTTTTGAAGGATCTCGTAGGGGGAATCTTATATTCGAACGGGGAAATAAATGGGTTTCCTGAGGGAAAGTAGAGTAGAATGTTAGGTATTTGTAAGGCCTGATTTTGACATTTGAGTTACCCTCATGTTGATAAAAGTTTGTAGGTATGTGCCTATTTTACAGTCGCCATAATTAAAATTTTTAGGATTTCGTAGGGTTATCCTTACATTCGAACTGGAAAGTAAATTGGTTACTATATGCTTAGGTAAGGTAAAAACAAAAGTAGCTACCTAGCTATTTGTGTGTGTTGACATTGGCCCTTACGTGTATAAAAAAAGTCTGGTAGAACTCTACTTTGTTTTCATTATTTTTGGTTTTCTGTACAGCCCTCCACAGGGATGATTCCCCCTCTCGTGGGCCTTTGTACATTTTCTAAATAAAGTTGCTTCTTTTATTTTTAATTTTCTTTTTAGTGTTTTCTCATTATCGTAGCTCCTGCGGAATTGCAGTGTCTTTAGTTCTTTTTTTATTTTGCATTTTTCGTGTATGATTTTCACATCCAGTGGTATTTTATTGTTTAGTCTTGGTGCACAATGTTCAAATGCTGTCACCCATGACTTACAATTTGCTTAGGAAAAGTAAAAAAAAAGTGCATTGACATTTGCACTTGTATGCTTAAAAAAGCCTTTGTAGGATATTTCTGTTATCCTTTTATTTTTACAGGAAAATTAATGGTACTTTCCAATTGAAGTTATAAACTGCTGATAGTCTAACTTTTTTCATGCTGACCTAGCCTAGTCTATCTCCCGAATGGGAGGTCTGATCTGGTGCTATGCATTGCTGTTAATAATTATATAACTTTATATTCAAGCCCTTTCTTGTAGGCTAGAGTATTGTTCATTTTTATCTTTCCATGCACTGGCTCTGGCTGAATGAAAGTCAGGTTTAAGCAATAGTAGGTGTAGATCTCTTGAGGTCAAGCTCAAGAGGCTGGCTAGTATAAGCTAAGCTGTATTAAGGAATGTTAAACTTGACTTACAAGCCACACCCTAACTTAGGCTAAAAGTGGACGGATTGAAGGAGCCTAATATATCTTGTCTGTCCTATGCTGGGTTAACCTCGGGGTAGGTTATCCGAAGTTATTTCGATTTAGACTTACTCAGTCTGTTTCACTTTATTTCTTGTAAGGTAGGCCTAAGCATATCTTTAGCTGTGTGGCAGGTAGCCATACCTACATCCACAGTTATTTTCAGTGACTTTTGTGTAGACATTCAGAAGCTGGGGTTTTGGGTTTTGGAAAAATGAAATAATGAACTGGAAAATGATTAATAACAATCTTGAAATAGGTTCAAGGAACAAGAGAAGCAATGGAATGTATCTACTACATACCAAGATATATACGTATTTTGTTTTCATGACAAACATATGAACTATATTTTTCTTACACTTGACTCATGTTTGATAGACTTTTGAGCAGTGTTGTTGGTGCAACCACTCAATTTGGTCTTTCCCCAGTAATGGTATAAAATGCTTGAAGCACAAGATAAGCAGTCAGAATAAGAAATACTTAATATCTTCAACATCAAGCCACAAAGGACTAAATGCTTCAGCCAATTACATTTTTTAATCTAACTTAATCCAACCTAGGCTGACAGGGCCTTACCTAACCTCTGTGACATCCCACCCTTTTCTGGCAGGGGATGAACTCCCTCCTAACCTGGCATTGAGCATATGAGAAATAAAGAAATTTATCTCGGGGCATCCTAACTTGCTTACTTAGCCCTATCTAGCAAAGGGACAACCCCTGGCCCTGAAGGTACAATTACAAGGCACATGTTTGCTCCTGTCTTCTCAATTCCTGTATTCAGGTTGGTCAGGCATTTATCAGTGGAAAGGTTTATGGCACTTACAGATGGGTACAAAATTAGTATGCATTTGATTTTGTATATAAAGTTTAGTGCCTTTGCTAATAATAATTACACACTATGTTATTTACCATAACAAATTGTAAAGTTAGTTACTTAGCAGTTGGAAGTAACAGAAGAATTAAAGATTGCACAAGTGCTCCTGTGTAGCTCATGCATTACAAGTCTCTAACATCAGTGTCTGTAGAGTTAAGAAATACATTCATAACTAACAACGAGCATAGAATATCTCTTATTAAAAAGTGCTGAAATAACCATTAGTAGTTGGCATGTTTATCATGACAAGGGATGGATGGGTGAATTCATGTCAGAACCTGTTATGATAAATTATAAAAATGGCTTGATTGCTTGTTGGTTTTGTGAAAAGCTAGCTGTTGCTTTGATGTTCATGCAGTGGTTTATGATTACTGTAATCATTAGACATTTGGAAAACAGCCAAGGTTAATAACATAGTGTTGTACAGCATGCATGAATGTTAACCCTTTCATCCATTAAGTTTCTTTCAGTCCTGTTGTTGGGCCTTACTGAAAGGAAGGCTGAGGTCAATGACCTAAAGTGGTAATATAGGAGGTTTACAAAAAACTTAGACTACTTAGAGAACTAATTTATTATTTAACTAAACTCCAACCTTACAAAAATATTTTTTTTGGGGAGCCCCTTCACAGCACTAAGAAAAAACAAACAAGCACTACACTTAAATTTATACAAACAAATATAAAGTTTTAGCAGTGCAATTTACCAAGGAAAATCCCACTTCCAACCAACATGCACACGCAAGCACACACCAGCCTTAAACTATGTACACAATCAAACCATAAAAAACAGTTGATATAGATATACACTCAGTATTTTCTTGCCCTTTACAGCATCAGGGACTTCAACACACAGCAGAATATATCAATATAGACTAAAAGAATGTTCACATCATACCTTGCCCTTTACAGTATGAGGGACTTAACATAGAATAAATCATTAGGCAGTACAAATAATATACACATATCATTCCTTGCTCTTTACAACATTAGGGGCTTCAACACACATCTGCATAAAGTAAATCGATACAGTCGATCAATATAGAAAAAGATCTCGGTCAAAATCAACAATACCACCCCTCTATGGGCACAGTTCCTTCACCATGTTCAAAAGTCACTGTTCAACCACCAGATTAATTCACTATTCTGTTACTTTTGTTCTCAAAGAATAAAACCTTTAAGTAGTTCAGAGTAATAAATGTTAATTATCAGTTTTCTATAGCCTTTTCTTTACTTGATTACCTGCAGTGTGGAAATAAAAGAATTAAGTTTTTTTAATAATTTCACTCCACATAACAAATTATCAAGAAGTCTTACCTTCTCCTGTTTTCCATATATGTATGTTTGTAGTAAAGTACTAAAAGATATCAGCATTCCACTTTAACCACGATAAGGTACTTCAGAGGGGGAAAAGTTAGTCTGCCAAATTACGTCTCGGTCACTTCTGAAAAGACAAGAATAGAAAAAACTACAACAATCAGTCATTCTGAAGCACAAAAAAAAAAGAGAAATATATCACAAATAAAATGAAAAGAACTCCAAAGAAAATTTCACTTTTCCACATGAACCACTGCCTTCCCAAAAACCTACCCCACTGTGGCGGTCAATTTTTACATTTGACCCTATTGTAGTATGTTACACAGAGGCCAAAATAAAACAGATTCAAAATTACAAAATTACATACTATATTGAAATCACAGAGTTGATATGTCTGTGTTAAAATTGGCTGATATGAATATTTTTTTCAAGCTTAGTTCAAGTTTTTCTAATAAAAGAACTCCAACAGTCTTAGCTCAGTTTCAAACCGAAGTAGTACTTTATGCAAAGCACATTTGAAGCTGAGCTAAGACTAAAACCAAGCTTGAATATAGATAACTCTGCCTTCAGCAGGAAGGTATTTTGATTTAAACAGTATAATTTTAAAACTTAGAAGTGTGGCTTCATGTGTTTAAGAGAAAAGAGGTTCTAGTCAAGTTTGTGGCGAACATCATAGATCAGACAGATCACTTTTAATTTAGTCCTGTTGAGTAGGGAGACTAAGGACTAATTATTGCAAGTATGTGAGCTCTGTTCCTTACAGGAGTGGGTAAGGCTGTAGTAACTGGGATGATGAAAAGGCCTTATGACACCAAAGAAACTCAAACTTTAGCCCATTTCATAAGGGGAGATTTGACTATTAGCCTTAACTTAATAGAAGTGGGTGGAAGCGTAGACTGAGGAATAGGCAGAAAGCTTTTTTTTTTCCACAGTTGGAGTATTCCTATTCATAATTATGCTAATGAGTATATTAATTTGTTTATAAAGAATCAAAGTACTAAAGTGAAAATGACAAGAGATAAGGATGAGGAGCAATTGGAACCTCTGAAGTTCAGTTGAAGATGCAATGCATTACAAACTTCCTCAAACAGTGGGTTTTCTTTGTATTTTCATTTTTAGATATTTGTCAATTTATTTGTTCATATTTCCTTGTTACTACTTTTAAATGAATGGTATATTATTTGGAAGCTTGAATTCTAAATCTGTGGCCCCTGTGGGCTTGTTCCATATGAGCAGGGTTCATCTTCTAAATACTACTGTAACAATAAAAATACGTATTGACTTTTTTGTGCTTGTGTTCCAATGGTTTACTGCCAAATGCTTAGGTATTTGGGATTAACTATTATATTGTAGTCTGACAAGACCACTGAGTCACATTGGTCGCCTTTTATAGGTATCTCCTTAAGAATATGTGCTTGCACAGGTATGTGAAAAGAGAGTAGCCGGTTGGCATTAATAATGACTTCTAACTGTTATGGTTCTCTGTTAAGTCTACACTCGAGGCATGATAGATTGGCATAGTACTGAAGACCCAACTATGTCTGAGAGCTATAGATGGGACACTTGGGGGAGGCCAATAGGTTTTCTTTTTCTGTAAATTTTTAGCTGAAAGCCCTTACAGACAATCAGCTAACTACAATGAAACCCAAAAGGACTCCAAAGAGAAATCAGCCTCCATAGAAAGAATTTATAGGAAAAGGTGATAAATAATGAAGTACTTATGATTATCAGAAAATTGAACGGATGCACCTGAAATTCAGGAGGTAATGGCTGAGAGCAGGAGTTGATTTGCTCTTTGGAGATCATAGGATTCCACAACTGCACTTGGCAAACTATTCCACATTTTAGTTGTAACCAAGATAAAACTTGCAAACTTATTAGTAATAAACCTGATGCTAGAAGTCGCACGGTTTGCAGAAGCAGCCTGCCTCCTTTGTTTCAGTTCAGGTCTTTCATCTGTGCTCTAATCAGTATTTTTGTGGGCCTCCCGACTGGCTGCTGTTCTACTGTTGATCTGTCCAAGATCAAATTATGTGAGAATTGCAATCATACTCGCTGACCCTGTAGGGGGGTAGCACAAACAGTGCATCTCATGCTGTGCACTGTGGGTATTAGCTTAGGTATACCTAAGGTTATTTGCAGTGTCTTCAGCTCCTAGCTGTAATCCCTTTCATTCCTTTTATTGTGCCTTCATTCATATTCTCGTTCTTCCATCTTAAATTTTCACCCTCCCCCTGTTAAACCTTTACAACTTTCAATACTCTAATTTTATACAAGTAACTTACCAAGTAATTACTTGCATAACGATTATGCTCGCACAGCATCCTAAATTCAGAATTTGTAGTGAAGCGACTGTTGCCAAAGAGGAGGGGTGACAGGCAGGCCCTGTCCGCTGCAACGGGAGCGTGGAAGTGACAGGAGGCATGTGGCGTCATTCTATTTTATGCAGCTCAACTGAGAAGGCATCAACCTTTTCACTCCTGCTTTCATGATTTTCCGGTTGTTCTTTCAGAAGTTGGTGACGTACTCACTTTAGTATTTTAAGAGCAGCTGCGGAAGCTATTGCAAAGTGCAGATGCCAGTCTACTTGCAATACCTACCAGTTGAAGTGGACAGTGTTCCATTGATGGTGCCTCAAACATCCTTAGCCCAGATGGCAGATTTTCTCCTGTATTTGAACTACTTCTAAGAGCCTTTCCTCACTATTAAAGGATATCAAGTGATGCTTTCTTTGGTTTTCAAACAGAAGTTTGGATCTTTCTTCTAATCAGGATCTTAGTGATCTCATTAAGTCTTTTGATACTTCCAAGTGGAAGAAGTCTAATTTCGTGTCTTGGAACTTGGATGTAGTCCTTAAGAGGCTTACGGGTCCTCCTTTTGAGCCCCTTGATCCACTCCTCTCAAGAACCTTTTATGGAAGACCCTTTTCCTATTAGCCCTGGCTACAGCTAAACGCGTAAGTGAGTTACATGTGATTGACAAAAGAATAGGCTTCTCCCTTGGGCTTCATTGCTAAGAATGGAGATCCTGCTAATCCATGGCCTCACTCCTAACGTATCCTGAGCCTGGATGAAGAGGAAAGGGTTCATTGCTCAGTCAGAGGCCTGAAGTACTACGTATCTACATAGGACTGAGAAAATCAGAGGACCTTCTAGTAACCTTTGGTCTTCTATCAAGGATCGTTCTCGCCCTCTTTTTAAGAATGCCATTTTGTTCTTTATTAGAGACCTGATCTCCAAAGCGCATTCCCGGATTCAGAAAAACACTTTTCCCTTGATCAAAGTTATGACACATGAAGTCAGAGTAATAGCAACCTCTCTTGCCTTCAAACATAATTTATCCCTCTCGGCCATTCTTCAGTCAACTTATTGGAGGTGCAAGTTGATCTTTGCGTCTCATTATCTGAAAGAAGTGGAAACAGTATTTGAAAACTGCAGTACCCTTGGTCCCTGTGGGATACTTTTGAAAGACATATACCTCAGGAGAGGTGGAACTTACATCCTGAGTGTTTTTCCAGCCCTGCAACTGGCTTATCAACTGCCAATCAGGAGCGTTGTAAGGGGCTGGCTTAGACATCAGATTCACGGTTGATGTGAATTTACTATAGGACCTCAAATGCCAAGCACCTTATGAACGTAAAAAGTCATATCAATATTTGGTTTATGAGACTAGGGAATCTGGTATTGTCAAGTCGACTTCATGTATTATGTACTGTATGAAACTGCGAGATGGGACAAAACAGGTTAAATGACCTGGTTATGTTTGTTTATAACATTTAGGTGGCTGCATTTATACTGTATTTGTTATAATCAAGAAAACTAATTTTGTTTTTTGAATATTGTTAAAAAGGTATTGATAGTTGTGAAGGTTAACTTTGGTTTTGCCATTGCATGAGTACCCTAGAGTTGTGATCTTCTTGAATTTTTGTTTTAAGAAAAATTGTCTTATGAATTCAGGTTACTAATTGGATCATTTATATTTCAGGTACGTTTGCATGGGTTCATTTAACACACTTACGTTCGTCATTGGTTTGAGGTGAGTTTTATATGCTGTTTTTTATATGCATGTACAGAGACAACCCAGACCATTAATTTCTGTCTCTTTTTATGTGTATTACTGTACAGTAGTACCTCGAGATACAAAATTAATCCGTTCCGAGGCGCCCTTCGTATCATGAAGTTTTCGTATCTTGGACCACATTTTACATGTAAAATGGCTAATCCATTCCAAGCCCTCCAAAAACACCCCAGTAAATTGTATATTAATAAACATTACCTTAATATAATTTATCTAGCCCTAAATCCCCAAAAACCGCACCAAAATTTACCACATTGGCAACCCTGTTACCTCCTATTCTGTCCGCCAGTTGGCAACACTGTCGTTGACAGATACAAAAACCTTCCCTCAAATCAGTTGTTAACGAGCGCCCGAGTTGTTTACATCACGGCCGCTCTTTATAAATTTCCTTAAACATTTTTGTGCCTTTAAAGCTTTCATTATTTGTTAAATGAGACTTTATGTGAATTACCACTCACGCATTACATAACGAAACAGTGAATTAGCTTTGATTTCTGTTGTGGTTCTTATCTTAAATTACGAACTTTTGCGCGACCCGGAACTACTGACCTGTCCAATTCTACAATGGATTACCAAGAAATTATGATGCTTCCTTCTGCCAGCAACATCAGGAACTGCCCGGTCTGTGGGACAAGGATGAGTAGCAGGGAGTATGAACCCCATGACATTTGTAGCTCTTGTCGTGGACAGGTTTGTGACTTGACTTCTCGTTGTGACGTATGTAAGCCCTGGTCTGACAAGGATATGACTGCTTATATGAAACGCCAAACAATCTTGCAGCGTAAAAGATCGGTTAAGGAGAAAAAGAAATAGATTGCTAGAACTGTAATGAATTCTTTGACTTGGGCGCTCATGGTTCTGGCTCTTCGGTTTCGCTATCGTACGACTCCGATTCCGAATTAATTGATGCTTTGCCCCCTGTACAACCGGTAATTAGTGAAGTTATTTCTGATGTAGATTCAAAGATTTTGGCAATAGAAACTACCTGGAAACAGAATTTTAAGAAATTACAGCTTAGTCTAGATAGAGATATTTCAGCTAAGTTTAACAATCTGTCAGAGAATTTTCAAGAAGCCTTTACTAGAATGTCTAACACACTTTTAGATTCATTTTCAGCTCCTCGTCAGGTACCTGTCGACAGCACCAGGGGTAACGGTGCGACAGATACCCCGGCTTGTGAACCCCGTCGTGGCGAAGGCCTAGGGGGGATCCGGTCCGGGCAGGTGCCTAACGAATCTTTACCCAACGTGTCCCCTGTTAGTCCCGTAACAGTGCCAAAGGGCGCTTATTTAGGAGAAGGGGGAGGGATATTAGTGTCAGGCCTAAAGATAGCTAGTCGTCAGGATTTTACTTCAGGGGAAGTTTCTAAGTTAGGATCTGACGATGATGATGATGATGACGCGGATTCGTGTGATATTGATGTTTCCTCGAATGGATGTCATGATGTAGAATTCAAGAAACTTTTTTATTTAATTTTGAGTTTTCTTCCTCCTCAGGCGAGGCCTAAAGATCAAAGGAAGCAGTCTCCGCCTCGTTGTATTACAGAAGGGGTTTTTCTTGACGGTCCTTCCCGGTCACGGGAATATTTACGTTTTCCCTTTGCCCAGAGGTTCGCGAGAGTGAGGGCGGACGTTGCCGCTAAACTTGTCGAGGTGATCGGGGAAGGGAAGAGGAAGCTCTCTTCTCTTCTACAACACCGGAGAGGTTTAGTTACCAGGTGGCGGATGATTCTTCATTCTCTCGACCCCCCAAGCCAAATCCTGATTTTGTCCGACTTTCAAGTCAACCCTTGCCTTCTAAGGCTTCGGTCTCTGTCTCAATTGAAGATTTTATTGCTATGGGAGTCTGTTATGAGCTCCTTACAAGAAGCTCAATCCTTCAATATGTGGGTCCTCGGAGGGCTCTTAATGTATATCAAGGACTCCGGGTTTGTTCCTCCTGATGCTCCTCTTTTTGAGAAATTCTGCTCATCCATTTCAATCGCTTCTGTACATCAGAACGAGCTTGCTGCTTCAATGCAGGCCTTTCTTGTTTCTCTAAGGCGTAACCTGTATTTGTCGCAGTTACCCTCCTCTGTATCGGAGATTCAGAGAACCCGTCTGTTGTCCTCTTCTCCTTTTGGCGATTTTCCTTTTCGATATTTCTGTGCTTTCTGAGGTTTTTGAAGGAACATCAAGGTGATGCCTCTTCCCAAGCTCACTGGGCCTTATCAAGAGCTTTTTCCTCTGGTCTTCCTCCCGTTCCTTCAAGGAGTAAGCATAAGTTTAGGACCAGATCTGTACCTTCTGCTCCAGCCCAACAACCTCCTTCTGGCTCTTTTTTCCAGAGTACATCTCAGGTTGCTGGTGCCTCTACTTCATCCTCTGGTGCTCACCCTTTGAAACGCAGGAGAGGTTCTTGGCGTGGCTCTAAGGGCAGAGAAAGAGCTCTACCTCCAGGAGGACCTTCTTCTTCTTCTTCTTCTTCCTTGTCTCTGCGTAAGAATTTTCGGAAGTAGGAGTCATCACCTCGCCTGGAGACCGCAGTAGGAGCTTGTCTCTCCGCCATTGGTCAGCTTGGCAGGGGAGAGCGGTGGATGCTTGGGTGGTGGAGGTCCTGAAGGAAGGTTACGAGATCCCTTTTGTTTCCAGACCTCCACTTTCCAATCGTCCTCTCGAGTTCAGCAGTTATTACCCTCACTCAATCGGGTCAAGCCTTGGAGAAGGAGCTTTCGGCCCTCTTGGAGAAGGATGCCATAGAGCGAGCTCCTCCTTCTCCCGGGTTTTACTTCTCGGGATGTTTGTAGTTTCTAAAGTCCTCGGGTGCCTGGCGCCCCCATCATAGATCTTTCGGTTTTGAACAAGTTCATTCTAAAGTCCAAGTTCAGGATGGAGACGGTCCAGACTGTTCTTTCATCCGTCAGGAGGGGGGACTGGATGATTTCCATCGATCTGCAGGATGCTTATCTGCAAATCCCCATCCATCCAAGAAGCAGACCTTACCTTCGGTTTTTCACGGACTCGGGAGTTTTCCAGTTCAAGACCCTTTGTTTCGGCCTCACCACTGCTCCACAGGTCTTTTCTCGGGTGATGGCTCCTGTTTCAGCTATTCTGCATCAGTTAAATGTAAGGATGCTTCGGTATCTGGACGATTGGCTAGTCCAGGCCGAATCTCTAGAGAAATGTCTCCGGTCGAGGGAGATAGTTCTGTCTCTTTGTGTCGAGTTGGGCATTCGTGTCAACTTCGACAAGTCCAATCTAATCCCTTGCCAGATCATGACTTATCTGGGGATTGTTTTGAATTCCCAGATTTTGAGGGCTTCTCCCGCTCAGAAACGGACAGACAAGCTTCTGAGTCTGATCGAAGAATTTTTGTCCTCCGTAACGCAGCCATTTTATCTTTGGAGAGGTCTCCTGGGCCATTTGTCATCCCTCATCCAACTGGTTCCCGGACGTCGTCTCAGAATGAGGTCCCTTCAGTCGACACTTCGCCAGTCATGGGATTTCGTGTCCGAGGACACAATAGTCGCCGCTTCTCCACAATGTCGGAAGGATCTCCGTTGGTGGATGAAAGTTCACCGCCTCAAGTCAGGGACATCTCTTCTTTCGGTTCCTCCGGACCTAATGTTTTGGTCAGACGCCTTGGATTAAGGTTGGGGCGCACACCTGGGCTCCGAAGCCGCTTCGGGCCTTTGGTTAGAGGAGGAGAGGAGCATGTCAATAAATTGGAGGGAACTGAGGGCAGTGTACCTAGGCCTTCTTTCATTTATGGAACAACTGTTGGAGTCGGTTGTCGCGATCTTTGTCGACAACACCACAGCAGTCTCGTACTTGAGAAACCAAGGCGGCACACAGTCGGATCTTCTCACTCAAGAAGCCCGATCAATCCTGTGTTGGGCAGAAGACAAGGGGATTACGTTGGTCCCTCAGTTTATCCTGGGCCATCACAACGTCTTAGCAGACGCCTTGTTGAGACCGAACGAAGTTCAAGGGTCGGAGTGGACACTTTGCCAGGAAGTCTTCAACAGCCTCAGGAAGAAATGGCCTGTCACAGTCGATCTGTTTGCCACCCCACTGAATTTTCGGTGCCAGATATTCTTCACCCCTTACCAGACTCCTCAGAGTGCCGGGACAGACTCTCTTTTGCAGGACTGGGGGGGGGGGGGGGAGGGACTTCAAGCCTATGCTTTTCCTCCGTTCTCTCTGGTGAGGTCAGTCCTCAACAAAGTGAGGGCAACCAAGCGTCTGGATCTCACCTTGATCGCCCCCTTCTGGCCACAGAAGGAGTGGTTTCCCGACCTTCTGGAAGCACTGGTGGAACCCCCCATTCACCTGCCAGAGAGACCCATTTTCATCGGTTCCATCAGAGGCTCCACATGCTTCATCTTCATGCCTGGAGACTGTCAGGAGGTTCTCCAAGCACGAAGGGTTCTCCTCCAGAGTGGCGCGACAGTTGGCTCTTGCCAGACGGCAATCAACCAGAGTAAATTATCAGGCTAAATGGTCGGTTTACAGACGTTGGTGTAAATCTCAAGGACATTCAATTTCTAGACCTTCCTTACCGAAAGTAGCGGAGTTTTTAGTTCATTTACATCATGACAGGGCCTGTCACCTTCGTTGGCATTAAGGGTTTATAGGTCTATGCTTTCCTATGTTTTTAAGGCAAGGCTTCCTGAGATCTTCATCTTATGTCATTAGAGATTTACTTCGATCTTTTTCCCTATCTCGACCCAGGCCGCAGTGTTCGCCTCCGACATGGGACGTTAACAAAGTCCTTCAAGCCTTAAGGTTCCCTCCGTTTGAGCCTCTGAATTCTGCCAAATTTAGGACCTCTCTTCTAAGACACACTTCCTTGTCTCACTGGCTACAGCCAAGAGGTGGGTGAACTGCAAGCACTCTCTTTTCTGGTTGCCCAGATCTGGACAAGACATGATTTTGTCATACCTTCCTGAATTTGTCGCAAAGACTGAATCGTCTGATAATCCATTCCCAGGTCTTTCGTACTGAAGTCGCTGTCGACTTTGTTGGTAATTTAAATGAGGAATTAGTTCTTTGCCCTGTTAGGGCGCTCTCATGTTATTTACGCCGCACGAAGGACATTCAGGGTCGTCCCCGTCATCTGTTTGTTTCACCCCTAAATGTCAAGAGACCTATTTCAAAGAATGGTGTATCCTTTTTTCTCAGAGATCTGATCGTTAAAAACTGGTGGTTTCGGCTGCTGGGGAACGACCATACGCCGAGAGCACACAGTATTAGAGCAGTTGCTACATCAGTAGCTTTATGAAGAACGTCTCAGTCGCCAAGGTGCTTGAGGCGGCGACTTGGCGTTCTAATTCTGTTTTTTGCCTCTTTTTACTTGAGGGATATTTCTCTAGTTCTAGGCGACCTTCGTTCTTTGGGCCCGTTGGTGATGGCAGGACAGGTCGTCAGACAGGAGAATTAGGTAGTCTTCCTGTTTTACGTTTGGTTGCTACCTGTATATTATTCATTAATTTTTGTTTTGTTGTATATATTTTTTGTTTTTGTATTATAACCCATGGCAGTTTTTGACGTAGTTTATAATGGGAATTAGGCAGTTTGGTATTTAGTGTTTTTGATGACAAGGACTGACTGCTTGGCAACTCATGCTGCTTCCTTTTCAGTGTGAAATGGTTCCAGCCACTGGGTTATCGGCACTGGCGACTACGCTTCTCCCAGAGTCGATGCTGACCTAGGACTAGCCACTGGTTCGCTTGTCCTGACGACTCCTGCTTCTTCCACTGTCCTGGACAGGGAATTAGTCAATGGATCGTCTGCTGTAATCTGGTGACTCGCTCACCATCTACTTTTGTCTCACCTGTCTTCTCGGAGTCAGACACTCGTGTGAGATCAGGCGACATTTAGTAGCCCTGAGTTTTCTTGTTGACGAAGTCGGTTGCGTTGATACACCCCCGATGATCGTGTAACATGAGACCAGGTTGGACTGTCAGGCATTCGTCCTTCGGGACTGAATCGCCTTTTTGCTCCGCGCTCCTTTCTCTTGGCACCAGAAAAGCTCGAGTTAGGAGTTGCTCATGAGCTGATTCGTAGCTGGCGACGTCGGGTTGCGTTGATACACCCCCAAGGTTTGCTTAGCTTTGAATCGCCCACAGACAGTCCAGACACTCATCCTTTAGGGAAAGAATAGTGCTTGATAGTCTTCAGGGTGCAGCTTGCTGTCCGCAATTCGTCTGACTGGTCACCTGACTTTAGTACAGACGACTGACTATGCACTTACTCCTTGTCCTGTGCTACCGCAGTTTGGTGGCATTGGTAGGAGACTTTGAGTTGTTAGTATCTTAGACCTTGGGTTGAGTTTTGACTGCCTATGATATATAGTTTCTTTGTTTGTTTTCTCCTATTCTGACCGAAGGGGAATTGTATTCAGATTCCCACCCTCCTCCTTTTCAATGTGGTTAATCGGGCTAGATAAATTATATTAAGGTAATGTTTGATTAATATGGAATTTTTTGTACATGACTTCCCTGCCAGATATATACTTAGCTTAGGTCTCTGACGTCACGACAGAAAATTCAAAACTCGCGGCACACGCTACAGGTAGGTCAGGTGATCTACCTTACCCGCCGCTGGGAGGCGGGTGTAAGAACCAGTCCCCCTTTCTTCTGATTTATTTTCTGTCGCCGGCTGGACAAAACACCTGTTGTTCAGTCCTTACGATAGTTAAAATTCTTCTCGTTGCCGACGATTTGGATTTTGGTGAAGTACCCTTTGTTTGTTGGCTTGGCATACTACGCTTTTTTTGGACTGTTTTTTTGGATTTTTCTTTTGGATTTCTCTTACATATCTATAATCATGGATGATTCTGAAGTTAAGAAACCTAGTTTTTATTTAGGGTTTGTTCAGAGAAGGAATGTAAAGTTAGGCTTCCTAAAGCTGCACTAGATCCCTCACTCGGTATGTGAGTCGTGTAGAGGGAAGAATGCTCTTTTATTACCCTTGCAAAGAGTGTGAGAATTTGGATGAGGATGGTTGGAAGGCTCTCTCTTCTTATGTGAGAAAGTTAGAGAAGGATAGGGTGCGCAAGGCTTCTTCAAAGAGTTCTAGTAGATCGAGGGTGAGTGAAGTTGACGCTGAGAATCCTGTAGTAGAGGTAGTTTCCTTCTCCAGTTTCAGCCCCTGCGCCCAGCTTTGAACCCGAAGATTCGTTTTTCGGAAGTTGCTTCTGGGAGAGCCTCGATCAGGAGTAAGGAGAGCCTCGCTCGCTCTCGACAAGGTAAGAGTGATGATAGTGCAAGTGATCAGTGCAAGTGCCCCTAGTGCAGTGAGGGTGCGTCTGACCGGCTCACTAACGCTCCAGGCCTAGACCTCTTCCAGACTCCCAGAACCCAGTGGAGGAGGAAAGTCGAAAGCCGCAGGAAGGTTAGGGAGAACCCCCACCGGTCAGGCGTCCCCTCGGGCAGTTCCTGTTGCTCGTTCCCAGGCTGCCTTGGATCGAACCAAGAAGGAGTTATTGCGCCAGTGCTTCTCGTCATCTTCGTCGCCTTCTCCTCAGCGTAGATGGAGCGCATCGGAGTCGTCTCGCCCTCTCAAGAGGCCCTGGAAGGATCCTTGCGCCCTTCCTTCCAGCCCCGAATCCTTCGCGGAAGAGTCAGAAGTGGAACGCAAGAGAACCAAATTTATTTCGTCGGTTACGCTTCTCCTGGTTCGCTCTCGGACTTCGTCCCTGTAGAGGAGTTTAAGAGATCTCCTGCGCGTATCCTGGCGGTCTGCAGGCGCAGATTGCGGCTTTAGCGGAAGTATTCTATTGCCGGGACTTCTCATCGTCGGAAGGACGCCTCACTTCCGGTGAAGAAGTCTAAGAACGTTCTTCGGCTAAATCTCCTTTGGCT
Organism: Macrobrachium nipponense; assembly: GCF_015104395.2. Lineage (NCBI taxonomy): Eukaryota > Metazoa > Arthropoda > Malacostraca > Decapoda > Palaemonidae > Macrobrachium > Macrobrachium nipponense. The sequence goes on along the minus strand of NC_087214.1, from coordinate 32,685,578 downwards.
AGAAGAGCTTTTGAGCCTGTTAGTAGGAGGTCAAGAAGTGCAGGCTGGAGCCTGGGATCTTTCTCCGAGTAGGCTCTCCTCTCTTCCCAGCAAGAGTTGTGAGCATGTAAGGCGTAAGGAGCCAGACAGGCTCTCTCCTCAGGATTTCCGCTCCTCTTCAGTTAGGCGTCAAGAGCTTGACAGACGTCAAGAGCCTCGTTTTTCGTCAGGAGCGAAGGAAGAGTTCTTCGCCTGGTGGCCACTCTCCTTTTGACGGACGCTCTCCTGAGGCGGACTAGTAGGCGTCAAGAGCCTAGTAGGCGTCAAGAGCCTAGGTAGGCGCCAAGAGCCTGGTAGGCGGCAACGAAGTTTTCTCCTTCGTTAGATCTCTCCCGATTGGATAGGCGCTCAGAGCCTTGTAAGCGCCGCGCTTCTGACAGGGATTCATCTGTGGATGTTTTCTCTCCCCGTGGCAGGCGTCAAGAGCCTGGCAGGAGTATTGAGGATGGCAGGCGCCAAGAGCCTAGCAGGCGCAGAGAGCCTGATAGGCGCTCTCCCTTATCCAGACGCTCTTCTGTGGAGTTAGAATCTGTTTCCGACAGACGGGCCTCCACTTGTAGGCGCTCTCCTAGTAGGCGCTCCCCAAGTAGGCGCTCTCCTAGCAGGCGCTCACCAAGTAGGCTCTCTCCTGGGAGGCGCTCTCAAAGTAGGCGCTCTCCTAGTAGGCGCTCTCTAACTAGGCGCTCTCCTAGTAGGCTCTCTCCTGGGAGGTGCTCTCAAAGTAGGCGCTCTCCTGGTAGGCGCTCCCCGTGTAAGCGCTCTCCCGGTGGTTTTTCTTCCAGTAGGCGCTCTCCGAACAGGCGCTCTCCTAGGATTAGCTCTCCTCCAGGGCAGTAGAACTTCTAGACGTCATTCTTCGGAAGAATTTGTTGCTGATTCGGAGGAATATTTGCCCAAGGATGCTTCGGTTTCTTCGTATAAGAGACTTACAGACCTCCTCTTGCAAGATTTTGGGGAGTCTCTTTCGGCCGTTGCTCCTCCGTCTCCTCCGTCCTTATTTTTCACGACCAATACGGCTAAGAAGTCTTCAGTCGTTAAGATGAAGCCTACAGTGTCTATGAAGAAGGCTATGAAGAACTTTGACGACTGGTTGCTTTCAAAAGAAGAGAAGGGCAAGACAGTTTTTTCTTTTCCCCCGTCCAAGTCAATTCTGACGGTAAGATGGGGTTCTGGTACGAGTCAGGAGAGCCATTGGGTCTAACCTCTCCCTCTTCTGCAGACTCGGACTTCTCTTCGTTGGTCGATTCCGCACGTCGCTCGGCGCTGAATTCTGCGAAGACGACGTGGGGTATGAGCGAGTTGGATCACCTTCTGAAGGGAATGTTCCGAGTCTTAGAAGTTTTTAACTTTCTGGACTGGACCCTGGGAGTGTTGGCTAAGAGGACTCAAGAGCAAGACACTCTTTCGCCTGAAGACCTCCACGCAGTTCTGTCTTGCATGGACAAGGCAGTGAGAGACGGTTCCGGGGAATTGCTTCACTTTTTGGTGCAGGAGTGGTAAAGAAGAGGGCCGTTTTCTGCTCTTTTCTTACCAAGGCGGTTTCTCACGCACAGAGAGCTTCCTTGCTGTATTCACAGCTTTGCCCCGCAACTCTTCCCCAAGAAGACCTATTAACGATATCTCAGTCGTTATCAGCAAAAGCGACGCAGGATATGCTAGCTCGCTCGGCTAGAATTCCGAAACCTTCGTTTCAGCAGAAGACGAAGAAAGATGGTGCTCAACAAAGTAGGCAAGAACCCCTTTCGAGGAGGACCTTCGTCTCGCTCTTCTTCCTCCAGAGGTTCGAGACCACCTAGAAGAGGAAGGACCTTCTCCCGGGTCTATTAGGGCCAAGAAGTAGTTCGGGTGTCCTCCAGACAACTGTGTGCCAGACTTCTGAACTTTGCAGATGTCTGGGCACGAAAGGGGGCGGACAACTGGTCCCTCGCGATCATCAAGAGGGATACCTCATTCCCTTTATTTCGAGACCACCCTTGACCACCACTCCAAGGGCACTGGTGGCCAAATACAAAGACCCCACTAATGAATCAAGCCCTCGCTCTAGCGGTAGAGCTGATGTTAGAGAAAGAGGCAATAGAGATGGTTCAGGACCCTCTTTCAGCGGGGTTCTACAACCGTCTGTTCCTAGTTCCCAAGAACTCAGGAGGATGGAGACCGGTTCTGGACGTAAGTGCCCTGAATGTCTTTGTGAAGAAGAGGAAGTTCGCTATGGAGACGACGTCATCAGTCTTAGCAGCTCTTCGTCCCGGGGACTGGATGGTGTCGCTGGACCTTCAGGACGCTTACTTCCATGTGCCGATCCATCCTTCTTCTCGCAAATATCCCAGATTCATGTGGGAGGGAACGTTTTTCAGTTCAGGGCCCTATGCTTCGGCTTTCCACGGCCCCCCCCCCAAGTATTCACAGGACTGATGAAGAACGTTGCCCAGTGGCTTCATCTCGAGGGAGTGAGGATTTCCCTCTACTTGGACGATTGGCTTATCAGGGCCAAATCCAAGGAGAAATGTCTGGAGGACTTACGAGTGACGTTGGATCTAGCAGCTTCTCTGGGTTTGCTAGTGAATTTCGAGAAGTCACAGCTAATCCCCAGTCAAGAGCGTATCTATCTGGGATTCTGATGGCTTCTCAGGTTTTTCGGGCGTATCCGTCCCCAGAGAGGATAACCCGAGGTTTGGAGAAGGTAGCAATCTTTCTAGAGAAATGTATGCACAGCGAGGGAGTGGGATGAGTCTGTTGGGGACACTCTCCTCGCTGGAGCAATTCGTTTCTCTAGGAAGGTTGCACCTCAGACCCCTACAGTTCTTCCTGACGAGGAATTGGGATCGAAATCTCAAGGTCTGGACTTGCGTTCAAGATTTCGCAAGAGATAAAGGAGGATCTACGTTGGGTGGCTAGACCCTCTATTGTTCAAGGAAGGCCTTTCCTTGCAGGTTCGGAACCCCAACAGGTGTGTGTATGCAGACGCTTCGGACAAAGGTTGGGAGCTACTCTCGGGTCGAGAGAAGTGTCAGGCACCTGGATGGGGGATCAGGTGTCCGGCACATCAACAAGAAGAGCTAACAGCGATTTGGTTAGCTCTCAAGACCTTCGAACCCTCGTAAAAGGGAAATATGTTCAGAATCAACTCCGACAACAACTACAGACCCTGGCTTACATTCGGAAACAGGGGGGGACTCACTCTTTCTCCCTGTACGAGACAGCGAGATCGCTCCTCTTGTGGTCAGAGGAAAGGAACATAAGGCTTCTCACCAGGTTCGTACAGGGAGAGAAATGTCAGAGCGGAGTCTGCTAAGCAGAAGGAATCAAGTCCTTCCCTCAGAGTGGACTCTGCACGCGGACGTATGCCAGGAGCTGTGGAGGACGTGGGGCAGGCCCCATCTCGATCTATTTGCGACCTCCAGGAATGCGCAGGATAGATCTATACTGCTCCCCTATTGCAGACCCAAGAGCAGTGGCAATAGATGCATTCCTGATGGATTGGAGGAATCTGGATCTTTACGCGTTCCCGCCTTTCAAGATTATAGGGGAAAACGTTTAAGGAAATTCGCAGCGTCAGAGGAACAAGGATGACGTTGATAGCTCCGTTCTGGCCCGCCCACGACTGGTTCACAGAGGTACTGGAATGGCTGGTGGATGTCCCAAGATCCCTACCTCTAAGAGTCGATCTGCTCAAACAGCCCCACTTCGACAGGTTTCACAAAAACCTCCCCGCTCTCAGTCTGACTGGATTCAGACTATCTAGAGTCTCGTCAGAGCTAAGGGCTTTTCGGCAAAGTCTGCAAGGGCTATTGCCAATGCACGTAGACCTTCCACATCTAGAGTCTACCAGTCGAAGTGGGATGTTTTTCGACGCTGGTGCAGGACGTCATAAAGTTTCCTCCTCCAGTACCTCTGTGACTCAGATTGCAGATTTCCTTATCTTCCTGAGGGAAAAATGCGGGTTGGTTGTCTCCACCATCAAGGGATACAGGAGCATGCTTTCCTCAGTTTTTCGTCATAGAGGATTAAACATATTCTGAGGACAAGGACCTCCATGATTTAATCAGATCGTTTGAAACGGTTAAAAGACCTCCTCCTTAGTGCCTAGCTGGAATCTTGATGTCGTGCTGCTCTTCCTGAGGTCCTCAAGGTTTGAACCTCCCCATACTGCTTCGTTCAGAGACCTTTCGATGAAGACACTTTTTCTCTGTGCGTTAGCGTCAGCGAAGAGGGTCAGCGAGCTGCAGGCTCTAGAAGGTGAGGTAGGTTTCCAAGGAGGCTCCGCGGTTTTGCTCTTTTCTTCCGGCTTTCCTAGCCAAGAATGAAAACCCTTCTTCGCCGTGGCCCAGGAGCTTCGAATCAAAAGCGTATCCTCCTTAGTTGGGACAGAAGAGGAGAGATCTCTTTGCCCGGTGAGAAGCCTGAAATATTATCTTCAGAGGAAGAAAAGACTTGCCGCTAATGAGAGCAATCTCTGGTGCTCTGTAAGGACCCCAGTAGGCCCTTATCTAAAAATGCACTCTCATTCTTTATCAGGAATATTATTAGAGAAGCACACACTTCTTGCAATCAGCCAACAGTTTAACCTTCTGAAAGTCAAGGCGCACGAAGTACGGGCCATCGCGACGTCTTTGGCTTTCAGAAGAATTTGTCATTACAAACCTTATGAGAAGGCCACTTTTTGGAGGTGTGAATCAGTCTTCTCTAATCACTACCTAAGGGACGTATCGATTACGTATGATAAAGTGTTTTGGGCTAGGCCCTTACGTATCGGCGGATTCAGTGCTGGGGCAGGGGACTGAAAACACATCCTTTTTAATCCTTTTTCCCTGTTAGTTTTAAGTTTGATTTTTTGGTTGTAACGAAGGAGGTTGCAAGAGGCAGCTCCTTCTTTCGTATACTAATGTTAGTATTTGGTTAGGTGATCGGTTTGTGCTTGAGGCTCCTTGCAATTGGTAGTGATAGGCTCTGGCATGTAAGCGGGTTGATCCCCATTGACCAGATCCTGCTTGGATTCTGCCAAGTAAGTGGACTCAGTTCCCATTGGTAGACCCAAAGAGTTCTTCAGCCATAGTCACGCCCTCGCTGAGACTCTTTAGGCAATGCAGACTAATAGACAGTAACTATCAAGTCTTCTGCCTAAATCAGTAGAACCAGAGGTTTTAATTATGTATTCCTTTAACATGTGTTGTCCCCACTTTCTAAGTAAGTATGTGTCTCTTTCCCTCACCAAGGGTGTCAATCAGCTAAGTATATATCTGGCAGGGAAGTTCATGTACAAAAATGATATTGTTAGTATACAATAAAGTTTTGTACATACTTACCTGGGCAGATATATACGATTGATGGCCCGCCCAGCCTCCCTCAGGAGACAGGTGGAAGAAAATAACCTGACAAGAAAGGGGGACTGGTTCTTTACACCCGCCTCCCAGCGGCGGGTAAGGTAGATCACCTGACCTACCTGTAGCGTGTGCCGCGAGTTTTGAATTTTCTGTCGTGACGTCAGAGACCTAAGCTAAGTATATATCTGCCAGGTAAGTATGTACAAAACTTTATTGTATACTAACAATATCATTTTTATTCTAAAATTAATATTAATAATACTTACCTGTACTATTTATCTAGTCCCACCCATCCTACCCCACGATCTGCCTATCACAACTGATTTGAGGGAAGGTTTTTGTATCTCAACGACAGTGTTGCCAACTGGCGGACAGAATAGGAGGTAACAGGGTTGCCAATGTGGTAAATTTTGGTGCGGTTTTTGTGGATTTAGGGCTAGATAAATTATACAGGTAAGTATTATTAATATTAATTTTAGAATATAAATTCCATTTCCAGGCCTAAAACACATGTTCTAGGGTTACGACGCCGATCCGACGGAAGAAATATGACTCCAAAAAGGCAAAATACGGTACATACTTGAGTAATATAAAACTTCATGTAATGTTCAACCCCATTTTTACTGCATATTTTGTTCATGAAACTTACCTGTCAGATATATATAGCTGTATTTTTCCGAGTCGGCAGAATTTTAAACACTTACGACACACAGTGGGAGTCAGGTGGTTAGTACCCATTCCCGCCGCTGGGAGGCGGGTATCAGGAACCATTCCAATTTTCTATTCATAATTTTTCTGTCGCCGGTGTTGTAAACATCCGTTTGCAGCACCTCCGTCTAGATTTTGGAAACTTATTGGCTCCTTGAGTATCCCTTTTGGTTTTTTTGGTATCTGAATTGGATCGGTGGCTAGGCACACGTTGATAGTGGATTGATTTGATTTTGGTATTGATTTTTCTTTGAATAAGATGTCAGGGTCTAGTTCAGCTAGCGCTAGATTTTGCTCTAAGTCTGAATGTAGAGGTAGGCTACTGAAAGCTTCAGTAGACCCACATACTGTATGTAAGGTTTGCAGGGAGCATGAATGTGCGTTTGAAAGCCGTTGTAAGGAGTGTGAAAGCTTAACAGATTCTGAGTGGAAGGCGTATGAAACCTATCTTAAGAAACTTGAGCGGGATAGGTTAAGGAGGTCTTCCTCCAGGAGTGTTTCGGGTAGGCAAGATTTTAATGATTCTCCTGCTAACCCTCCTTCTGTAGTTAATGCTCCTCACTCTTGTAGTGTTGCCCTCGGGCCCTGAAGCAGTGTCTGTAGAAGGTAATACTTTATCCTTGATTCTTGAGTCGATTCGTAACTTGGAATCAAAAGTGATGGCTCTTGAAAGCAAAAGTGATGTGCTAAACTGCTGTGAAAGTGCCCCTTGTGTAGTGGAGGGTGCGTCAGATCGGCCTTATTTCGCCTCTAGGCCGGGACCTCTGCTTGACTCCCAGGTTACGGGGAGAGAGCATGTCGAAAGCCGAAGGAGGGTTACGAGGAACCCCCACCGATCTGACATGCCTTCGGCAGCTTCTGATGAACCTACCCAGACTGCCAAGGAGCGTGTGCGTGCACGTCTCCTCAAGGAGTGCTTTTCGTCTTCAGAGGCTTCCTCCCTGCGCAAGGGGTGGAGCTCTCATGCTGCATCACATCCGTTGAAAAGGACGGCGCGTGTTTGGGACGCTTCACGTCCAAGTTCTCCGGAACTTTGCTCTTCACCAGATAGTGCGTTCGCTGCTTTTCCTCCGCAGAAGAAGCGTAAGGATTCTTCGGATGTGGAGTCTTTACTTGGTGACTCTTTCGAGCGCCGCAGTCGCTCTAAGGTGCGTGAAGTGGCGGTTCCTGGGAGTAGGAAGAAGGCGTCCCCTTGCCACTCTCCTGCTCACAGGATCAGCCCCTCCCCAGAAAAGGAGGCGTCACCTACAAGGAAGATTCTTCAGTCGCTGCAGCAGCAACTTCAAGATGTGCTTGCAACTAGAGAGAGACTTCCACGTCACCGTAGGAAGGATGACAGTCTTCCTGTGAAGAGGTCGAGGTGTTCTCCCTCTCCTCCTCGCTCGTCTCTCTCCGTTTGAGTCTCCCTCTAGAGTTCGTTCTGCTCCCCAGCGGCTCTCTAGAGGAGGTGAGAAACTCGTTACTCAACTCGTTTCTCGCTCTCGGGAAGCGGTTTTATCCGCTCGTACGAAACCTGATGATAGGAAGCGTGTTTCAGTGGACGCCGAGCGCGCTTCAGTGCAAGTCAAGCGCGCTTCAGTGGACGCCGAGCGAGCTTCGGTGCAAGTCAAGGGCGTGCCAGTGGATGCTCAGCGTGCGCCAGTGGATGCTCAGCGCGCGCCAGTGGACGCCAGGCGTGCACTAGTGGCTGTCGAGCGTGCTCCAGTCGGCGCCAGAAGTGTGGCATCGGACGCCAAGCGCGCACCTGCGGACGCCAGTTTCATACCACCGCAAGCGCAGGTGGAAGCGGGAACTCTCCCTGTTTGCCGCTCTTTCTCTTTTGAGAAGGCTCGAGATTCTTCTTTACTTCCTCCGACTTCTCCAGTGTCTGATGAGGAAGTTAGTGACGCTTTCGTCGAAGTGGATGAGGAACAGCAGTTGGCTCCCGTCTCGACGGACTACAAGATTTTGACTCTTCTTCTCCAATCGGTGTTTGGAGACACATTTCAGCCTGAAGCTCCGCAAACTCCACCCTCTCAGTTTTCTTCATCCAAAGCTTCTAAGATCTCGGGCTTTGTGAAAATGAAGAAGTCGCTTTCCACGAAGCAAGCTTTTCGCAAAGTCCACGATTGGATGGAAAGGAAGAAGGCTTCAGGCAAGACTTCTTTCGCTCTGCCGCCTTCAAGACTTTGCGGCAAAGCCGGTATGTGGTACGAGACGGGAGAAAATGTCGGAGTTAAACTTCCAGCCTCGGCTCAAGGCGATTTTGGAAGTATTGTGGATGCCTCCAGAAGATCACTTCTGTCATCTTCGAAAGTCTCTTGGACTCAGCGAGCTAGACTTTCATCTCAAAGGCCTCTTTAGGACTCTAGAGGTCTTTAACTTTCTTGACTGGTGTCTAGGAGTTTTGGATGCCAGGTTCAGAAGTCCTGATTCCATTAGTCTGGGGGAGCTGTCCAGTGTATTGTCTTGCATGGACAAGGCCGTCGGAGATGGTTCTGAGGAGTTGACTGCTCATTTCAGCACGGGACTGCTTAAGAAAAGAAAACTCTTTTGTAATTTTACCGCTAAATCGGTCTCTCCAGCGCAAAAGGCGGATTTACTTTTCGCTCCGTTCTCAGATCATCTCTTCCCCCAGTCTATGGTAAAGGACATAGCCGCCAGTCTGCAAGAGAAAGCAACACAAGACCTTCTGGCTCAGTCATCAAGGAGACCAGCAGGTACATCGTCTTCTGGGGTCCCTGCTGTAAAGAAATCGAAGCCCTTTCGATCTGGATCTTCCTCGAAGCCAGCCCCTCGAGGAAGAGGCACTTCCAGAGGCAAGACCCCCGCTTCTTCAAAGAGCAGGAAGTGATATGGAAGTCCTTCAGCCACTGGTAGGAGCCAGACTTCTACATTTCGCGAGAGCCTGGGAAGAGAGAGGTGCCGACGCTTGGTCTCTGGACATCGTGAAGAAGGGGTACAGAATTCCGTTCCTGAAGTTGCCCCCGCTGTCTTCGACACCAAAGGATTTGTCTCCTTCATATCGAGGAGAAAAACAGAAAGTGCTTCATGATCTACTAGATCAAATGATCGAGAAGCAGGCGGTGGAACAGGTCTTCGACCTGGGTTCTCCAGGTTTTTACAACCGTCTGTTCCTAGTGCCGAAGCAGTCGGGGGTGGCGCCCCGTTCTGGATGTCAGCAGCCTAAACCGCTTCGTTACCAAGCAGAAGTTCAAGATGGAGACACCTCAATCTGTGCTAGCAGCCTTAAGACCGGGGGATTGGATGGTCTCACTAGACCTTCAGGACGCATATTTTCACATCCCCATCCATCCCCAATCAAGGAAATACCTGCAGTTTGTTCTGAAAGGGAAGGTATTCCAGTTCAGGGCACTCTGCTTCGGTCTAAGCACAGCGCCGATGGTGTTCACCGTTCTTATGAAGAACGTTGCGAGGTGGCTCCATCTTGCGAAGATAAGGATCTCTCTCTACCTAGACGATTGGCTTATTCGAGCCTCATCGCAAGACCGGTGTCTGGAGGACCTTCACACGACTTTGTCGTTAGCAAAGTCCCTGGGACTTCTAGTGAACCTCGAAAAGTCGCATCTGACTCCTTCTCAATCCTTAGTCTATCTGGGGATTCAGATGGACTCAGTGGCTTTTCGGGCTTTTCCGTCCCAGGGGTGACAACTTCAATGCCTAGACAAAGTGTCAGCCTTTCTAGGGAAAGAAACATGCTCGATGAGGGAATGGATGAGTCTGCTGGGGACCATTTCCTCACTGGGGAAGTTTGTTTCTCTGGGAAGTTTGCACCTTCGACCCTTTCAGTTCTTCCTATCCAACAATTGGACGCGCAAACAAGATCTGGAAGCGATCTTGTTGTTGACGGAAGAGGTGAAAGAACACCTAAGATGGTGGTCGGATCCGCAGAAGCTTGCAGAAGGGCTTTCGCTCAAGCTTCGGAACCCCGACCTAGTGTTGTTCTCCGACGCGTCTTCCATGGGTTGGGGAGCAACACTAGGAGGGAGAGAAGTGTCAGGCACCTGGAGAGGGGAACAGGTGTCCTGGCACATAAATCTCAAAGAACTTTCAGCGATTTACCTTGCGCTAAGGTTCTTTCAAGAGGAAGTCTCCAACAAAGTGGTTCAGATCAACGCAGACAACACCACAGCCCTGGCATACCTCAGGAAACAGGGGGGAACTCATTCTCCTTCTCTGTTCGCCATCGCGAAGGATGTCCTGCTATGGGCGAAGTTGCAAGGCGTCACAATCCTGACAAGATTCGTGTCAGGTGTAGAGAACGTTCGAGCGGACCTTCTCAGTCGGCAAGGACAGCCTCTGCCGACAGAATGGACCCTTCATCAGGAGGTATACCAGTCGTTGTGGAAGCTGTGGGGACGTCCTCATGTGGACGTTTTCGCAACTTCCCGGACGAAGAGACTTCCGTTGTATTGCTCCCCAGTTCTGGACCCGGGAGCAGTGGCAGTAGACGCCCTACTTTGGAATTGGTCGGGACTGGACATTTACGCCTTTCCCCCATTCAAGATCCTCGGGGAAGTAATGAGGAAGTTCGTGGCATCAGAGGGAGCGAGGATGACCCTCATCGCCCCCTTCTGGCCAGCGGCCGACTGGTTCACAGAGGTAATGTCCTTCCTGGTAGACTTTCCGAGGACTCTGCCCCTAAGGAAAGATCTACTCAGACAGCCCCACTTTGAGAGGTACCACAAAAACCTCCCCGCTCTGAGTCTGACTGCGTTCAGACTATCAAGAAGTTGGCCAGAGCGAGGGGTTTTTCAAGACCTGTGGCTAAGGCGATTGCCACTGCAAGGAGGCCCTCCTCAATCGCAGTATACCAATCGAAGTGGGCTGTCTTCAGAAGTTGGTGCAGGAAGAAGGGCATTTCCTCCACCTCAACCTCTGTGAGCCAGAAAGCAGATTTCCTTCTTCACCTCAGGAAAGAAGCGAAATTAGCTGTTCCCACGGTTAAAGGCTACAGAAGCGTGCTTTCTGTAGTCTTCAGACATAGAGGACTCGACTTAGCAAATTACAGAGACCTTCATGATCTCATTAGATCCTTCGAGACTATGAAGGCTCTCCAACCTAAAGTACCATCGTGGAATTTGGACGTGGTACTTGAGTTCCTGATGTCGAGTCAGTTTGAACCGCTCCATTCAGCTTAGCTTAGGAATCTGACAAAGAAGACCATTTTCCTAACTGCTCTGGCGACGGCGAAGAGGGTTAGCAAAATCCAGGTTATAAGCAAGCACATTGGGTTCACGGATCATAGTGCGGTTTGTTCCCTAAGTCCTACGTTCTTAGCAAAGAACGAGAACCCTTCCAACCCATGGCCGAGGACGTTTGAGATCAAAGGGTTGTCGGAGCTAGTGGAACCTGAACCTGAGAGAGTCCTGTGTCCTGTCAGGGCTCTCAAATTATATTTGCAGAAAACCAAAGCTTGCAGAGGCTCTTCTGAGAACTTGTGGTGGCTCGTGAAAAAAACCGGATCTTCCTATGTCAAAGAACGCATAATGGCGTTCTTCTTAAGAGTACGGTAAGGAAAGCTCATGAAAAGTGTAGTGAGAGTGATATGAAGCTCTAAAGTGAAAGAAATCCCATGAGTTGAGGGCTATAGCTACCTCGGTGGCTTTTCACAAAAATATGGCACTCAAAGACATTTTGAGCGCCACTTATTGGCGAAGCAATTCGGTGTTCGCTTCACACTACCTGCGGGAGGTGAAAGCAACATACGAAAATTGCTACTCGCTCGGACCATACGTCGCTGCAGACACTGTTTTGGGGGCAGGAGGTAGCACTCATCCTATCCTTTAATGGTTAGGTGAGTTTTTAACTTGTGTTTTATGGTTGTGGGGTGACCGCCTGGGGCGGATCTCCCTTCCATTAGCTTAGTCTAAGGGGGATACCTTTGGTAGGCTATGCCAGGTGGTTTTGTTTTACTTCGTTGCCCTCATTGTATGGTCAATGGTCTAGTCACGTCCTGGTCTCGCCCGTTGACAGATCATCTGGAGTGCACCAGCTATATAGGTCTCTACCTCGCTGGCAACTCTAGTAGCACAAGCAGACTTACGTGGCAGTAACCACAAAGCCAGCTATGCTAACAGGTAAGGAACCAAGATATCAATTATCTGCATATATATGTTTCCTAAAATCTTCTATTCTGTCTACTCCCACCACCAAAGGTGGGATTCAGCTATATATATATCTGACAGGTAAGTTTCATGAACAAAATGATATTGTAATGATACAATTAAGTTTGTTCATGACTTACCCTGGCAGATATTATATCAAGTACCCACCCACCTCCCCTCAGGAGACAGTGGAAATAAAAATTATGAATAGAAAATGGGAATGGTTCCTGATACCCCGCCTCCCAGCGGCGGGAATGGGTATCTAACCACCTGACTCCCACTCTGTGTCTAAGTTTTTTAAAATTCTGTCGGACTCGGAAAATACAGCTATATATATATCTGCCAGGTAAGTATGAACAAACTTAATTGTATCATTACAATATCATGTTTATGATGACGGTTCGTGAAGTGAAGTAAGCTTCCAAGAAAATAAGTAGTGTTTTCGTTGAAAGCCCATTTACTTTATTTATGCAATGTGTGCTATGAAGAAAGATTGAGTTCTGTGGGCTTTGTTAGTAAAATTCAGAATGACTCTTATAAAGCGCCTCAGTGGCGTGGTCGGTTTGATCTTGGCCTGCCACCTCGGTGGCTGCGAGTTCAATTCTTGGGCATTCTATTGAGGGGTCAGAGATGTATATTTCTGGTGATAGGAGTTCACTCTCGACGTGGTTTGGAAGTCACGTAAAGCTGTTGGTCCCGTTGCTGAATAACTACTGTTCTATGCAGTGTAAAAAAAAACACCATGCAATACAATGACACTTATAATATATTACCAAATAAATCTTCACTTCACGGTAGGGCTGTACATTCTGTTTCTTTGGCTCTTCGTACAGCTGATGGAATATGCTCCATTTGGACTCAAAAGTCCTGAATAATTTGTTTCTGAGAGCTGAAAATTGAAGCAGTGAAGAGTTAATGTTGACAGTCCAAGAATGTTGAAATGCACTGGGAGCTGAGAGAATCACATCTGTCTGTTAAGGGACATGTTTTACGGACTGCTGTGCATGTTGGAACTAAATATAAAGATTGGGTGGTTGACTTAGTTTTCACTTAAAAATTATGGCAAATGACTATAGGTCAGTGGGGGAATAGTGCTGTCAGTGCTCCTCACGCAGTGCACTGTATACATTACCTAAGGTTCTTTGGATTGTTTCTTTGGCCCCTAGCTGTAACCCCATTCGCTCTGTGTACTAAACCTCCATTCATATTCTCTTTAGTCCATCTTGCTTTCCACCCTCACCAAACAATGGTTTCAACATTATTTCCAGCACTGAATGGCCTCATAGGTCCCAGTGTTTGTTGTTTGGCCTAAATTCTACATTCCATTCCATTTTTGTATTTCCCCTTCTCCTTATTTCAAATTTGATTGTGCTGCTGCAACACTTGGTGGGAATTCTAGATGTATGACATTCAGTTCATGACAGTATTTGACTTAAGTGTGTATCCCCCTCATGTCCATTTGTGTTGCCCAGGATTTTTTCATCTTTAATTTGTATCTTGAGTCTGTCAAGAGGTCCTCCAGCCACGGTATTATGTTTCATTACCAGCTGCAGTATTCTGTCCTAGTATTAAATCTGAATTGTGATAACTAGGGTTTAGTGACTGACACAGATTATTAGCACTATAGTATTCTAAACCAGTATAGTTCCCAAATTATTTTTTTCATTGTTGGCCATGCCCCACCAAATCACTGCTTAAAATCCTGCTGGCCCCCTGTGGTGATATATAATTCTTATATGTTCATGTGGAGGAAGCCTAAAGGCCATTAACTTGGTTTCAACATTCTCGAATTGCCCCCTTAAAAATCAAATTACCTCTCCCACGTTGGGAACCACCATTCTAAACCAACCATACAAACCTCATGAGTATAGAATCTGAGGATTTCTGCATAATACAGGCAGTCCCCGGGTTACGACAGGGGTTCCGTTTTTGAGACGCGTCGTAAGCCGGAACATCGTCAAATATCCTAAGAAAACCTTATTTTAATACTTTGGGTGCTTTCAAAACTATGTAACTGCATTCTTATTGCAATTTTCATAAAAAAAAACCCTCAAATATTGATTATTTTGCATTATTGGTGTCATATTTCTTCTTCTGGAAATAATTTCTGATGAATATAATTGAAAAGCGCCTTAACCGTGGAACATCGTAAGCCAAACCTGTTGTAACTTGGGGACTGCCTGTACTGGGAATTACAAGATGTGCACCGTAGGCATTACTTGAGGTTCTTTGTAGCATCCATTCGGCCCTAGCTGCAACTACTTTCATTCCATTTACTATACCTCCATTCATATTGTCTTTATTTCATCATACTTTCTGGCCTCTTAATATATCAATTTTCTACATTTCCAGTGATGATTGACCTCATAGGTCCTGGCACTTGGCCTTTTGCCTAAATTTTATATATCTATTTCAATTCGAAAGTGCTTAGTCCCTTCAAAAGCTGGACAGTAAATTAGGGAACAAGTGATTATTTTCAGCACAGACATTCGGATATTTTTCTCAACAGACATTTAAAAGCCCTAATCAGTTTGGGAGTTATAGTAATTGGGTGGTAACTGGCAGGGCGTGGCCTACAACTTCAACCATATTTGTTAATGGAGTAACATTAACCTCTTGTGGACGGGTAACAAACATACATATATTTATATGTTTACAAAGTATGGCTCTGTGCTGGAGTCCCGGTAACATACATATACATATGTACAAGATTTCGCGCATTACAGTTTGAAGAATTTTGTGGGAAAAATATTCCAATTGCTGTTTATCACTGTTGGCAACTCTTCAGATTGCAGTACGAGAGTTAGAGTGAGCTGGGAGAGATTTAGTTTTGCTTGAGGTGGGGAAGGGGAATGTTGTCCCAACTTCCCATCCGAGGATGCGACGTAAATATTTTACAATAAATGTACTCGGGATTTGTTATTGCTTTTAGTTCTTATCTATGTTGATGATGTGTGAGGTGTGATTATAATTTTACAAAATGAAAAAAGCATAAAAAAACACTAATAACTAGATAAAATCAGCATATTTTCACAACTGTATTAGGGAAAAGAGGCCCACACTGGGTGGGAAATATTCACATTCAACTTCCCATGGAAGGTACAGAAATTTTTCTAGAATTTACTTTTCTGTACCATGTGCATATGCATATCTTCCTCTTTCCATTGAATTTTTTTTAATTGGCCATCCTTAAATTTAGCCGGGTCATGGGTGAAAGTATTAGCGTCTATTAGCTTGGACTGTGAGGGTTAACAGTTCAACATATAGACAGAGCCCCTTCTAGGAAACTTGCAAAAAATAGCAAAGTTTAGTAGCTAAGTAATCAGCACTATATTTACAAAATAAACTGGAAAAATGCCATTTGCATGTACAGCTTAACCAACAAAGTCAAGTAAAAGATTTTTAATAATAATAAAAAAAAATCAATGTACGTAGCTTCAAAAAGGATTTGGCAATGTCTAGCAAAAGGCTTTGTTAGTCAGATATCCTTCTAATGGATTCACTTCTAGATTGCTTTAGCTTATTTCCAGCTTTTTATCTAATTGTTTTGTAGCAGCTGATGAGAATGCTACCTCTGTCTTCCATCTCTACAAAGGCTTCTATTGTTTGAAGCAATCTTTTCACCTCAGTTGATGACCTGTCTGTCTCATCTATTCATACTTGTCTGATGAATAAACCTTCCATGTTTTGTCTTCAGTCACCCTTTAATGGTGATGGTACTTAATACTACTGCATTGCCTTACCCTCGCATGTTAACTTTATCTTGTGTATCTATCTGAATGGGGATTTGTTAACAGTTGAATTCCATGCCTCCAAGACTCTGTCTCTGCTTTTTTTTTTTACCTCTTGTCATCCAGTTCTCCTTGTTTCAATGAAAGTTGGCATTTCTCTCTTGTTGACATTTGTTTTTCAAATTGCTGTGTTGTTCAGAACTTCAGATTCTGGAAGTTTTTTGATTTGGTATTTAAGTTTTGTATTGGAATTTTAGTATTTACTATTATATTAAAGTTTAGACTACCAAGTAACATTCCTAGACAGTGTGTTCACCAGAGGGATTTGCTCATGAACAAAAATTCTTGTTACTCAAAAGTTAAACAACTAGGACATCTTGGCAGCTTAATTTGAAGGGACCTGACGAAGGACCTTTAGTGCTGCCTACATACAGCATAGCATGCAAGTCAAAGTGTAAGCAGTTCAAGGCATATTTGTCCCCATTTGGATAATTGCTTTCATGTCTGGGATACTTGCTTTCATTTCCTGCCTCGGTGAGATAAGGGCGATAGACAATTGTATCCGACTACCATGATTCAGTTAAGAGACAGGATGAGGTTATCATATGTTTGAGGTACCTTAAGTGTGTGTGTTATAGTGTAAACTACACTGCTTAACGGAAGGCTGCAAAAGGCTAAGGGGGCCTCCCCTTGAAAGAGGTGTAGTTGGGGATGCATTACCTTGGTAGAAAACTATTTTAATTCTCTTTTGATTCATCTGAAAGGGGGTTGGATAGTCCACAGCTGGTATCAGTCTCCATAGATCTTGCTAAGGGCTTCCTGCCATAGGCCTTGTTATGAAGGCTTTTGTATTGTAATAGCAACAACCATTTGATCTTGCTTAGTCAACCAAGTTACATGCACATCAAGAGCTGGAATACTCGAAGAGGCCTGCAGGATAAGAATTTAAGACTGCTCGTCCTTCATTTGTCAGTCCTTCCTTCTTCCCCATTGTGGGGTAATGCCATCAGTGCACCTCATGCAGTGCAATGTAGTCATTACTTAAGGTTCTTTGCAGCATCCCTTCGGCCTATAGCTGGAACACCTTTCATTCTGTTTACTATACACTTCGTTCATGTTTTTATTTCTAGCAATTTTTTCATAGTGCGACTGTGAGACACTCCTCTGTGACACCTTTAAAACCTCTTTACTCTGAATTTCCCTTTCAGTGCTGAACGACCTTGTAGGTCCCTGCACTTTGACCATTGGCCTAAATTTTGTATTCCAGTTCCAATTCCTTTATCCTCCTTTTGTGTGGAGACTCACTCTCTCTCTCTCTCTCTCTCTCTTTCTATTGAGCTCAAAGGGAGGTTAAGCGTCTCGGTGGCGTGGTTGGTTTGGTCTTGGCCTGCCACCTCAGTGGCCGCGAGTTCAATTCTCAGGCATTCCATTGAGGGGTCAGAGATGTGTATTTCTGGTGAAAAGTTCATTCTCGACGTGGTTCGGAAGTCACGTAAAGCCGTTGGTCCCTTTGCTGAGTAACCACTAGTTCCATGCAAAGTAAAAACACCATACAAACAAACTAACAAACAATCAAAGGGAGGTTTGTAACACCCATCAAGCTCAGTTTCTCTATGGAAATATGTAATACAAACCACCCTACTTACGAACATTCAACAAACACATGGGATCGCAAATGAAAATTGTGTTCCGAGCACTCCCCTTTGCCACCTGTAAGTCCAGATTTTGGTTTGCATGCCTATTCTGTACTGTATTTACAATGTATTGTGTTTTAGGATGAAAATTGTACAGTACTGTATTCATTTTATATCCCACTATATGTAGTACTTAAATAAGCATGAAGATTACGTTAACCAACTTCCAAACAATTCAGCATACAAACAGCTTTCCAGAACATCATTTTTAAGTAGGATGGTGTTTTTACATGTATATTCTGATTTCACGGCACAGGGACATGTTTCATTTCCTCTGTTTCAGTTATCCTGTAGAGGCTGATCTCTCTCCCTTCTTGGTTATTTTCACTTACTCAGGGAGTAAGCCTACAAACTACTTTGTTGTTCTTGTTCTTGTATGGGGATTTATTAGAATGAAAATGTAAAAAATAAATAATGTCCAATTTAAACGGAACAGAAAAATTATTCTGATAAGATAGTGTATTTAGTATTTAGATTTTTGTTGATGAAAGAAGGCTCTGTTTGACCATAGATTTTAGAATGTTTTAATTTATGGTAAGTTACCAATATAATGTTTATATCTTTGTCGTGAGGGGACGTTTCTTGCACGTGTCCCGAGGAAGCTGGAGGTGGGATCACGTCTTATTATATTCATATGTCTACAACCTTCCATATGGAGTAGTCAAAGAAGGCTTCCATGGAACCGAATCACTAAATGTGCGAGGAGAAAATGACAAACATGAATTAATAAACAGAAAAATCAAAATGAACATAAAAACGTTAGAAAACAAAGGCAAGGTTCTAGATGTTTTCTAAAAAGTAGAATTGAATATAAAAAAAATAGAATTTAGGCTAAAGGCTGGGACCAATGGGGTCATTCAGTGTTGGAAGGGAATTTCAGTAAAAAAAGGTTTGAAAGGTGTTGCAGGAGGAAAACCTTAAAGCAGTTGCACTATGAATCATGTCATGAGAATGTGTCAAGTAAGATGGAAGAATATGAATGGAGGTACAGTAAAAGGAATGAAAGGGGTTGCAGCTAGGGACTGGAGGGATGCAGCAGTGAGCCTTAAGTAATGCCTACAGTGCACTGCATAAGGTGCACTGGCAGAACTTATCCCGCAGTGGGGCTTTATGAAAAGTATAGCATCCCATCCCCGCGCATAGGTTTTTGTAATAATGACAGGAAGACTATGCTCAGTGACAGGTTGTAAGCATGGCCAAGTTTGAAAAAGGATAAAAGACCTTATATGGACCCCTAGACTCAACATAAACCTTTTTTCTTTTCAAAAATCAGATTAGTCAACTCTTTGTCTCACTGACCTTTGGCAGCAATTTTACCTGTTTCCTGATAGTACTACTGAGAAACCTTGATTCAAAAACAATGCTCTTATCAGATACTGCAGTGGTATCCTTGCAGAAATTGTTGAAGGGGAGACCTAAGTTCATTCATGTTAATGGTTGGTCACCTGAAAGGGTTCTGTCGTTGGGGAGGTGAGCGTATTCAATTTGCCGGAAAATAGGGACTCATTGAAGTCTTTTCTTCAGTGGCTGAAGTTCAGGGACACTTCTGGTAGTTTGTTTTTTGGGGTTTATTGAAAAGTTTCTTATTTTATTATTGATTATTTTATTATTTTAAATTATTAATTATTAATTTATATTATTATTATTTAGAACAGCTATATATAAAATCCATTAAAAATTTTTTTTAAAACGTATCAAGTATCTGCAGCCCCCGTAAGTTTGAGATAAAGCTGGCCTTATGCAAACACGGGCTCTTGCTCTTAGAGCAGCCCATAAAGGATCTACTAGTGAGAGTTCATTAAAATATTATTATTAATATTATTATTATTATTATTATAAGTCGGCTTGCAACATACACTAGGAGTCTGGTAGGAGGGCTAGTGGCTTACCGAGAAACGCGAAAAGCCACTCAGTTGAGTAATTATAGTTGGTGATGAACGTCTCGGCCAGCGTACCATTTCATAACAGTTGTAGACCGAAGTCGCCTCTCGTTATGAAATGGTACGCGGTACGTGTCGTTTGATTGATGATAGAGAGAGAGAGAGAGAAGAGAGAGAGAGAGAGAGAGAGAGCAGCACCACACACGCTCTAATTCATTATCGGTTGTAATTGAACCGGATTAGCACCGTAGGGGAAAAATGTAGTGGTGATATACTCTCCCTCACATCATCATCATCATCACACATGACCAACCCTTCTGAATGCGTTCTGTGACGCTGTTGGTTGAGGGAGGGGGAGGGAGAAGGAATTACCGTCTCTCTCCCCTCTCACCCCTCCTTCTTACTCCCTCATCCCCCTCCCTTTAACCGCCAGCGCCTCCACCCCCTTCCACTTGAATCGTGACAGACTGACAGACACACACACACACACACACTGCTCATCATCAGCAGAAGTTTTAAAGCGTCTGTCGTCTCAGTAGCGTTGAACGCGCCATTCCGTTAACATGTTCGGTGATAGCGCTGTTGGTGAGCGAACCCCCCCCCCCCCCCCCCCCCACCCCCGTGTGGGGTCCCCCCGGTGTTTGTGAAATTCGCGCTGCATTTATTTAAGACAAATTTAGTTACTTGGTGCCCTTATTTATTTATTTGCCTGTTTATAGATAAAATAAACTTTAAAAAAAAAGTTTTGTGATTAATTCGGAATTACTTGTGTATTGCGCTCTTATATGTATTTTAAATTTGCTTTTTGCCCTTATTTATTTGTTTACGTATTTATTTATTTATTTATTTATTAATTTGTGCTTGTCTCGCGTAAACCTGCTAGAAAAAAAGTATATATTGTGGAAAACTCGTTCGAAATGACTTGTGGTCTTGCAGACGTTATTCCTGGATATGTCAAAAGTGTTGTGGATTTTTATTTTATTTTATATTCGTTACTTTAAAAAGAATTGTATATCTTGTTTTTATTTTTTGTGTTATTTTTTTTACTCAAGGTTACCACGTCGCAACAAGCGTATAAATGAGTAGTTTCTTTCTGTGTTATTTTTAAAACTATGAGGAAACTTTGAATTTGTTTTATTTTATTTTAAAGAGTGTAGCAGTAAGTAGTTTACTGTAACTACAACTGTATGTTTTTTGTTTGTTTTTATGAAGTGTCTTATTTATTTTTGTTGTAAGGTGTTGGTAAGGCACCGAAACTTACAAATGTTTATTGTGCGCGATGGAGGCCTATGGATGACATTTTTATGATTGGTTAGACCTATGTTTAAACATTTATTTTAGACCTACATTTGTTCTTGTGTTAAGTCCCAGACCTGAAGGCCTGTACGTAATTGGGTTGGGATGTATTAGGCCTATACTAATATTTGTTTAGACCTATATTTGTAGTGTTGCTAAGAAGTCTTTAATGAAACACTTGAGATTGATTAGGTCTATACTTGAATTTTTTTAGACCTATTTCTGTGTTGCTAAGACACCTGAAGTGGTATATAGTAGTTTTGGGGTTTATTTAGGCCTACGTGTATTAGGGGCACAAATGAAATACAATAGAAATAAAGCTTATAAGTTAAACAAAAAAGATAAGAAAAAAAAAATTTCATCCAGTCAGATAATGGAAGCGTTATAAATTCAAGTCTTGGTTTGTTTAAACTCGATGCCTTCACAATGGAAAAAAGTTGTCGATAAATATAAGCAAGCAAGGTTTTCAATATATTCAGTTTCATACATGTTTTTGGATTTTGTATGGCTAAGCTTCCGTTTCTGTTTTGGTTAAATTTATGTTTTTAGTTTGTGGCTGCGTGATCCTGCGGATTAGGCCTAACGTTTTTCTAATCAATAGTTAATAGATTATTAATTTGACCTTTTTGATGCTTTGGCCAAGATATCTTTTAAGTTTTTCAATACATGTATACATTTCCTTTGACCCGAGGACGTGGGGAGTGGCGACCGAATGCCCTCAAGTAGCCCAGACCCGAGGATATCGCTATCAAAGAGTTAGTGTGAGCTCGTGTAAGTGTTTCTGAAATGGGAATATATAGGATGTAACGAATTCGGGAGTCTGTCTGCTTCTTTACTTTCAAGATCTGGGTTCGTATATCGACGTGGGAATTCTCTCTCTCTCTCTCTCTCTCTCTCTCTCTCTCTCTCTCTCTCTCTCTCTCTCTCTCTCTCTTGATTCATATATCGAAGATGCTGGTATGGTCACATAGCTTACATAACCGCTCCATGCCACTTTTTTTTCCCTCGTAAGCGTAACCTTTTGGGTAGCAATCTCTATGGCGACCTTGGTTTTATAGTCTAGAGCTGTTTTTTTTTTATTGTAGTTTTTGCAGTTAACGTGGGGATGTGTGATGTTCTTGTGTGTGTGTGTTTGGGTAATGTCTTTTGTTTGTTTGAGTAATATCTGTATGTTTGGGTAACAGTGTTTGTATGGGTAGTGTCTGTTTATTTGGGTAATATGGTTGTGTGTTTGGGTAATATCTTTTGTTTGTTTGGGTAATGTCTGTTTATTTGGGTAATCTGTGTGTTTGGCTAATGGTTGTTTGTTTGCTTGGGTAATATCTGTTTGTTTGGGTAATCTGTTTGTTTGGCTAATGTTTGTATGATTGTTTGGGTAATATTTGATTGTTTGGGTAATACCTGTTGGTTTGGGTAGTATCTGTTTGGCTAATGGCTGTTTGTTTGCTTGGGTAATATAGGTTTGTTTGTTTGGGTAACATATTTGTTTGGGAAGTATGTTGTGTGGCTAATGTATGTTTGTTTGTTTGGGTAATGTATGTTTGGGCAATATCTGTGTTTGTTTGGCTAATACGTTTATTTGGGTAACATTGTTTGTTTAGGTAATATGTTAGTGGGTGGATGATATCTCGTGTGTTTGTATACAGTAGGAAGGGTACCTGACATTAGCCTGTTCTGTATGTTGTCAGGAGAATGATAGATTACTTATATTAAAATTGCGATTATATGCTAACGCCCATAAGTACTTAAGTAAACTACTATTACTTAACATTACTAGACCTAATGGGTGAATTCATTATTGAAAGAGAAAACAATTGAAGTGGTCTATGCAGTCCTCTCTCTCTCTCTCTCTCTCTCCTCTCTCTCTCGTCTCTCTCTCTGTCTCTCTCTCAATGAAGGGGTTTGGTTCGTTGCTTGGTGGATGATTCTTCTCCTCCTCCACCTACCTCCTCCTCCTCCTGTCTTCTGGCAAAGCCCCCCGTCTCTCTCTCTCTCTCTCTCTCTCTCTCTCTCTCTCTCTCCTCTCTCTTCTCCTCCCCCTTGTAAACCTTAGAGAGAGGGAGTTTTGCAGCTTGTGATATCAACTGCTGTTTCCTGCCATTTCCTGCTGTCTATCCCTGCTATGTCCCATGCTATCTGATTGCTGTTTCCTGCTGTCTGCTTGCCATTTCCGAGTGTCTACCTACTATGTCCTGCCTTTACCTGTTGTCTGCTTGCCATTTGCTACTTTTACCTGCTGTTTTATCCTGCTGTCCCTAACTACTATCTTACCTTGCTTATTTTTTCCTGCCATGGGACCGCTGCGTATCCTCCCTCATGAAATTGCTGTCAAAACAAAACAAGTAGAAAAATGACTGGAGTTTCTTTGGTGCAATCAAGTTTTTATATATATATATATATATATATATATATATATATATATATATATAATATATCTATATACGTATATATTGTTATAATTTTGCTGACCTGTGGTCCTGTTTAGTATAAATGCCGCTTATTCTGTAACTCTCCTCATGCATTACCTACCTGAAGAGAGAGAGAGAGAGAGAGACTTTTTTGGTCTCTGAAATATAGTAGTATTTACTTTCTACTTCTTTTTTGGGCGTTTTTATGGGCTCCTTTTATTGGATGGAAGTCTGTTTTAACAATATATTTCAGTATATATTATAGTACAATACGATCTATCACAATATGCAAAACTACAGTGTAGTTCCTCGCCAAAATTAAATATTTGTCATTTGTGCTTCCTGTACTGGAATACTGTCCTCTGGTGTGGATGGCTGCTTCTGCTAGAGATTAATCTCTTTTTAGCAGAGTGGTTCGTGGTGGTAGGGGTTTCTGCTTCCTAGCAGTAGCAGCAGTTGTGACTTGGACCATCGGTCGATGGTCTCTTCGATGTCACTTTTGCGTCAAGTTGTATCTGGACAGAGATCTTTCACATTCACAAATTGATCCCTGATCCCCTTCATCTGCCGAGAGAGGGACCAGCTTCGCTGAACAGCAGAGGCACCGATATGCAGTAAATAAATGAGACTAGCGGTTCCAATTTCTCAGTTCCAGAGGTCCTTTATTCCTCGAGACCGTTGGAGGGAGGACTGTGGAGGAAAGGCCTCCCTTCAGAGGATGTCGTGCAATTGGAGGAACTACTTCTGCAGAAGTGCAAGCAAAGATGCGATGCATGATGTACTACTCTAATACTATTCTTCTTTTGAATTTTAATGATTTTTTTCCATATATAGATGTATTTTTTCTTGATAAGTGGGATCTGTTTCTGTATTTTCACTTGACTTCCTCAGAATTCTTCCAAATGAACACCTTAATATTCTTTGGAAGCCTGAATTCAAGTCAGTGGCCCCTATGGTGGGGGCTTTGTTCTATTTGAATACGTTCCGTCTTATGAATGGTAATCATAATAATAATAATAATAATAATAATAATAATAATAGAGTAGAATAGAAAGAAAGAGAAAAGATTGATTATTATCAAGACCTGAAAATAGAAATAAGAAGGATATGGGATATGCCAGTGGAAGTTGTACCCATAATCATAGGAACACTAGGAGGCACGATACCAAGATCCCTGAAAAGGAACCTGGAAAAGCTAGATGCCGAAGTAGCCCCAGGACTCGTGCAGAAGTGTGTCCTCCTGGAAACAGCGCACATAGTAAGCAAAGTGATATGGACTCCTAAGGAGGCAGGATGCAACCCGGAACCCCGCACTATAAATACCACCCAGTCGAATTGTAGGACTGTTTAAATAATAATAATAATAATCATAATAATAATAGTAATGATAATAGCTATGTATTTCAGAAGTTTAACAATACTGAATATTACGTCATTTAGAAGATATGTGAATATACCTGGAATTTCAATCATTGCACAAACACTTTTAATCAAAAAGTACCAGCAATCAGTTTCACCCACGAGTACAATGAACGCGACCAGCCATCGCCAGAAGTGTTTAAAAAAAAACAAAAAAACTTGTGGCGTGGCTGAAAACAGTTTGCCCTTCTGGTATCTACTGAACGCGTCCCAAGGATAGTCTGAACTTGGTCTGCATAGCGGTACCCGATACACATCAGGAGTCCTTCGGGGATAATAAGAGTATCCTAGATAGGATGAGGCACGTGACTTGTTATATTGTGAATGAGCGACTTTACGGTAATTTTTTGATAATCATGAACAACCTCTCAAGGTGGTTTGTGGTTGGACAACCTTTTCATTATAATTAGTACTTGTAAACAACTAGATGCAGACCTGGTGTTTTGCGGCAACAGGTTCGAACGAGGATTGAAAGGAAATTATGGGTTTTTGGATAAATTATTTAATATATATATATATATATATATATATATATATATATATATATATATATATTTATATTTTGTATATTATATATGTATATGTATATATACTATATATGAATATTTTATATTTTTATTCATTATGTATATAAGTACTAAGTTTTATGTATGTGTATAAATTATCTATATATTATCTATATATGTGTATAAATTTTATTTATATAATATATAAAAATTCTTATAAATAGTATCTAGAATATTATATATATACTATTATCATTATTAATATATATAGATATTAATTATATTATCTATTATTCATTCTAATATTAATATATTATTAATAATTGTTAATATATATCTAGTAATAATATTATATTCTATGTATAATTCTATCTTACTCTATCTCTCTATTATTCTATCTTAATTAATATATAGACATCTCTCTATATCTATCATATTATCTCTATATTTATTGATTTATGTATATATATTATTATATATATCTATATAATATCTCTATCTATCTATCTTATATCTTATATATATATATACATAAATATATCTTTATTTCTATGGATTTATCCACGTTCCTAAATTTCGGTGATTCAGTGATACACACATATATATATTATATATATATATATATATATATATATATATATATATATATATATATATATATATATATATATATATATATATTTATATATGCGACATTCTTTCACCACACAAAAAAAAATTTAATTTAAAACGCAAGAGTATCAAAGTTGAAGCTTTGCAATAGGAATTCATTTTGCGACGCAATAGATTCAATTTGGCTTTCGCTCAAAAATCTGTTCAAAAACATTTCGAAAATCAGTCGTTTCAAGATGATGAAAGGAATGAAAATTGATTTTTAATTTCAATTTCACAAGAGCAAACGTAATTCTCTCTCTCTCTCTCTCTCTCTGTTATTGTCTGTTGCTCGTTTTAATCTTTGGTATCGGGGAAGAGGTTGACTACGTAGGATCATGGTAGGCGTGGTGAGAGGGAGATAGCAGAGAGAGAGAGAGAGAGAGCGAATTTGATTTTGGGATTGGTATGAAAAGACTTAAAAGTTATCAGTTTTGTCTCGTTGGAAAAACATTATTATTATTATTATGTTTTATTCAACTTGAATTGGTAAATGAAATTTTATATATATATATATATTATATATAATATATATATAGTTATATAATTACTTATCATATATAATGTATGTGTGTGTGTCGAGCAATTTACATTTATCTATGAAATTCCTTGTGAATTCCTCTGTCATTGCACATAATTATTAGGAAACCGGATCTGATGACCTTGAAACAAGGTCTCTCTCTCTCTCTCTCTCTCTCTCTCTCTCTCTCTCTCTCCTCTCTCTCTCTCTCTCTCTCTCTCTCTCTCTCTGCAGACCCCTTCCTTTTCTCTCTATCAAACAAAGAAATGATAGTGACCAACAAGAACAGCACCAAGGACTTGGAAAGTTTGATCTCTTCGTTGGTCAGGTCAGCATTTGGGGGAGAAATTTTGACGTTTGGACGGTCGTCCATCTTTGTTTACATGAGGGCAATCGGTGTCCGTTTTCTGCGGGTTAGCTCCGTCTTCTGTTGTCATTTCCGTTTTCCGTTGGGATGTCACGTTGTCAGCAATTATCTTTGAGTTTAATGTCACCTTCTATTTGAAAGATTGGTAACTGGTTGCTACATGGTTATGTATATATATATATATATATATATATATATATATATATTATATACATACATATATGTACATACATACATACATAATCTCAGGAATTAGAATAATCAGAACAGCCATTGTATCATCGTATTAATTATTGGGCTGTAATAATACAGAATAAAAATAAAAAAAATGGACTTGTTTCTAAAAAAATCGCAAAGTCTAAAGCATGGAACTTAAACTAAAAAAAAAAAAACAAAAACAAACTCAAGATAATTTTAAAAATACTGAAAAGCTTTAGAAAATATTTAAAAAACATAGATATAACAAAAACGATGATGATAGAACGTATTATATATAGTAGATTCACATCAACCGTGCATTTGATGTCTATATTATAGGCCAGTCCCTTACGACGCTCCTGATTGGCTGTTGATAAGCCTATCACAGGGCTGGAAACACTCCTCAGTCTCTCGAGAGAGTTCACATGCACAGGATCTATGTTCCACCTCTCTTGAGGGATACGTCTATCAAAAGTATCCCTCAGGAGATGTGGAACATACATCCTGCCTATGTGAACTCTCGAGAGACACTGAGGAGAGTATGCAGCCCTGTGATTGGCTTATCAGCAGCCAATCAGGAACGTCTTGGGGACGGGCCTAGACTATCATATGCAAGGGTGATGTGAATCTACTATGGTACCTAATTCTAGCTGAGCTAAGAACTGATTGACATTCTTAGTTCTCAGGAGAACTTTAACTTATGCTATATATAAAATAGTGGAAGAGGTCTGGCTGTTTAGGGAAGGAACAATCAAACAGCTTAATAGTTAAAAGATGCCAAGATGGAGAAAGAGAGAGAGAGAGACAGAGAGTGGTCATTGGGTGCTCGGCCGATAGCATTAGAATCTTCGTAAGAGAATGATCTCTTATATTAGAACATTCTTTCGTTTTTAATTGACATCCAGTTCGTTGATTTAACTCCAAGATGAGAATCAGTTCCTTTGACTTTAAGCAATTGTCTTAGTGGCTCCGATGTATTGACTTATGGTGAAATAATAGTGACCTAGTTGCTTTAGGATTTTTCGAAACATAATCTGATATCTAGAGCTGGAAATGTACTCCGAATTTAATTGTGCAGAGATGGCTTGAATTTCTTCGATTGTATAATATATATATATATATATATATAATAATAATATATATATATATATATTATATATATATATATATATATATATATATATATATTATATAAATTATACACATGCATACATAATAGTGCCTTTATACAAGCTGCTGAGAGAGAGAGAGTACAATTGGGATACTTTTATAATGTCTGATGATATACTAGATATGTAAGTAATTTTTGAATGCAATGTTACTTTTCAGAAAGTTTATTGGAAATTTTACTGAGAGAGAGAGAGAGAGAGAGAGAGAGAGAGAGAGAGAGAGTTGTTACAAAATGTTGAGCGTGGTCCGTGTCCGCCCCAGGGGGACATCATTTCCATGAGGGCCCCCCCCCCCCCCGCCCCCCACAATCTTCCCACAGGGTTGCCTTGCTCAATTTGTTTGTTGACGTAATGGGGAGTAACCATGCCTACTTCAATATAAGTATCATCCTCTCTCTCTCTCTCTCTCTCTCTCGCTCTCTCCCCCCTGTCTCTTCTCTCTCTCTTCTCTCTCTCTCTCTCTGTGTGTGTGTGTGTGTGTGGTGGTGTGTGTGTGTGGATCACTTTGATAGAAACAACTTATTGTTAAACAGCAAACACGGTTTCAGACAAAACATGTCCTGCCTGTCAAACCTCTTGAAGTTTTTTCATAACATGCTAGGTATTTACGACAGTAGTAGAGCAATAGATATACTCTATACTTAGATTTCTAAAAGGCCTTTGACAAAGTCCCACACAAAAACTGATAACAAAAGTGAGAGCTTTAGGAGAAATATTAGGATAAAAAAGCAGACTGGATCGAAGACCGGCTAACTTATAGAAAATAGAGAGTCGTAATAAATGGTGAAGAATCAAAATGGGGAAGATGTAGCAAGCGGAGTTCCCCAGGGTTTTGTCTTTGTCCCTCTCCTGTTTTTGATTTACATTCATGACATGGATTTAGGCTTAACTAACAGGATAGCCAAATTTGCAGATGACACCAAACTAAGCGTAAATGCAGCAGACCCAGATACAGTGGAAAGTTTAAGAAATGATCTAAAGAAAATAGTGGTAATAAAGATGGCAAATGCCTTTTAACTTGGATATATGTAAAGTGTTACAAATAAGAACAGACAACCCTCATGCCAACTACATTCTGCTTGGGAATTACATAAATAGTGTAGAACAAGAGGAGGACCTTGGAGTCATTGTTACCAAGGACTTAAAATCCAAAAAACAGGGCATAAAAGCAGAAAAGAAGGCTCAGAAACTAGTGGGATACATAAAGAAGCAGTTCAAATACAGAAACAAGGAAACGGGGCTGCAGCTCTACACATCCATAGTTAGACCTCATATTGAATATGCAGTACAGTTTAGGTCACCAACACAAAGAAAAGATAAATAGATTAGTAGTAGTACAAGCAAAAGCCACAAAGTTAATTCCATCCATCAGGCAAATAGGTTACCGAAGACGACTAGAGAGCCTGAATATGTTTGGCTTAGATACGCGTCGATTGCGAGGATAACTAATAGAAACATTCAAAATACTGAAAGGTACAGCAAAAGGAGACAGTAACCTATTTATATTAAACGAAAACCAGACAAGAAATAATGGATGGAAACTGGAACTGAGGAGATACAACACATCCTACTGTGGGAAGTTCTTTATATACAAGATATGTGACACGTGGAATAAACTGCCACCAGAAAGAAGTTGTAAACAGCAACAGTGTGGAAGAGTTTAAAAGAAAGCAAGACAAGATCATTACGAGGACGCTGCGAATGAACAGTAAAACCTGCTCCTAGAGATAAGTGAGCACACGATATCTCCTCTTCTTAGGATGTACTAACAAGTCTTTGAGACATCCTAATCCTTGTCACTCTCTCACTCTCTCTCTCCATCGTGACCAGGTCGCCATGTTCTCATAAATCTTGACCACAGTGATTGCCCTATCGGTAAATCATATCTAGGATATTGGCTTTTAAGGATTGAAGGATGGCTGAGTAATGGTTCGGGGTAGTAGTCTGAGAGAGAGAGAGAGAGAGAGAGAGAGAGAGAGAGAGAGAGAGAGAGAGAGAGAATGTGTGTACACGTATGATTGATTGATATAAATGATTTAGTGTGTATGGATGTATATTATAATTATGTACATATGTTATCTATACTGTTTATATATATATATGATATATTATATATATAATATATATATATATATATATATATATATATATATATATATATATTATTTCAACTTTTCTGTCAATTGACACAAATAATTTTCTCTCTCTCTCTCCTCTCTCTCATCTCTCTCTCTCTCTCTCTCGCTCTCCTCTCTCCGTCTCTCTCTCTCTCTCTCTCTCTCTCTCTCTCTCCTCCTGAAGACAAAGGCATTAACTTGACGAATAGAGAGACTACTGACGTAGTCCTTCCTTTTATAGACCTGACATGCGACGAAGGGAATAACAGTAATCGAATAAATTGCCGACATGGCAACTCCGAAAGTCGAAGGTCACGGGGAAGAGAGAGAGAGAGAGAGAGAGAGAGAGAGAGAGAGAGAGAGATTTCAAGTTGGGATACTTTTACAATATCTGATGATATACTAGACATGGATGTAATTTTTTAATGCAATGTTACTTTTCAGAAAGTTTATTGAAAATTTTACTGAGAGAGAGAGAGAGAGAGAGAGTGCATTGGGCACTCTTGTAATATTTGGTTCCATATATGGAAATAGTTCTCAAGTAATTGCAATGTCAGTTTCCACTCAGGTTACTGACGGTTTAATAGTATTTAAGATATTAGTCCGTTCCCTCTAACAAGGGATATATTTTGATAAGAGGACAACGCAGAGGTTACTGCACATGCGCGTTATAACTGTTAGAATGAATGTTGAACAAATTCTGAACGAGACATGTCTGCAGTTCGATAAGTTCTCGGGCCGTGGCGGTCGGCCTCCTTTTCCCAGAGATGTAACCGAGCACTCGGACCTGTCCCTGAAAAAAGATCGACGTCTTATCTCAAAAACTATCCATATAATTTTCTTGCATATATTCTTATGTTTCCCAGACCCAAAGTAGCCCAGCTCTAGTGCAGTACTAGCGTGCATCTCAGGAACTTGCTGGCTGGTCGGATCTCTTATCATTTTGTTACACGAATGCCTCGTCGTCACATTTTTGCTCCTGCTTATGCCATTCTTTATCGAAACTTGCTTCAAATGCTTTCCGTGATTTGGATGGAAGAACATGAACTCGGGCGTTTTTTTTTCTGTAGCTGAATTATGACTTGGGGCTATCGATAGATGGCCACCTTGATTGTCACTTTTGCGTAAGTCGTATTTCGACAGCACATCTACAATTGATCCCTGATCCCCTTCATGTGCCGAGAGGGACCAGCTTCGCTGAACAGCAGAGGCACCGATATGCAGTCAATAAATATGCCTCGCTGTCGAACTTCTCTAACAAAGTTCCAGAGGTCCTTCATTCTTCAAGACCGTTGGAGGACTGTGGAGGAACAGCCTCCCTTCAGGGGATTGTCGTGCAATGGGAACTACTTCTTCAGAAGTTCAAGCAAAGATGCAACGCAATTGCTGCCCTAATAGATGTCTCCTGTTTTCATATTTTACCTACATTTTAATTTATTCATATATCACTTTAATACTTTCTTCTTTTTTAATAAGTGAGATATCTCTTCTTTCCGTATTTCCCTTTACCACCTCTTCCTTCTTCCTGATGGACACCATAATATTCTTTGGAAGCTTGAATTTCTTGTTCCGTATGAGTAATAAGGTTTATCTTCTGAATAATAATAATAATAATAATAATGTGGAAAAGTAAATCCACAGTAATATGTCTGATCTGTTATTTAAAATACAAGGAGGACCGTGCAGGTCTTCGAAAGCTCTCTGCTTTGTATTTTAAATAACAGATCAGACATATTACTGTGGATTTACTTTTCCATTTTATTTTATTAACTCATGTGATTATGAGGTATCTTTGAATAATAATAATAATAATAATAATAATAATAATAATAATAATAAAAATAATAATAATAGATTGACAGAATCAAGTAGAAAGTATCACTCATTGATGTCGCAATACCATGGGACACCAGAGTTGAAGAGAAAGAGAGGGAAAAAATGAATAAAGTATCAGACCTGAAAATAGAAATAAGGAGGAGATGGATAGGCACCAAGAAGGAAAATCTAAATAAGGAGGAGATGGGATATGCCAGTGGAAATCGTACCCATAATCATAGGAACACCAGGCACGATCCCAAGATCACTGGAAAGGAATCTGGAAAAACTAGAGGCTGAAGTAGCTCCAGGACTAATGCAGAAGTGTGTGATCCTAGAAACGGCGCACATAGTAAGAAAAGTGATGGACTCCTAAGGAGGCAGGATGCAACCCGGAACCCCACACTATAAATACCACCAAGTCGAATTGAAGGAACGTGATATAGCAAAAAAAAAAAAAAAAATCAAAAAAAAAAAAAATAAAAAAAAAAATAAATGAAAATAATAATAATGAGTGGTCTCGAATGTTCAATCCAATTGTTCTTAAACATTTGAATGTCGTCCTCTTGTTAAATCTTGTGTATCTTCGTTTATCTTCTGAATATAATAATAATAATAATAATAATAATAATAATAATAATAATAATATATTCAGTCCAATTGCTCTTAAACATTTGAATGTCGTCCTCTTGTTGAATCTTGTGTACCTTCATCATATTTCTCATATTTCCCACAAAGTGTCATCTATTGTCGCCTCCAGATTGTCTACAAGCTCAGTTCGGTAATTATACTTAACTTCTGTATCGACTTCACTGTTGGAGTGACACTCGATTCTTAAAAGGGTTTCCCCCACTTTGCTATAGTTTCATCCCCGGAGGAGGATATAGTGGCCGTCAGTGCACCTCTCGTAGTGCACTGTACGCATTACTTAAAGGTTCTTTACAGCGCCCCTCCTTTCGTGGCCCCGCCCGCTAGCTGCAACCTCCCTATTTCTGTTCCTTTTCTAACGCTTGTAACCGTCCGTTCCGTATTCTCTGTCTTCCATCTTGCATTTCTTAGCTTCTGGCGGTTGTTTCAAGCCTCTACTCTCAGTTTCCCTTTCAGCTCTGAATGGCCTCATATGTCCCAGTGCTTTGGCCTTTGGCCCAAGTTATATTTTTCTGTTCTATTATATTCTCTATACTCGACAGTTCTGCGTAAAAGTATCTCTCTTTTTTATGATACTCGACATTTCTGCGTATAAGTATTAATATTTTTATGATACTCGACAGTTCTGAGTAAAAGTATTATTAATTTCTATGATACTCGACAGTTCAGCGTAAAATAATAATTTATTTTTTATAATCCCCCAGTTACGAGGTAAGGAAACAATTCCAGATCCAATTCCCCCTTTTCAGTTCGAGGTAAAAACTGGATCGTCACGATTCCATTTCCCTCCCTGGAGTTTGCAGCAAAACGTCTGATGGGAAAAAAGCGAACACCTGCCTCCTGGTGTTGTTCCGTGCCTGGGGCTACTTACGTCCGTGCGCGCACGTACTTACGTACCTACGTAGGCGTGTGAGTGTCCGTGCGCCAGTGCTATGTGCGTAGGATTGGAAAAAGGACGTATAATAATTAACACACGGAAGAGGGTATATAACATACCAGTCACCTTGGTATTTACCCTAGTCTCTCTCTCTCTCTCTCTCTCTCTTCTCTCTCTCTCTCTCTCTCTCTCAACAATTTCATGTGGTATCGTATATTAGTTGTATATTTGTATTCTTGCATAAATGTAACACAAATGAAATGTGTGTGTGTGTGTATATATATAATTATATATATATATATATATATATATATATATATATATATATATATATATATATATATATGCATATATGTATGTATTAAGCTACAGATTTCCTTTAATATCCAATTCGCTCTACATCAGAATTAATATATTTTCACATAACGTTAACCAAAGAGGTTTGTTTTTTTTTTTTTTTTATAATAATTTCGCCCACTCGTGGATTCAAAACCTACGGACAGGAGAAATCAGGCAGGACTTCAACGATGTCACCGACTCGGCCAACAAGTAATGTAACGTCACTGGAGTCCTGATTTCGCCTCTGTCCGTGGGTTCGAACCCACGAGAGGACGAAATAATTATCGACTAATAAATTCCCCTTCGGTTAACATAATATGAAAATATATCAATTCCGAGGTAGAGCGAATTGGATATTAAAGGACAATTTGTAGCATATTAAATATGTATATATTCATATTCATTATGCTACATATATATATATGTATATATATATATATATATATATATATATATTTATTTGGATAAAATATTTAGGTAGTAGCTAAGTTTAGTCCTAACTTAATGCACAAGTGTTAAATACTACTAAAAATACAGTACGTCTTAACAAGCATTGTATCTTGCATGTAGTATATATACATTTTTGGTGAACATATTTTTGCTAACCATTTTTCCTCCTTTTTCTCTCATTTCAGATGTTAATTTCGACCATTCAGTTTCGAGGTATATTTATGTATATATTTATTATTTATGTTATTTGCTGCTATTTACGGACATAAATAGATGCTTTCGATGCAACTAAACACTGAGATGTTACTCCTTTTATTAAAAAAAAACTAATTATTATTGATGCTTTGCGATGCTTCATATTAGTACATTTTTATTATATGCTTAATCATTTACTTGCGTGTATATTGGCTTTATTTACAGCTGCGAATTTTGTGTATTGTATAAATATTTGTATATCTATATATGTATATGTAACATAAATTATAAATTCATATACTACATATAATTGTGTACATTATTTATATTATATATATATATACTCACATTCACAAGACCAACCTTGTAATTAACCTATGACATGTGTATAATTCCTTTGTACATAATTGACTAAAATCACCTAACGGTCACTACTAGGAAGGGTGACCACCACCACCCGAAGAACGCCAGGCACAACAAGACGTAGAGAGAGAGAGAGAGAGAGAGAGAGAGAGACTGATTAGATATTCATACGGAAGTGGTGCCATTTTTATTAAGGAAAGGAAAAACATTCGGAATTGTTTTTGTGGAGAGAGAGAGAGAGAGAGAGAGAGAGAGAGAGAGAGAGAGAGAGAGAGAGAGAGAGAGAGAGAGAGAGAGGGGGTAACCACCAAAGTGCTCTTAAAATCTTTAGGGTTCTGTAGCAGCTGGCAATGGTTCCTTCCTCTTTGTGGTATATTTATTTATTTATTAATGTAAAGTATTAGTTTTTACATATATATAATTATATCTATATATAGCTATATATATTTTATATAATATATATATATATTATATAT
>NC_087214.1:32623317-32644784 GCF_015104395.2 Macrobrachium nipponense | reverse complement strand
TTGGTCAAAGTTGTTGCTTTGGTACTTGTGTTAGAATCTGGCAATTTTGTTAGACGTTCTGGCAAGTGTGTTAGACTTTCTGGTATATTTGTTTGACTTCCTGACAATTGTGTTAGACTGCCTGGTATGTATCTTCGATTCTCCTTGGTACTACTTACGTTATGTTAGACTTAACGATAGTTATGCTGGACTTTCTAGTACTGGTCAGAATTCGCCTGGAATATCATGTGTAAGGCTTTGATATTATACCATTAGAATTTTCGTGTTGTTCTTTTTAGACTCTGGCAATTGTGGTAGAAGTTTCCTGGTACTTGTTAGACTTTCTGATACTTATTGTGGAGAATTTTTCCTTGTTCGTATGTTAAGAATTTCTGCTATTCTGTTAGATTTGCTAGTAATTCTGTTAGAATTTGGGGTTATGGTACTTATGGAGAATTTGAGGATATTTCCTGGTACGTATGTTAGACTCTCTGCTACTTCTGTTAGACTTGCTAGTAATTCTGTTTAGGATTTGGGGTCAGACCTCCCAGAATTTCTCTTAGAATTTTTATTTCCCTTGGGGCTTAAGTACGCCTCAACTTATACCAGGATTTTTATTGGCCATTTAGACGCTGTCAAAATGTCGTAGTCTACTTTTGTGAGAAGACTGCAACTAGACAAGCAGACTTGAGCTGTTACGTGTACGGAAATCTACAATAACTATCGTTTGAATTGTCACTCATCGTCTAAGACTTTTGGGTCTAAATTGGATCGTCAGGCTTTGCCATTAATAATGTGAGATTTATTTAGCCTTTTGCAACACAGGTATCAAGAATTTCATTTTACTTCTGCTAAGACTTAGAAATTTATTTTAGACGTGTATTAATTGATGGTATTAGTTGATTTTAAGACTTTTGTTAGCATTTTTTTTTAGCCATTTGTAAAAGTCCCAAAACTTTCAATATTATGATGTTTCTGTTTGACTTGCGGACGATCTTTTTAAGACTTGCATTAATAGTAGGTTTTAAGACTTGTTAGCCGTGTCTTAGCCTTTTGCAACGCTGGTGTGAGGTACCAAGACTTTTCATTTTGATTCTGGTACACTTCGTAATCGATTTTTTCAGACGTATATTGATAGAATGTTAAGACTTATGTGAGCATTTTATTGGCCTCTAATAGCACGGGCATCAAGTCTTTATTTTCAACTTCTGCTAGAATTCCTTAGCATTTTTATTTAGACTTTTGTCAGCATTTCCTCAGCCCTTCGCAACAAAGGTACCGAGACTTTCCATTCTGTATCTACTAGACTGTCTTAGCGTTTTTGTAAGACTTACATATATTTTACTAAGGTCCCAAAACTTCATTGCAGTTCCAGAAGATTTCCTTGGAGTCGTTTTGGACTTTGGTCTCGGCATTTTCTTAGCCTTTTCCACACGGGTACCAAGACTTAATTTACCTTCTACTAGACTTCCTCAGCAATTTATTCACACACAGTAATTGACTGTTAGACTTGTGTTAGAGTTTTGTTAGCCTTTTACAACATAGGCATCAAGACTTCTATTTTAACTTCTAAAATACAACATAGGCAACAAGACTTTTATTTTAACTTCTACTATACAACGTAGGCATCAAGACTTTTATTTTAACTTCTACTAGACTTCCTTAGCCTTTTGCCACAACGGTACCTAGACTTGAATCTTCCTTCTAGTAGAGTTCCCTAGCAATTTCTTAAGACTTACTTTAATACATATCAAGAGTATTCACAGTTTGTTAGCCTTTTGCAATAAAGGTCCCAAGACTTATGAACTGAATTCTTCTAGACTTCCCTACCAGTTTTTTCCGCTTACTCGGAGAGGATATTTGATTTAGTTATTAGAAGGGAAATGTAGAAAATAAGCAATGTACATGTTGAACAGTACAGAACATCATTTCTAATAAAATGTACACTATTTCAATTTTCGTTGGTGAAACAAGGCGCTATTTGACCGTGGATTTTAGCACGTTTTAACTCACGTTAAAAGTCAGGAATATAATGTCTACAACTTGCGCGTGTCCCAAGTCATTTGGGACACCCCGAGTAAGCTGTAGGTCTGTTTAACTTAGTCATCAGTTTCTTAGCCTCTTACAAAGGCACCGGGACTTGAACTTCGCGTCCACCGCACTTCCTTTTGCGTCAGTGAAAGATCAATCATCCGACTCTTCGAACAGGAAAAAGTGGCCAGACAACCTCGGCGTCGTCGTCGTCGTCGTCAGTCATGAGGCCTCTCAGTCAGTGGCTGGCTAATCATATAAGGTCAGCTGGTAGGCAGACAGACAGTCAGGCAGGCAAGCAAGGTCAGGGAGATGACAGGTCCATGACGAGACAAAGTATTAGCTGGAAAATTGGGTCATGTCTTGTAGGATTCTATAGGAGTAAAGTGACAAAGTTACTGGCTTGCTGGTGAATTCACAGGATAAAAAAATAGGTCCATGACGAGACAAAGTATACTGGCTTGCTGGTCAGTTCACAGGATAAAGAAATGGGTCCATGACGAGACAAAGTATATTGGCTTGCTGGTGAATTCACAGGATAAAGTGACAAAGTTTACTGGCTTGCTGGTGATTTCACAGGATAAAGTGACAAAGTATTTGGCGGCTTGCTGGTGAATTCACAGGATGTAAATGGGTCCATGACGAGACAAATGTTGATATTGCTGGCTTGGCTGGATTTACAGGATAAAGTATGGTCCATGAACGAAGACAATAGTTGGTATTTGACCGAGAAAATAGGCTTGCTGGTCAGTTCACAGGATAGAGCGACCATTGGGATGCAGTGAGGAAGTTCAGAGAATAAACGTAGGATTCATTTTCGTATTTTGTGGAATTGATGGTTCGTCATGAAGGTGGAAGGTAAAGCTCTTAGGAGACATGGAAGTTTTGTCCCTGATTTTTGGGTTTTAATTTTTTTTTATGAAGATTGAGGGAAGGATGTTTTCTAGGGCAAGAACTTGTTTTTAGGTAGAATTCACCAGCAAGCCAGTATACATTGTCACTTTATCCTGTGAATGCAAATTTAAAGGTTGTCCGATGAGTATATATATATATATATATATATATATATATATATATATATATGGATATAAAATATATTGGATAAAATAAATTTATACGAAATTTTAATATAATAATATAACCATTTATAAAAATGTATAAAATGTATATAGTATATATACATATTTGTATATGTATATAATTTATATTTTGTGTGTGTGTGTATGTATATATATATATATATATATATATATATATATATATATATATATATATATATATAATATATATATATATGTATATTGTGTATGTGGTACGCACATATACGTACACTTGCGCGCACAAAACAATGAAACGCATCATCATCTACAGGCAAAACCACATAAGAAAAAAAACTAACTCAAAACATTTTCCTCAATAAAAAAAAAAAAAAAAAACTCCAGGAATGAAAACATCACCGTAGTAGCAGTACTACACCTCGCTTCATGAAATGAGCCTCCCAATTAAATAATAAAAGATGATCCGGAGCGATCCGGAATTGGGTTTGGATGGGGAAGGGGGAGAGGGGGAGGGTGGTTGGAGGTCCTCTTCCTGGCCGAGTTGGTATTCGGATCTCGCGCGCGTCCTCGCCAGAAGTGCCAGTAGCTCTTAACCATCACCAGCCCAAGCGCCTTACCTGACGCAAGGTGAAACTGGTATTAATTTGCAAACACCATCACGCGGGGCGTCGTGGGTTTCGTAAGTGGGCCTATTTTTAACGCCATGACGCGCGAACGCGCTTGATGATGATACCCACACACGCGCGCGCAGAATTTACTAGAGGGGTTGGGATTAAGGCTTCGTTTAAATTTAAGAGATGTTGACTTTGGTATTTGCTGTGGGGTATTTTTGAGAGAGAGAGAGAGAGAGATGAGAGAGAGAGAGAGAGAGAGAGAGAGAGAGAGAGAGAGAAGAGAAGAGAGAGAGAGAGAGAGGGGGGGGGCATATTTTTATGGTGAGGACAGTATTTGAATTATCCTCATCAAATGTTTTTATCAGAAGTTATGTCAGAGAGAGAGAGAGAGAGAGAGAGAGGAGAGCCGATGAGCAATATATTTTTTTTTTTGGGGGGGGGGTTTTTGGGGGAAAGGACGGTATTTGAATTATATTTTCTCATAAAATTTTTTTAATCAGGAATTAGGTCAGAGTGAGAGAGAGAGAGAGAAGAGAGAGAGAGAGAGAGCAGGGGGCTTCATGCCCCCCTGGTCGGGTTGGACAGGACGTGGAGGGTACAGGGTACCGGGTAAAGAATTTGGAAAGATGCGGATAATACCTGCTTGGGTACACACGCAGTTGAGCTTAGAGATTTTATGATGATAACTGAGTAACTAATGAATGCAGCATACCCAGAAGGACCGCTGTTGTTTGTTTGGTACTTATAAAACCTGGAAGGTCCCAAGAGTCATAGATGTCAGTTGGACGAGTCATACCCGGATTTTGCACATGACCTGCCCTTTGGAGGGAGACAACCTGTGATAGGTTGTTTCCCTCCACTACAAACCTTTGGAATTCTCTCTCAGCTTCTGTGATTTCCAAAATCCTCCTTTCTCCAAGTTGGGAAGGCATTTCGCTTCCTTCGGTCCTAGGAGCCACACTGAATGCTGTGATACCCACAGTACCGTGCCCCAGGAAGCCACGTTTGAATCTCAGTTCACACACAATTCCTTACTCGAAAATGAATTTTGCTTAAACTTGTTTTGCGGTTATGATTTTGGTCATTGTTCCATGAGCCTCATTTTACTCCTCTTCCACTTTTCGTCTTCATTGTGCTTGTCCCTCGTAGACCTCACAGGTCCCAGCGTTTGGTCTTGTGGTCAAAATTCTGTATTCCATCCAATTCATGACGAGTGTGAGTTGCCAAGCCACGATTTCTCAGATAAAGCTGGATATTTATGAACTCGAGAGTCAGCTATTTTCTATCGGTTTTTTTAAAGAATCACTTCTAGTGCTTGGCTTCTGATACTCTCCCTATATATAGGTAGTAAAGGATCGTGACCTGACCTATGACTTACTAGGTCATTTAAGGTGCATTGGGCAGCATATTTTGTTCTTCATGGGTCATCTGTAATTTATGAGATTTTCGTGGGTCGTGACCTTTTGTGAGATGGTGGATGTAGGCCTAAATTATGGGTCGTGACGTAGACACAGTTTAGAACTGGTATAGGTCATAGTTTAGGCTGCAGACGGGTATTAATATGGGGCTCATTCTGACCCATCTAGAACCATAAAAAGAACCTGCGTATGGCCCGTCACACCGGCCCCAAAAATTGGACCAGAGGTGAGGCAAAAGTGGCCCAAAAATGTCCCAAAGGAGGGCCAAAAGTAGTACCAAAGTGTACCAAAATTGGATCAAAAGTATCCCCAGTTGGCCCACATGCGATTTCCCAGTCCGACCCTCCACATTGAATGGCGTTCCTTGGACCAAGGTCCGCACCTGTATCGTCCCATTGATGACGTTTTCACCACCCACCCACCTACCTACCCCCTGTCCAGGTACAGACGTAATCCTTTGCAAGCCAGCGAGCGCACACGCGGGCGAGAAAACGTGTTTCTCTTACGCCAAGGCCCATTTTTTCCGGGGCCCTGGACAGAGAGAGAAAGAAGAGAGCAGAAGAGGAGAGGAAGAGAGATAGGAGAAAATCGAGAGAGAGAAGAAGAGAAATTGGAACAAAACGGGGCCCGTTAACTCAAGGCCCCTAACTGTTTCCCATGCAGTTTTTTTTGTTGCCTTGGCACGCCCTCCCGCCAACCAACGGCGTGGTTTTAAGCCCGTAGCCGTGTGTGTGTTTGCGTCTCTTTCTCTCTGTGTCTTGTGTGCTTAGTGGGCCGATTAGTCGTTCGTGGTTAGTCTAAACTATTTAAGTGTCTGGCAGTTTTTAGATAAGTGTTACTAACTGCTGTAGAGATGCGATGGTGCACTAGATGCCTCTACTGAGACTCCTCGTGTTCTGTTTTGTGAAGTACACTTTTTAAACATTTGTATGATTCGTACAATTAGAAAAACACAATCATGCAATTTGTTATTCGTACATTTATTGAAAATAATGATCAAACAGTGTATTAATTCTAGTTTTCTTCAAGATTTGGACTCATGGTGATTCGTTACAGAGAGAGAAATCATCTCTGGATAAAATACAGTTTGACTTTCAAAATCATTTTTGTTTTTGCGTGGAAAGTGTTACTCCTAAGGGAACGGACACAATGTTTATCGTAAAGGAACCGAGACATTGTTTATCCTAAAGGAACGGACATACGGTTTATCCTAAAGGAACCGACGTATTGTTTATCCTAAAGGAACTGAATGAATATTTCACATTATTATTATTAAAAAAAATTATTTTTTTTTTTTTTTTTTTATTATTATTATTTTAATTATTATTATTATTATTATTATTTTATTTTATTATTAATTAAGATAAATCCACAGGGTCCTTTATGAAGTTTTGCCCAGGGAAGGAAGCCAGTCCCCCCCCCCCCCGAAAATAAAAACTAAATATAATATATGATATAGATAATTTAATACCCATAGATATTTATATTACATAATGCAATATTATTTATCTATAATATTATATTTATATTGGAAATATGCAAAAGCAACATCAAATTTAACTAGGGCCAGGCGGCTAGGCCTTTACCTTGGCCAGCCCCATTGAATGTAAATTTCTACTTTTCGTTTTCCCACTTTTAGCGTTTTTTTTTGACAGGAAGCTCCATTTGTTTTGTTTCCTTGGTTGTAAATTTTTGCCTTTTTTATTGGTTATAATACCCCACCGTTTCCCCCTTCCTTGTTGTTTCGCTCGAAGGCCAAGTGGGAGTGAAAAAATTTGTAAAAATAAAAAATAATTAATAATAATAATAACCAATAAATTTCTGAAAACAATATGGGAACTAACAGCCAATAAATTCCTTTGATAACAGTCGAGGGTAAAAAAGAATCTTAATTCTTCTAACAAATTATGTGAAAACACCTTCGCCTGGCGCATGCTCGGAGAGAGAGAGAGAGAGAGAGAGAGAGAGAGAGAGAGAGAGAGAGAGAGATTGAGAGAAAAATAGTTCTGAATCATTTCTGGTTAGGGATAAAACTGAAAGAGAAATTCATAATTGAAAGGAGAGTGGACAAAAGATAGGA
Source organism: Macrobrachium nipponense (assembly GCF_015104395.2). Taxonomy (NCBI): domain Eukaryota; kingdom Metazoa; phylum Arthropoda; class Malacostraca; order Decapoda; family Palaemonidae; genus Macrobrachium; species Macrobrachium nipponense. The sequence continues at coordinate 32,637,604 of NC_087214.1, read as the reverse complement.
GAGAGAGAGAGAGAGAGAGAGAGTTATGCTTGCAATGTTGGAATATAAAATAAAAGTAAAGAAAGAGATGGGCCATCTTACTTTGCAAATGACATTCCACCATTCACATGCAAAACTCTCTCTCTCTCTCTCTCTCTCTCTCTCTCTCTCTCTCTCTCTCTCTCTCTCTCTCTCATATACTGCCTAGCCTACGAAATAAACATTATTTTGATAAATAAAAAAGTAAAAGGAAAACCTGCGACATAAGAAGACCTAACTAACCCCTATACCACCAAACACTGAATCCTTTAGTCAGTCTCTTAAACTCGACAGTAATTGAAGGCGACTTGACAGCGAATTGACAGCTTTAGACTGATTCAGAAGCCTCATCTCTCTCTCTCTCTCTCAGTTGCTCCTCCTCCTCTTCTTCTTCTTTCCATAGGAGATCAGGCCGAGACACCACCCAATTCACTACTAACTCCCCCAAGTGGGTCAGTGCGTGGGAAGAAGTTCGTCAGTCACGCTTCGCTCTGTTTGGCTGTTTTTTTTTTTCCCGTTTATTTTTGAAATTTTTTGTTATCTTAGTTTTTTAATTTTTTTGTGTTGGGGGAGGGACGTTTATCTCAGTCATGATAGGTTTTTTTCAGTAAATTGGTACGTATGTTGGAAGATATATGATGAAACTTTTAAGTAATATAGAGAGAGTATTTATTCCAGGTCAAAATCAATCCAGGTTTGAACTTTAAAATAATATTTTTATCTAGTTTCGATAATAATAATATAATAACAATAATCTAATAATAATAATATAATAATAGCTATAACTAATCTGATAATAATATAATATAATGTAATAATAATAATAATAATAATAATAATAATAATAATGGACATACTTCACTAGTTTGAGTAGGAGTCCGGTGCGAGCGGTACGCGTGACGTCACGAGGTACCGAGAACGTGGTACAGAAGGGGCGTACCGCAAGGCTGCAACACCTGTAGGGGTAATTTGTTGACTGTAATCGTCAGTAGTAACGTAACGTAACGTAATGTACCGTAGTTGTACAACGGTACTCTCTGTAACTGACATTATGAAGATAATATATAATAATAATAATTTTTGTCATTGTACTGATAATTGTGAAATTACTGTTGTATGATGAATTATGTAATGAGAATTGACAGTGAAAGTAATAATTAAAATTATAATGATTATAATGATGAATAATAGTAATAAATTATACAATGGTAAGAATTACAGTGAAAGTTATAATACATTTACAATTATAATTATTATAATGATGAATACAATTAGCATGAAGAATTATACATTGCTGAGAATTACCGTGAAATTTATAATGAAATTATTAATATAATGATTATAATGGGACTGAAAACAAAAACTAAGTATGAAGAATGTGGCAGGAAATAAGAATTTAACAATAATGTGACGATAAGAATGAAGGATAACAATAATAGATCTCGGCAACAGATAATTAATGTTACAATGAGGAATAACTATATTTTAATAGCATAACGCTATATTTTTTGTAACAATGTTATCATATTTTTGATAAAATTATAATCATATTTTTATTTACAATGTTATATCATCATATTTTTGATAATGTTTTCATATTTTTTATATCATCATCATATTTTTTATAACAATGTTTTTTTACCATCTTATTTGATTTTTAACATTGATAATATTTTTTTGTTTTTATAACATGTTTTTATTTTTTTAATAATTTTTGATAATGTTTTTATAATATTTTTGATAATGTTTTTATCATATTTTTTATAATGTCATCCTCATATTGTTATTTACAATGCTATCATTATATTTTTAATAGCATAAAGATTCTGCAGCCGTGGCCTGTATTTTTTGTCATAAATCTTGACATCAAAGTTGTTTGTTTTCTCGTTTAGGCGTAAACAAGACAACAAACAACTGTGACAAATAACTTTGATGTCAAGATTTGACAGGAAGATCCGACGAGACTTCCGGTCGGCATCTTTTGATGTCGTCATTCCGGACCCTTTGTCATGCTATACTGTTATTTTTTCTTATTTTTGTTTTTCGTTCCTTTCATCTTTTGTTAAGGGAAATTAAAAGCGTTTTCGTAATTTTTTGAATTTCTCTCTCTCTCTCTCTCTCTCTCTCTCTCTCTCTCTCTCTCTCTCATCTCTTCTCTCTCTATATATATATATATATATATATATATATATATATATATATATGTAATCTATATATTATATATATAGTATATTAATATATATACTAATATATGTATATGTATAATATATATACTATATATTATGATATATATAATATATTATTGTATAATAGATATATATATATATATTATTATAATTATATATACTTAAATAATGTATTTAATAATAATCTGTATATATGATTATGATATATATATAATGTGATATATGTATATGTATGTGGGATAATGATTTGTTTTATTTCTTATTTTTATTTTGTATATATTTTCTTTTTGAGAGAGAGAGAGGAGACGGAGAAGAGAGTGGGACGAGAGAGAGAGAGAGCGAGACGAGAGAGAGGAGGAGAGAGATTGAGAAGAGCGGGAGGGGAGATGAGAGAGACGTAGGGTTAATTCAATAGGAAGTCTTCCTATGTACTTCTATTAGGATATAATATGGAGGCCTTTTGACCATTATATATCCTGTCTGGGAGGCCACTTATTTGTAATTTTTTTGTAAAGCTGGCCATTGTGACAGAGGTTCCTAATGGGCACTGGGTATGAAATGCCCGTCTACGAAATGGGATATGGCCTTGGTATATATTTTATTTTTAGTAGGTTGTTCTTGTTTGAATAGAGGCTTATGTATTACTTTATTTTATTATTATTATTAATTAATTATTATTATTATTATATATTACAAGAAACCACCAGTCCCCCCCTAAAAAAAAAACAAAAACACAAGTTTAAAATCCAGAACTTGAAATAAACAGTTTAAAAAAATAAAATAAAAGCTATAGAACATAAAGACAATTTACCAAAAAAACAATTGATAAAAATTAAAACAAATTAAAACAAACTAAAGCCAAGTTAAACACAATAGAATCAGAGTTAATTTAATTCAACAGCCCGGAACACGCGTTAATTAAGTGGCAGGTGTGGCTCTCTCTTCTCTCTCTCTCTCTCTCTCTCTCTCTTCTCTCCCCCCTCCTCCTCATCTCTCTCTCCTCTCTCTCTTTTAATTTCGCGTTTGTCCAATTTCTTTTGTGTTTGTTGATCTGTTTTTTATTCGTGTTTGTAGTTTCGTTAATGTCTTTGGTCAGCGCGTGGACGGGTGCTCACCAAAACCCGGTTTAAAACAACTTATTAGAAATATTCTTAGATTAAATTATCCAAGTTTTTTCTGTTCATTGCGTGGAGGGGTGATCACCAAAACCAGTTTAAAACAACTTATTGAAACTAGATAATTAAGAACAATCAAGGAATTACTGTTAGATTGAATCTATCCAAGTTGTTTCTGTTCAGTGCGTGGACGGGTGACCGCCAAAACCCAGTTAAAACAACCCATTATAGTGAGATGACAATCAAGGACGTAATTATTAGATTAAATCCATCCAAATTCTTTCTGTCCAGTGCTTGGACTGGTGACCACCAAAACTCGGTTTAAACAAACTATGAAAAATAATTACAATCAAGAGACCACTATTAGATTAAATCCATCCAAGTTGTCTCTGTTCAGTGCGTGGACGGGTGACCAAAAACCAGTTTTAAACAACCTATTGAAACTAAAACAAAATCAAGGAACCACTATTAGAAGTAATCCATCCAAGTTGTTTCTGTTCATTGCGTGGACGGGTGACCACCAAAACCCAGTTTAAACTAGCCAATAAAAAACATACAAACAATATCAAGGATTCACTATGAGATGAAATCCATCCAAGTTGTCTCTGTCCAGTGCGTGGATGGGTGACCACCAAAACACGGTTTGAACAAGCCGATAAAATCATCACTATTAGATTAAATGCATCCAAGTTGTCTCTGTCCAGTGCGTGGATGGGTGACCACCAAAACCTGGTTTAAGCAAGATATAAAACATACAAACAACAAACAAGGGATTGTTTGAAGTAGCGAAAGCAAGAACTGAGGAAGGAGTCGAGGCACAAACAAAATAAGGACACACAAACACCTTGGTATGCAAACGAAGCTTTGGCGCACAATCATGTGACTGGGGCGGGGTTTGCTAAAGCAAAGGGTGGGGGGGGGGGGGGAAGAGACTCACAGGGGGTGGGGGCCTTTTCTAGGGTTCTAGAGAGAGATCTAGAAGGATTTTTGAGAATTAGTTTTTTTTTTTTGAAAAATCTCAAAATCAGACGGATATTGGGTTCTAGAAAGGTCTTTGAAATCTAGGCAGATTTGGATTTTTTTTAGAAGTATCTGTAGATCTGGACAGATTTGGATTTTTAGAAATATCTAAAGGGAATCTAAGATACAAATATTTTTTTAGAAACATTTATTTTTCTGAATTCTAGACCAGGAAATTTTTTTTCCCGAATTTGGTTTTTTTATTATAAATACGTTTAGAAAGCTAGACAGAATTTGGGGAAATATTTTAAAAAATAATTTCGTTTTTTAGAAATATCTGAAATTCTAGACAGATTTGGATTTTTTTAGAAGTAAATCTATTTGATTTTTGGAAGATATGTATAGAAATTTTTTTATCTAGAAAATCTAGACAGTTGGATAAAAATATCTATCTAGAGATATTTTGATTTTTTAGAAATATCTAGAAATCTAGACAGATTTCGATTATTATAAATACGTAGAAATCTAGACAGATTTCGATTATTATAAATACGCAGAAATCTAGACAGATTTGGAATTTTAGAGTTATCTAGAAATCTAGAGAGATTTTGATTTTTAAAATTATCCAGAAAGAAATCTATGGAGATCTAGAATTTTAGAAAGATCCGGAGATCTAGGTCTAGAATAGATTTAGAAATGTGGAAGGATCCTTAAATATAGAGAGAGCTACAAATCTAGGGTTCTAGAAAGATCCAGAATTCAAGAAAGATTCCAAAATCCAGAAATCTAAATGTAGACAGATTAGATTTCTAATAAAGATCCCGACATGTTGAATGAACTAGCAAGTTATAGAAAGATCTAGAATTCTAGAGATTTCTCTATATGATTCTAGGAAGATTCGGAATATAGAAAGATCTCAGTAGAATTCACGAGAGCCCTAGAAATTGAGGATTTTTAAAAATATCCAAAAAGAAATCTATGAAGATCTAGAATTTTAGAAAGATCCGGAGATCTAGGTCTAGAATAGATTTAGAAATGTGGAAGGATCCTTAAATCTAGAGAGAGCTACAAATCTAGGGTTCTAGAAAGATCCAGAATTCAAGAAAGATTCCGATATCCAGAAATCTAAATGTAGACACATCTAGATTTCTAATAAAGATACCGACATGTAGACTTAACTAGCAAGTTATAGAAAGATCTAGAATTCTAGAGATTTCTCTATATGATTCTAGGAAGATCTCGGAATCCAGAAAGATGTCAGTAGAATTCACGAAAGCTCTAGAAATTGAGGAAAACTCAGAAAGATCTGGAACTAGAAATATCTCGGGATTAGCAAGATCTAAAATTTTGGAAATGTCCTGAAATCTAGAAAGCTCTAGAAATCCAGAAGAATCCCCAAACCTAGAAACGTGTGGAACTCTAGAATCATCCAGAATCTAGAAAGATATGTAAATTTAGAAGCATCCCCAAACCTAGAAAGATCTAGAAATCTAGATACATCCCGAAATGTAGAAACAGGTAGAACTCTAGAAAGATCCCAGAATCTAGAAGGATTAAAATTTTAGAAATATCCTCAAATCTAGAAAGATGTAGGAATCTAGACGTATAACCAAATCTAGGAAGATCTAAAACTTTAGAAACATCCTCAAATCTAGAAAGATCAAGAAATCCAGATGTATCCCCAAATCTAGAATAATGAATGCTAGAAACACCCCCTAAATCTAGAAAGATCTAGAAATCCAGAAGTATCCCAAAGTCTAGAAACATAAATGCTAGAAGCATTCCCAAATTTAGATAGCTTCTAGAAGTCCAGAAACATCCCAAAATCTAGAAGCATGTAGAACTCTAGACAGATCTAGAAATCTTGCGCAAACAATCTCTCTCTCTCTCTCTCTCTCTCTCTCTCTCTCTCTCTCTCTGACTTTTTAAGATTTCGTCAAACATCTCGGGTGGGTCTTGGACTGTCAATTAAGACGAAGAACCGAAGCCAATATTACCTGGAGTGAATGTTTAATCATGTTTGCGTCGCTGGTGACGGGTAGGGAGGAATGTTTAATTTGAGGTTATTGGGTATCGTAATATCCAGGGGAGGATATTTGTTTCTTACCAGATAGGAATAATTAGCATTACAGTGAAATAGTCGATGTGTAGTTACGAATATTAGTGGATATTTATCCAAGGAGAAAGTGTCTGTGATATTGTGATTTGTAGAGAGTATCGTAATATCCAGAATATTTGATGTGGCAGTGAAATATTTACGAATATTGATGAATATTTGTTCTGAGAGGAATGATAGGTACAGTGAGGTTATTGGGTATTGTCGTAATATCCAAGGTGAATATTTGTTTTTTACCAGGTGGAAAAATGTAATGTTAAAGTGAAATATTTTATTTGTAGCTAGGAATATTAGTGAATAATTGTATATTTAGGAATATTGATGAAGGAATGTTAGATAATGTGAGGTTATTAGGTATTGTTGGAATATCTTGGTAGAATATTTTTTTTATTACATGGGAATATTTGATATTGCAAGTGAAATATTTAACATATAGCTGGGAATATTAGTGAGTATTTGTATATATAGGAATATTAGTGAATAATTGTATATTTAGGTATATTGATGAAGGCATTGTCAGGTAATGTGAGGTTATTGGGTATCGTTGGAATATCTACAGTGAATGTTATTTTTATTAGTTGAGAATATTTGACGTTTCAGTGAAAACTTTAACCAGGACCCGGGGTCGGGGGGTGGGGGGCTGGACTATATCGTTGCCAGACTCACGATCGTGGATAACTTTTAACTTGAAATCAAATAAAACCCACTGAAGCTAGAGGGCTGCAAATTGGTATGCTTGATGATTGGAGGGTGGATGATCAACGTACCAATTTGCAGCCCTATAGGCTCGGTAGTTTTCTTAAAAGTTGAATTAATTATAAGGAAATGGCATTTAGCATATTCTCTCTCTCTCTCTCTCTCTCTCTCTCTCTCGTCTCTCTCTCTCATCTCGCTCTCCTCTCTTTCTCTCTCTCTCTCTTTCCCCTCTCTCTCTCTCTCTCTCTCTCTCTCTCTCTCTCTCTCTCTCTCTCTCTCTCCAGACAATAAATCCGTTTCTCGATCCACAATGGGTCGGAGAGAGCACAATCATTTCTTGGATGCAGTTATTGCACAGGATGGTGAGTCCGTATTTTTTTTTCTCTCTCTCTGTTCATTTCACGTTGTTTTCCATAGGTGTGTGTGTGTGTGTGTGTGTGCACGTGTACACCTGTATACCTGTACATGTGTGGTTACCATGCGTTATGCATACTCTTACACACACACACGCACTTATATATACTGTATGTATATGTATATGTTTATATGTATACATATAATTTTTGTGTGTATATACACAAGAGAGAGAGAGAGAGAGAGAGAGAGAGAGAGAGAGAGAGAGTGAGTTGAGTGAGTGAGTTACAAGGAGTTACAAGGATTAGGAGGTCTCAAAGACTTGTCAGTCCATCCTAATAGGAGACATCGTGTGCTCACTTATCTCTAGGAGCAGGTTTTACTGTTCATTCACAGCGTCCACCTAATGATTCTGTTTAGCGTTCTTTTAAATTCTTCCACATTGTTGCTGTTTACAACTTCATTCTGTTGGCAGTTTATTCCACATAGTGTCTCATATCTTGTATGTAAAGAAGTTCCCACAATGAGATGTGTTGTATCTTCAGTTCTAGTTTCCATCCATTATTTCTTGTCTGGTTTTCGTTTCGTGTGAAGAGGTTACTGTCTGCTTTTGTTATACCTTTCAGTATTTTAAATGTTTACATTAATTATCCTCGCAATCGTCGTGTTTCTAAGCCATATATGTTCAGGCTCTCTAGTCGTCTTTGGTAACCCATTTCCCTGATGGATGGAATTAACTTTGTGGCTCTTGCTTGTACCCTTTCTAATCTTGTTTATATCCTTTATTAGTCGTCGTCGTCTTGCCCACCGTTATCCCTACATTAAGGGGTCGGTTGCCTGATGCGCCATCTATCAAAGGGATCATCAGGCATGGGATATTTTTTGGCAAAGGGGTTTTTACGATTGCAGGCGCTTACTGTCATCAACCACAGTTATTGGCGGTGGGCCTCGCCTTTGACTAAAAAGTACACCTGCAAGACAGCAGTTTCCACAGTTATTGGCGGTGGGCTTCGCCTTTGACTAAAAAGTACGACTGCAAGGCAGCAGCTGTCCTTTTAGTCGCCTTTTGAACACGTAGGATCTACGGTGGTTGTATTTCTTACACTCCTACCACAAGGTCATATGTCCTTTCTTAGTGTTGGTTACCAAAACTGTACTGCATATTCAAGATGAGGTCTAACTATTGATGCGTAGAGCTGCAGCACCGTTTCCTTGTTTCTGTATCTGAACTGCCTCTTTATGTATCCCACTAGTTTCTGTGCCTTCTTTTCTGCTGTGATGCACTGTTTTGTGGATTTTAAGTCCTTGGTAAGAGAGAGAGAGAGAGAGAGAGAGAGAGAGAGAGAGAGAGAGAGAGAGAGAGAGAGACTTGATTTAGTGCAAGATGAGATTTCCTAGGTATTGTCAGATAAGTTTTTAAAGTCTTGCTTTAATCCAAACTCGTTAGATCGAGATAAATATTTTACATTGTAAATCTCAACACTCGAAGAGAGTTCCTCCAAAATTTAACCGCATCAAACGAACTATCTAACAATTAGTTCTGGGAAATTTCATCGAAATCCGTCCATCAGTTCTCGAGACACCGGACAAACTCGTAGAGAGACAGACACAAGTGCAGAGGGTAGGATGGTAAACGGCTCCTTTCCTTCAAGCTTCGTAGGCAAAAGTAATAAAGAATTCTATTGAGGAAGGCAGTTATTGAAAGTTAATAAAAAAACACTTGTAATTGTACCTTGACAATGTCAGTCGTTCGAGCTGAAAGGAGAAAGTGCTTCTTCCAAGTTACACGGATGAGCGGACATATATAGGAAGAGAGAGAGAGAGAGAGAGAGAGAGAGAGAGAGAGAGAGAGAGAGAGAGAGAAATCTTTTAGGATGCAATGAATGTATGTAATGGCTACAATATGTTTGGATGAGAGAGAGAGAGGCCTTTTTGGATACAAAGAGTGAATGAATGCAATTGGTACAATATGTTTGGATATGAGAGAGAGAGAGAGAGAGAGAGAGAGAGAGAGAGAGAGAGAGAGAGAAATCTTTTAGGATGCAACGAATGTATTTAATGGATACAATATGTTTGGATATGAGAGAGAGAGAGAGAGAGAGAGAGAGATTAGTGTGGACTAGTCTTAGCTGCTTCCAGCCGTTTGTGGAAGAATTTGCGATAAGTGATGCAGAGAATTTTGAGAATGTTGGTTATGAACTGTATTTGTAATTCTTTGTGAAACTATGAATGTAGAATAATTAGACAACTGTGCTAAGATCTTTCATCTAGCCGTGGAAAAAAAAATGCAAATGTTAATTACCTGGGTGTCTAAGGTAATTGCATCCTACGTTACGTATTCTTGAAATCAAGAGATAAACTTCACAAATTGGTCTGGATATAAGTCAATGACTTGTTGGTGATTCATACAGTTGCAGCTTGTTACTGTTATCCAGCGTTTGTTGAAGGTTTGTGCTTCACTTGCGGTCACTGACTTGTAACCAACTCGTTTGTGACTTACGCTATGAGTTTGCCAGCAAGTTTGTCTTGCTTTAAATCATGTATGTGATAAGTTGCCAACATTTTGTTTTATCTTCGTTTTGAACCTGTTAGTGACACACATGCCAAAAGTTGCCAACATGTCTTGATTTGTTTTGAACCTGTTTTTGACATGTATGTTCAAAGTTGCCAACATGTTTTTTTTATTTGTTTCGAACTTGTATGTGACATGTATGACAAGTTGCCGACTTGTTCGTGACATGTATGCCATAGTGGCTGAGATTTCCTTTTACTCATTTTTAACAACTTGTCGTGTTGGACTTAATTTAAACTTGTGAAATGTGTGCAATAAGTTTACCAACATATTTTGAGTTGTTTTAAACTTGTTGGGTGTGACATTTATGCTCTTTAAGTTGCCGACATGCTCTTTTTTTTTTTTTTTAATGTATGCAATAAGTTGCATACATGTAGATGATATGATGTGTTGCATGGATGCACCTTAAGTCGTGCATGAAAATGCTGAAGTAGATTTGAAGGAAAATAATAAATCTTTTGAGCTGTTCTTGCAGAAGACGACCAAGAAGCGTGTAATGGCTTTGGAGAGTTTGAGAATTTGCCTTAAAATTGACAACTAGTTCTTTATAGACTTTTTTCTTTTTTTTTTCTCTTTTAGGAGAAATCTTTTAAAATCTTTAATCTTAAAACGTGAATGGGATGACTTGCACTTTTAGAATTCTGATAATTTATCTGACAATACTCAATATTTCAAGTCATTTTTTAAAGTTATTTTGATTTCACAGTTAAGAGAAATGCAAATATTATTGTATCAGAAACCTAGTGTTCTACTCTAGCCCAGGTCCGAAGGAAACGAGAATTGATGGAGAAATAAGACATGCCACTTAAATAATTGATTTTAATTGTCTGGGAAGACTCTCTCTCTCTCTCTCTCTCTCTCTCTCCTCTCAATCTCTCTCTCGTCACCTCTCTCGTCTCTCTCTCTCTCTCTCTCTCTCTCTCTCTCTCTCTCTCTCTACCTGTATATATACTCTCTCTCTCTCTCTCTCTTATGTAATTATATATGTTTTTAGAATATATATATATATATACTATATATATATACTCTCTCTCATTAAAATATATAATATATATATATATATATATATATATATATATATATATATATATATGTCGTTTCTCGTATTGGTGATTCTTTCTTCCAGGAAAATCTTGTGTGATAGAGGGAAGGGGTTTGATTGCAGAGTCCATCTCCCGAATCCGTACATTTTTGGAATGTACTTGTTCTTTGAGGCCTTCTTCCCAAAAATGTTTTTGGTTTTTCAGCCGGGTTTGTTAGTCGGTAAGACTATATATATATATATATATATTATATATATATATATATAATATATATATATATATATATATATATATATATATATATATATATAGACACTTTGCTCATCACTCCGTTTTCTATTTCACGTCGGGAACTTAAAGAAAAAAAAAAAAACTAGAAATAAAGCTTAAAAATAACCAAAATGCACCACAGCCATTACGGAGGCGCCCTCTCAACCTCTCCTTGTGATTGCAGACACCGACTCTGCTCTGTTGCCGCGTTCGAGAACACACACACACACACACACACACAACACACATCACACACACACACACAACACAACACACACCCCTCCACCGCCTTAACTCGAGCATTCATGGGCGTTTAAAAACTGCTCAAATCGCTCCTGACGGCGCCCCGGCGAAATTGGGGAATCGCTCGGGCCACGCCCTCGGTAAATGCAGATCGGAAGAGGTTTTTAGAAAATGCCTTTTTTTCTTTTTTAAAGGAATAAAAGAAAGAAGCTGTCTAGAGTTTTGGGAGGGGAAGTTCTTGTGCTTTTAGCTATGGTTCACTTTCTATATATATATATATATATATATATATATATATATATATATATATATATATTTATATATTATATAGATAGATAATTATTCTATTTATTTATTATATATACATATATTATATAATATATAATTATATAATATAATATAATATATAATATTATATATATTTAAAAGCTATATATAAAATGAAATTAACAGCACCCCACCAGTGACACCATCTACAAGGCATCGACTTGATTGAAAAATCGACTGCTCGCATCTTTGCAGTGCTTTCACTTCTACGAATCTCCACTCGTCTCCAGCCTCTCTCTCTCTCTTCTCAGAATTCTCTTCCAGTTAGTTCTGTGGTTTTCAGGGGCATTTTAACTTAAATAAAATAATTTCTTTTATTCTGACTTCCAGCTTACTCGGACTGCGTGCAAGATTTTCCGCTCACGCATAAGTTAACGTAAATTAAAACTGTCAAATAGAGCGTTGTTTCACCAACGGATATGAAAATAAATACGCTCTATTTTATCAGAAATAATCGTTCTGTACTGTTTAACATGCACAGGATTTATTTTCTTACATTTCCATTCTAATAAATAAATCATAAATATCCTATCCTCACATTCCTGTATCTTTTACGCAACGCGATATACTTTTTTATTTATTTATTTTTTTATTTCTTTATTTATTTTATTTGTTGTTTTTTAGGCTTTTCCACAGACCTTTCCTGTGCCCCCCCCCCCCCAACAACACAACAACAACAACAAAGTAGGCTCACTCCACGAGTAAGCGAAAATCCCAAAACATTATGAAATAAAGAAAATTCAGAACAAACCAAAGAAATAGTCATACAAAATGAACTCTCGTTTTCAACTGACAAGAACGTATCCAAGCTTTAAGAACATGTATGAAAGTAACGCTAGGATAATGTATTGGCCATAAATCTCGTGGCTGAACAATACACCCGACGCAGCTACCATTCTTTCCACCGCAAGTGATTAACTCACCTGTAACGTAAGACGAGACAGTTGCTCAAGAAATCGCTATTTTACAAGACTTGAACTGTGTATATCCGCCCATGTGAATGGCCCGCTGGTTTTACTGTCTTAGCTCCCTTTGATTCTCCGTTTTATTTGCTTGCAATGTTTTTAGAAAAACTGAAGTATTGCTTGTGATGTTTTAAGAAAAATTGAAATATTGCTTGCAATGTTTTTAAGAAAAACTAAGTAAAAAAATTTGCTGTGTGTCTTTAAGAAAAAATTGAAATATTGCTTGCAATGTTTTTAGAAAAACTGAAGTATTGCTTGTGATGTTTTAAGAAAAATTGAAATATTGCTTGCAATGTTTTTAGAAAAACTGAAGTATTGCTTGTGATGTTTTAAGAAAAATTGAAATATTGCTTGCAATGTTTTTAGAAAAACTGAAGTATTGCTTGTGATGTTTTAAAAAAATTGAAAATTTTAGTTGCTTGCAATTGTTTTTAAGAAAAAGAAAAAGCTGAATGTATGCTTGTTGAGTATTGTTCTAAGAAAAAATTGAAATTATGCTTGTGCAGAAAAATGTTTTTGAGAAAAAAATTGAAAGAACTGAGTGTTTTGCTTGTGATGTTTAAGAAAAAGAAAAATTCGAAAATATTGCTTGCAATTTGTTTTTTTAAAGAAAAAATTGTGAAAATTTTGTTTGCCCCTTTTGCGTATTTGTTTTTTTTATTAGGAAAAACCTTGTAAAAGTTCCAATTTGGCGCTTTGGGTGCTTGGTTGTTTTTTTAAAGAAAAAATTGGAAAAATCTTTGCCCCCTTGCCAAGTTTGGTTTTTAAAGGAAAAAAATTGAAATTTTCCTTTGCGAATGGTTTTGTAAAAAAGAAAAAATTTTGAAAAATGAAATTTGCCTTTTGGGGCGAATTTTTAATGTTTTTTTTAAAAAGAACAAAAATTGAAAAATATGGTGGTTTGCAAATGGGGTTTGTTGTAAAGGAAAGGAAAAAAAATTTTTGGAGGAATTAAGGTTGCCCCTTTGGCAAATGTGTTGGTTTAAAAAAAGAAAAAATTGGGGAAAAGGACATATTGCTTGCGATGTTTTCAGAAAAATTGAAATATTGCTTGCAATGTTGTAAGAAAAATTGAAATATTGCTTGCAATGTTGTAAGAAAAATTGAAGACATATTGCTTACGATGTTTTAAGAAAAATTGAGATATTGCTTGCGATGTTTCAGGAAAAATTTAAATATTGATTGCGATGTTTTAATAAAAATTGAAATATTGCTTGCAATGTTTTAAGAAAAATTGAAATATTGTCTTCACTCCGTTTGATAGTTTTATTTGCTTTCATCGTTTTAAGAAAACATTAAATATTACTTGCAATGTTTTAAGAAAAATTGAAATATTGCTTGCAATGTTTTAAGAAAAATTGAAATATTGTCTCGCTCTGTTTGATAGTTTTATTTGCTTGCAATGTTTTAAGATAAAATTAA
>NC_087214.1:32600817-32613317 GCF_015104395.2 Macrobrachium nipponense | reverse complement strand
TTAGCTTCATCCTGTTCCTGACATTAGGATGATGGTGTGAGCCTTCGTTGCACATTCAGTCTTATTTATTGATAGAGAGCGAAGCATTTTGATTGGTTCGTTTAACCATGCACATCTGGGATTCGGAACTTTGCTGCCTTCTCCTTTGTTTCATGTCTAATATTCTAGCCTCATGTACCAAACCGTAGGATTATGGCGTGAGGAATCTAGTATGAGAAGTAGCAGCCTAATCTCCATTATTTCCTATAGGGTGGCCTAGTATTGCCGGCAGTGCACCTTAGGCCCGTAGCTCCACCTACTTTCAAGCCTTTTGCTGTCCATCTTCTCGGATAATTACTTAGGCTTAATCTCCTGCATTTTTTCTGGATCAATTCGTCTTGCTGTCCAATCACCAATCGCTCCTCGTTTCCAATCGCCATAACCTTAATCATTTTATTTTATATGGTATGTTTGTATATATATGTCAAGCAGCCCTTATAATAATAATAGTAATAAAAAAATGTTTATATGTATAAATAATACTCATTATATATATATATATATATATATATATATATATGTGTGTGTGTATATATATATATATATATATATATATATATATATATATATATATATATATATTTATATGTATATTATACACATAAAATGTCAAACAGCCCTTATAATAATAATAATAATAATAATAATAATAATAATAATAATAATAATAATAATAATAATACTTTATTAAAGTAATGGCTACTTCAGCAACGTTACACTAGTAGAGATTCTTCTATTTTCCAAATAGCGGATTTTTCCATGCTACTTAGACAGGCTAGTAGAGCGCCCATAGAGGCCATGATCAAAATACAGGGTCAAAATAGGTGTATATATTTGAATTTTACAGATAAAACTACTAGCCTGTTTGAAGTAGCAAGGAAAAAACCGCTAGTCGGATAATGGAGAAGAATCTCTACAAGTGTAACGCTGCTGAAGTAGCCATTACTTTAATAATAATAATATATTAATAATAATAATAATAATGTTATAAACATATATATATATATATATATAGATATATATATATATAATATATATATATATATATATATATATATATGTATATAAAAGTATGTATGTATATATATATATATATATATATATATATATATATATATATATATATGTATACTATATATATATATATATATATATATATATCTATAGTATATGCATATGTATATATATATATATGTGTATTATATATATATATATATATAATATATATATATATATATATATATTATATATATAGTACCGAATCGATGCCAACACGGCCTCGGCATCTTAAGTCACTATAGTAGCCGATTGTCGTCGGTGACGGGTGCGCTATTATACCCCCCGCCCCCGGCGGCCTTTGCGAAAAGTAGCTGTAATAATTAGTCTTCGTCTTCATTATCGCCGCTCGAGACGAGGGCAGGTAAAGAATGATTATTATTATTACCCGCAATCACGTTCGACGAGAGAAAACACGGGTTGGCTGGTGGGCTGTTAAATATGCGTCGATGGGTTGACGTCACTCAGATATTGCTGTTTTTTTTCAGGAGAAACTTATTAATTACAAGTTTCAAAACTTCTTTTACTAATTGGTTTAGTTTTTATGCAAAGATAAGACGTGTCTACCACAGTATGGAACATAGAACGATAGAACGGGCTATCTGCTGGTATCAGTTAAAAAAAAAAAAAAAAATTGAGTTGTAACTATTCTGGCAAAATCAGCATACATATATAATATATATATATATATATATATATATATATATATATATATATATATATATATGTTTTATATGTAGTATATATCTAATACTATATATATATATATATATATATATATATATATATATATATATATATGTATATATATACATATACATTACTGTGTCTATGCATATATAATCTGTCTTGTATATAAACTTATACATATATATTAAAGTGTAAAGAAATGCACATAATATAGATAGATTTATACATATGCATATAAAAGATATGTATATAATACATATAAAATATATATTTTGTATATATTTTTATATAATCAGTTTAATCTGCTCATCTAGAATTGTCCCCCTGAATATAGAGTTCTCACCCCCTTCCTCTGTATTTTCAGAGTGTTTGACGCAAATGTACGTTCTTTTATATAAATGATACAAGTTATATTAATATAGAATAAACCACTGTGTGAGCCGTGTGACTGAATAATGTATATAATGTTATTACTATGTTAACCATGTTACCATATGCTTATTCTGTGTTTTTTCTCTATTACAGGTAAGGTTATCTACTTATTGAAAGAGTTTAAGGTCTTGGCGTCCAGGTAAGTCAGCTGACGTTGTATGTGTGTGTGTGTGTATACACACACACATATATATAATATATATAATATATATATATATATATATATATATATATATAATCTTTATACCTGTAAAATGTATTAGCACATAGACTGTGAGTGTTTGGGTATATATGATATATATATATATATATATATATATATATATATATATATAATATATATATATATATATATATATAGATAGATATATATATCCCCATTGTTTCCCCTGCCTAGCGGTTTTAAGTGCCACCAGGGTAGTAATAATCGCCATGACACTAATTGTTGGCGTGTGTGGGTGTATGGGTTTATTAAGTGCCTGTTGCAATTAAGTTTTAATTTCGACAATTTTAATTATTTATTTTTTTTTATTTACTTCTTTATTTAATTTTTTTTTTTTTGCTGTTTGTTCCTACCTCCAGTTTTGACAAGTCGAGGTTATATAATTGCGGCTTCGTGAGTGGTTCTTGTAAAAAAAATAACCGATATATATATATATATATATATATATATATATATATAAATATATATAAGTATATAGTTATATATGATATATATATATAATATATATATATATATATATATATATATATATATATATATATATATATAATTATATATAAGTATATAGTATATATTATATATATATATATATATATATATATATATATATATATATATATATATATATACATATATATACATATATATATATATATATATATATATATATATATATATATATAAAGGTTTTTGCCACGAAGGAAGAAATGAAAAAAGCGAGATAGCTGAGAACTTTCGGTCCTGTTCAGACCCTTTACTAAGGGTCTGAACAGGACCGAAAGTTCTCAGCTATCTCGCTTTTTCCTTCGTGGCAAAAACCCTTATTTCTACATAGCATCACGTTTTATATACTTCGTGATCAAGTTATTCATATATATATATATATATATATATATACTATATATATATATATATATATTATACTATATATAGTATTTATATGATATATATATATATATACAGTCCAAAACTGGAGTAGCAAGATATAGCAAAATAAAAAAATAAAAACTAGAACATAATTACTATTTGAAAAACTGTGGATATTGGCACTTAATAAACCCCCCCCCCCCCCCTACACACACACACACACACACACACACACACACACACACACACCTGCAATTAAGCGTCATGGAACGTATGTATATAGTATATAACATACTTATATCTCGTGTGAATCGCGAATCAATGATACATACGACGACACCATAACTAAGAGACGGCTTTCCCCTGACTGCGCGCATGCGCAGTCCCCTGCGCGACCTTGCCGCTGGGAAAGGGCGGTATTGGAGAGTCTTGTATCTGTGATTGTTCAAGAGGGAATCTCTCTCTCTCTCTCTCTCTCTCTCTCTCTCTCAATCAGACGTTAGCACTCACCGTAGTATATATATATATATATATATATATATATATATATATATATATATATATATATATATATATTATGATGGCATTGGGTTACAATGAGACACCGGCAGGCCAGAAGCGCCGAGTGAAAGCTCGGATTATTATTATACACACATTATTATACCCCAAGAGGACGGTCCTCATTGCGTTCAACATTCCTTCCTAGATGTCTAGGTGTCTTGGGGTGTCGTCATTGGTTACAAAATGGCGGAAGTAATGTGTCATTTTCTTTTCGTTGTTGCTTTTAGTTTGGCAGTTTCAAAGGACTGACTCTCTCTCTCTCTCTCTCTCTCTCTCTCTCTCTCTCTCTCTCTCTCTCTCTCTCCGTCATAGTTGTATAAAAGAATATTTCTTTCTCGTCAGTAAATGTATGTCACCCTCTGCTCTCTCTCTCTCTCTCTCTCTCTCTCTCTATCTCTCTCTCTCTCTCTATAATAAAAGAATATTTTCCTTTTTCTCGGTGTTAGTAATCGCATAAGAACGAATTCTCTCTCTCTCTCTCTCTCTCTCTCTCTCTCTCTCTCTCTCTCTCTTTTCTCTCTCATCTCTCTCTCTCTCTTCTCTCTCTCTCACCGTTGTCATGAAGGGCTTCCTGGGAGGGAGCCTGCATGTGATGAATATGCAGGATGCCGCCGAAGTGACGAAATCGCCCCGCCTGAAACAAAAGACCATAGACAGAAAAGAATTATGACAAGAACAATAAAAGAAAATCAAGCCAACAAAAGAAATGGCTCGGATGCTCTTTTTCCTTCATCCGGTGTTCGAGAGGATGATTACATGAAGTCTTTTTGGTTGTGGCTGTAACAACATTCTCTCTCTCTCTCTCTCTCTCTCTCTCTCTCTCTCTCCTCCCTACGTATGGAAAGTCCATAATGCCATCTGACTTCAGTATCCTTACTAAAGCCTTATTCTCAAATCGGCAATATCTATCATGATATATTTTCGTTGTTACTGAGATTCTCTCTCTCTCTCTCTCTCTCTCTCTCTCTCTCTCTCTCTCTCTCTCTCTCTCTCTCTCTCTCTCTCTCTACTTCTGTATGTGATTTCATCCTGTGTGATGTTCTCATCTTATTCATCCTGAATTTTTCTCGCGGACTTTCACTCAATTCCATCCCGAGTGAAGATTCATTGGACGTCATTGTTTTCTAAGTAATTGAAAGATTACGTATCATTCTTTATCATATATATTGTTACAAGAGCTTTGTAAGTCTCTGTTTGGGGCGTTTTTGAGCAAAACATCATCAATGTAACTTTTTCTTAACCATAAAATCCTTGAAGGGGGAGGGCAAACAGCAGAGGTTACGCAACATGACCCTTGGGCACACCACGTGACAAGACCACCACCCCATCAGTATTGACGACTTACCAGCGTTGTTCGTAGATGATTTCGCTTAGGTGTTCTGCCCATTTCACACGCGAGACCTTCCATATATTGGTCTCTGGAGGCTGTCATTGTTGTCTTGGTGTCTTTCCAAGTCGGCTACAGCCATCAGAAGAGAGTTTTCAATTCCATTCTCTCTCTCCCATTTGATTTTCCACCTCGGTAACTATTAAGCGTCTCAGTGGCGTGGTCGGTATGGTGTTGGCCTGCCACATCGGTGACAGCGAGTTCGATTCTCGGGCATTTCATCGAGGTTTGATAGATGTGTATATTTCTGGTGATGGAAGTTCACTCTCGACGTGGTTCGGAAGTCACGTATAAAGCCGTTGGTCCCGTTGCTGAATAACCATACTGGTTCTAGAGCGCCTCAGCGGCTTGGTTGGTATGGTATTAGCGTCCCACCTCGGTGGTCGCGGGTTCGATTCTCGGCCATTCCATTGAGGAGTGAGAGATGTGTATTTCTGGTGGTAGAAGTTCACTCTCGACGTGGTTCGGAAGTCACGTAAAGCCGTTGGTCCCGTTGCTGAATAACCAGACTGGTTCCATGCAACGTAAAAACACCATACAAACAAACAAACAAGCCTCAGTAACTATTCGTTTCATAGCGCAACTGCCTTTTGAGGTTTTACCCGCTTGTTCCAGCTTCCAGTGACTGAATCCCAGTTTCCATTTCAGCTCTGGATGACCTCGTAGGTAACTGCTTTTAAAATTGTATATTCTATTATGCGTAGTATAGCCCTACCTTTCACGAAAACTAGTTTTTTCACGTCTTAAGTTTTTTTATTTTATTTTATTCTTTATTTCTTCAGTCTACTGAGAAAAACGTTACAACACATTCCAATCAAGGTCGCTCTCTTGGGTAACTTTGCCACAGGTTCCAGTTCCCGATTTCCATATTTTGCAGAGGACTTTAGTCAGTGTTAGTGCTCTCTCTCTCTCTCTCTCTCTCTCTCTCTCTCTCTCTCTCTCTCTCTCTCTCTCTCTCTCGTGTTCGTAACTTTGTAAGAACAAATATTATATTATATATATATATATATTATGATATATTATATATATATATATATATATATATATACTATATATATTCATATTAAAAAACACGCATATATACTTCCGTATGTATGATAAATATATACATATACACACGTTGTATATATATTATATATATATATATAGATTATATATATATATATATATATATATATATATATTATATATTTCGTGTCAGTAATTGTGTGAGTAGGAAACTCTTCTCTCTCTCTCTCTCTCTCTCTCTCTCTCTCTCTCTCCTCTCTCTCTTCTTCTCTCTCTCTCATATGTAGTAAAACGCCGAGTCAGCAGTTTAAGGTGAACGCATGATTGTGGGGTGGGGGTAGGGGAGGGGCGGGTGTTGGTTATCACTATCCATTTTTATGTAACTGGAAAATGACTATACTATACCATTGTTTTCTTTTTTTCAGTGGGTGGAGGTGGGGGGAGGGAGGGGTACGACTATGTAGGCTGAACCTGGGTTTTTGGGGGTGGGGAGGTTACGATTTAGGCAACCATTGAAATGGGTGGGGGGTTATACGGTAGGTAATCTCAAGTGATGATTCTTTGTGTCATGGAAATTATTTTTTTTTTTTTACTTCATGTAATAACAATACTAATAATAATAATAATAATAATAATAATAATAATAATAATAATAACTGCTGGAGTAGTATTATTATTATTATTATTATTATTATTATTATTATTATTATTATTATTATTATTATTATTATTATTATTATTATTAGTTGACATCAGAGAAAATAAATCTTTGGTCACATATGTGTGTTTGGTCGTAATTAAATAAATATACATAGTCATACATACCAATTATGATTACATATATATATATATATATATATATATATATATATATATATATATATATATATATATATATTTATATATTTATTTATATACTGTGTATATATATATAATATATATATATTATATATATATTATATATATATATATATATATATATATATATATATATATATGCATATTTACGAGGATGTTACATGTTGAGAGAGAGAGAGAGAGAGAGAGAGAGAGAGAGAGAGAGAGAGAGAGAGAGAGAGAGAGAGAGAGAGAGATAACGACGTGTCTTTGACTATTATATAGATAATATTTTGTCAACCAGGAAACAAAATAGTCTGAATCATTATATGGTTGTAATTACTTGATCTAGTAATACCAAACTTCTGAATTTTTCCCCTTTATTTCTTCTTCCAATCTTGTTCAGAAGCCTTTTCTGTGTCAAAATGGCTTCTGAAAAATATTAGGATAGGATATTTATGATTTATATATTTGAATGAAAATGTTAAAAGTAAATAACGTGCATGTTAAACATTACAGAATAATTATTTCTATTAAAATTTAGCTTTTTTAAAGTTTCATTGGTGAAAGAAGGTGCAATCTGAGCGTAGAATCTAGCACGCTTCCAAGTAAGCTGGAGGTTTGATCACGCCTTGTTGGATTTGCAATTGCTAGGGTGTGTAATGTTTGTTTGTATGTGTATGTAACCACTTTCAAAAGTAGTTAATATGTAGATTAACGTTTGGCGGATACTGATTGCGCGCGCACGTTTGGCGGATACTGATTGCGCGCGCGCGCTTGTGTGTGTGTGTTTTAGGCCCACGTTGGCCGAGTGGACTTCGCACTCGGCTGCTAATTCAGTGGTCCGAGTTCGATTCTCGGCCCGGCCAACGCGGAACCAGAGAAATTTATTTCTGGTGATAGAAATACCTTTCTCGATATAATGTGGTTCGGATTCCACAATAAGCTGTAGGTCCCGTTGCTAGGTAATCAATTGATTCCTAGTCACGTAAAAATATCTAATCCTTCGGGCCAGCCCTAGGAGAGCTGTTAATCAGCTCAGTGGTCTGGTAAAACTAAGATATACTTACTTTTTTGTGTGTGTGTGGGTCTGTAACCTGTTAAAAATAGTTAACATTTCACAGGTATTATAAAACACAACGTGTGACCTATAAGTTGAGTGCATCTCGCCTAAAAAAAAAAAAAAGAAGAAAAAAAAAGCGTGATACTTAACATCAACCTTTACAATAGTCGTTGAAAAATCTCATAACAATAACTTCGAAAAAATGTTTATATTAATGTGGGTTTCTCTGGAAAACCACAAAACGCCTCAGACTATATCATCTTTAGGATTGAAACTCCACATTTGTCGTAACTGAATGAGGAAAAAAAATTATAAATTCCATTGCAATTCAACGCTCTCCCACAAAGTGCGTCGGTAACTCCATACGCCATATCGCAGTAGGACGATTAAAATCATCCCTTTGTGGCTACTGACTAAAAGCCAGAGACCCTCGGTGGCCGCGAGTTCGATTCTCGGGCATTCCACTGAGGGATGAGATGTGTATATTTCTGGTAATAGAAAAGTTCACGAATATCGACGTGGTTCGGAAGTCACGTACAAAGCCGTTGGTCCTATTGCTGAATGACCATACTGGTTCCATGCAACGTAAAAACACCAAACAAACAGACAGTGGAGATATCGAGACGCGACGGAAGTCCGCTATAGTCCGAATTAATAGCTGCTCTTTGCTGTTATTTAGCTGTTTTCTTGTTTATAGTCAGCTGTTCTCAGCTGTTTTATCAAGAAGGAAATTTCACCGACAGTGCTCCTCATGTTGTGCACTGTAGGCATTACTTCAACGTTCTTTGGAGCGCCCCTTTGGCCTAGCTGCAACCACTTTTATTCCTTTTACTGTAACTCCGTTCATATTCTCTTTCTTTCATCTTACTTTCCTCAATTTCCAGTTCTTCATTGGACGAGCGGCTCACGTACTCCCCTACCGATTCGGTAGTCCCGAGTTCGATTCCCCCCTGCTCTGCCACAACGTGGAGTCAAGAGAAATTTGTTTCTGGTGATTAGAAATTCATTTCTCGATGTAATGTGGTTCGGATCCCACAATAAGCTTTAGGTCCCGTTGCAAGGTGACCAGTTGGGTTCCAAGCCGCGTAAAATAGGAGAGCTGTTAATCAGCTCAGTGGTCTGGCTAAACTAAGATTTGATGACCTCATAGGTCCCAACACTTGGCAGGTGCCCTAGATTCTGTATTCTGTCCCGTAATATGACGATAGATGTAGGAGAGAAATCGAAAATTTCTGGGAATGAAACACCACAAGGAAAAATTAAACTTTATTAATGTTTAAATCACTTTACTGTTTGTCAGGTGTGACAACTTCCTAAGAGACACACACATAGCTCCTCAGTGGCGTAGTCGGTATGCTCTTTACCTGCCCCCCCCCCCCCCCCCCCCACCCCCACCCCCCCCCCTCCCCCCCCCCCCCCTCTCATTGGCCGCGAGTTCGATTCTCGGGTATTCCATTGAGCGGTCAGAGATGTGTGTATTTCTGGTGATAAAAAAGTTCACTCTCGACGTGGTTCGGAAGTCACGTAAAGCCGTTAGTCCCGTTCCTGAATAACCATACTGGTTCCATGCGACGTAAACACACACACACACACACAAGAAAGTACCATTAGAATCAACACATTGCAGATCTGAGTTATCTGGCGTTACAGCCAACAGGGCCACTCCCCACGCAGTTTTCCTTGTGCTATGAAATTGTGTTTATGTGGGGGTTAAGTAAGTACATCTTAGTTTAACCAGACCACTGAGTTGATGAACAAATCTATAAAGGGCTGGCCCGAAGGACTAGATTTTATTGACGTTTCTGGGAACCAACTGGTTACCTGGCAACGGGACATGCAGCTTATTGTGGGATCTGAACCACTTTATATCGAGAAATGAATTTCTAACCACCAGAAATAAATTCCTCTGGTTCCCTCTTTGGGGGGGAATCGAACTCGCGATTACCGAATCGGTAGGCGAGCACGTAACCTGTTGTGTCAGTAAGCTTTTCCTGTGATACCTCAGAGGTAAATTGATTCATAGTGGACGAATTATATATTTTCAATTATATATATTTTTTACCATCGTTATCGTTGTTGCCTACTTTTTGTAACAATGTTGGGGAGGTATAAAGAATATATATATATATATATATAATATATATATATATATATATATATATATATATATATATATATTTATAATCTATATATATATAGTATATATATTTATATTATATATTATATATATTATATATATATATATAATATATATATATATATATATATATTAATAATCGTCGGAAGTAAAGTTGCATTGAAGTTTTGTTTGAGAATTTATATGTATGAAGTTGAGACTTCAGTTACGTATTGAAATACTCGTGGAAAGAGAGAGAAGTTAAGATTAAAAATGGAAGAAAAGAAATAATTAACTCTAGTATTGTAAAACCACCAAACAAGA
The DNA here is from genome assembly GCF_015104395.2 of Macrobrachium nipponense. NCBI lineage: Eukaryota > Metazoa > Arthropoda > Malacostraca > Decapoda > Palaemonidae > Macrobrachium > Macrobrachium nipponense. The sequence goes on along the minus strand of NC_087214.1, from coordinate 32,602,714 downwards.
ACTAAAAGAAAAAAAAAAACATACAGCGGCCGACTCTTGGAGAGACACACACACACACACACACACACACACACAATACAAACAGACAAACGATCGTACAAACAAACAGCTATGTTAATCGTCGTGGAAAACAGTTGAATCGATTAAGGGAGCTAACTACCGCTTCCTCCTCTGTACCGCTACCGTTCGGTGGGTCAGTGAGTGAGTGAGTGACAGCGGAGAGAGAGAGAAGAGAGATGAGAGATTTCATGTATGTGTGTTGTATATAATTTATTATATATCTATGTATGTGTGTGTGGTATATATAGATATATATATATATATATATATATAGGATATTATTAATTGAGAGGAGGGAGAGAGATATGTATGTGTGTGGTTGGTGGGGTTTTTGTGTATATATATATTAATATATATATATATATCTTGTTTATATATATATATGATATATTATATTATTATATTATTATAATTTATTATATATTGCTACTTTCAAAGTGCATATATCTCCTCTGTGACTGTATAAAATGATATGTAGAATTGTGCAACATTTTTTCAGATTCCTAGATAGCTTAGAGATAGGATGATTTAAATGTGTGTTCAGATTTCGCATAACATATTGTAAAAAGAATATATAACGTAGAATGTAGAAAGAGAGAGATTTTCTTTGTCCATTTGAAACTACGATTGCTTCCCTATTATGTCAGCAGTGTGAGATTAGAGGAACTCCAAGATTTCAGTTTGCTTTCCTAATCTGTCAACACGTTTGATAAGCGAGCTCGAGACTTCATTTGTGCTTGAGAATCGGTCATCACGTAAGATAAGGGCTTCTGCTTCGGTCGATCCGAGTCGAGTTCATCTTTTTTTTTTTTTTTAACAACAGACTGGTCTTATACGTGTATGTCTTTGCCAAGTGCCACGTGCAGGTTACACATTTTGTAAGTAAAGTTGCGTAAGATTTTGAGGCGTTCAGATCTCTCTCTCTCTCTCTCTCTCTCTCTCTCTCTCTCTCTCTCTCTCTCTCTCTCGACATCCTTGAGATTATATTAACGTAACGTAAATTGGTCTCTCGTAACTTGAGAATTTCATATTTGATATTTCTTAGAGTTTATTTAGTGTTGAATAGTGTTTTTGTGGAATCTGAACAAACATTGTTTCGTAACGGCGCCTGGGTTTGGTAAAGTGAAACAAGCCTGCAGCAAAGAAAGAAGTTGGTATACCAAAAAGGTAAAGTGTGTTATATTTTTATTAGTTGCAACTAATATTTAATGGTTATGATGGTTTGGTAAGAAACTATAACGGATAGGAACAGTGGTTTGGTACTTTTACACATTGCAAATTTTTGTGTTTGTTTCATTTTGTGCATTTTTTCATTTTCTTGTTGAGTGTGCCCTTTTATTTTGATACTGTCCACATTTTTCTGTATTTTCATTCACAATTTAATTGACTTAGTTATTTTCATTGTTTAATCATTGCACATTTAATTAAATCTAACACTTGTGAATTAATTTGCATTTACTTAGAATTCTTTTCAAGTTTTATTATTGTTTAGCACTTGTGAATTAATTTCAATTTTTCAATTATTGCCTAACACTTTTGAAATTCAATTGAATAGCGAGAGATTCTCATGTATGTGTATATATTTTATATATATATATATATATATAGAGAGAGAGAGAGAGATGAGAGAGAGAGAGAGAGAGAGACGGAGAGAGAGAGAAGAGATAGGGAAGAGAGAGAGAGAGAAAGAGAGAGAAGAGAGAGTCATGTCTTCAATTATATGTATTGTTATAGTTTATAATCTATATATATATATTATTATAATAGTATATAATATATATATATAAACAGAATGAACCTGAAATGCTGATAATTATGATTATTTTAAGCAATAAAG